>NC_089749.1:28800161-28832661 GCF_040412425.1 Macrobrachium rosenbergii
TTCGCCTCTTATCAATTCCATAACATGCCTTATTTTTGCCCTTCACTTCTCTTAGCTTCTGGGAATTTTATTTTCATTGGTACTGTTAAGATTATTTGTTTAATTTTTACCCATGTGTTCGGATGCATTTGATATATGTTGATTATTATGGATATTTCTTTTGTCGGAGGGCGGCCGTTTCCCTTCACGTCCACATCGGGTTGGGTCTGGTCCTCCTCTTATATACGTTTCTTATTAGTTATTTATCCATTTATCATGGGTTGGTTGTTAGCTTTAGTTTTCCCCCATCCTAGTTTCTCATGGGCGTTAGGCTATAGCCCCCCCTTTTTTCTATGAAAAAAGGGGGGGGGGGATCATACGTATTCGTACGCATGACCATCATTGTGTTTTGTGTGCGTTTTTCCCAGTATGGCGCTCTCCTTAAGTTTTAGCTGGGGTCTTTTCATCTTACGTTTTCCCTCTCCCTGTTTCGGCTTTTCACGTAGGCTAATAAGCCTCTTGATTAAGCTGGAATAGCGAGGGATGTCGCGTAGCTTCCCTCTCCCTGTTTCGGCTTTTCGCGTAGGCTAATAAGCCTCTTGGTTAAGCTGGGATAGCGAGGGATGTCGCGTAGCCTACCCTAGTTCTGTCATTTCTTAAGGTTAGTTTCCAGCTTCTGGTTATGTCGACACACCCTTACCCCTCCCCCCACCCGAATGCTCCCTCTCCCCTTGATTCATTTTAAATCTAGGTTAATTTCTTATCAGCCTGTGTCCCCTTCCTCTGCATTGTTTGGCCTGCCCATGGTACGGTCTCTGACCTTACCAGGCTTTACCCCTCTAGGGGCTGTTGGTGGCTGGGGGTGCTTCCCCCTCTCCCGTCCACCATCTTTTGGCCTTCTTTGCCCCCCCCTCCTTCTGACCATGGAGGTTGTTCCTCCCCCTCTCCTGCTTCTCTCGCGCTTGCTGGGTAGCTATTTCAGACAGCGAGTGGACGTGAGGGCCCGGAGCGCCCGGAGTGTGCGGTCCCACTCTCTGGTCGCTTCTTTACGGTTCTTCCTCCTGGTCTGTTCCTCCTTCCCTTCCTTGCGTCAGGCCTCTTTTCCTCCGGCGTGTCTTCTTATTAGGCGGCACTCCGGTTTGGATTCTCTCGTGGCCAGTTAGTGTTTTCCACCTGACTGTCTTCGTGTCCGGGCCTTTGACGTTTCCCTTCTTTTAGCTAACTACTGTCCGCTATACTGTTATCCGGGGCGCATTCCTTGCTTCCCGCTCCGGCGGTTCCAGTCTTTACCGGTCACATACCACCGTTATCGCTAGTCTCAGAATTTCATTCTCTCGTTGCCGGGAATGCGCCTACTCCGGACAGTTTTAACCTTCCCATTATGTTTTGTATCCATCACATACTTTTAAGGCATGTTACTCCGGCTAGTTCCAGTGTGTTTGTTATGTTTTATTATGTAATTTATGTATGAGGTTTTATTTTAGTCCGGTTTCCTTCCGGGTCATTCCGGCAGGTTTCACGGTTTTATTATACTAACGTGTTGCTCCAGCACACTGCTCCGGCACCTTACACGGTGTACTCATAATCTCATACTTTTACAGGTGGTGCGCTGCCAAGAACAGGGGTGCTCCGCAGCCCTGCATCAGGCCAGCGGCCACGAAGTTTGTAGATCCCACTCCGGGTGCGCGGTCCACGTAGGGGATCTCATAGTTTGGCACCCTGACGGATGTGATGTTTGCTACGCTCTTTACGAGCAATCTATCCATTATTCGGTAGGTTTGTCATGCATCTTTCCTTTTTAGCCAAACTGTATTTTATATGAATTACCGATTTTCTCCCCTTCGGTAAACCGCAATAATGTTATTCTTCCGGCAGGCTGACCGCAAGTCTCGCGATGCTTCGCTCCAGGCCCTTAAAGTCTGGGTCAGCGGCTTCGGACGCAACGTAGGGGCTGGCAATTCCTACATACTCTCGAAGGAAATCTGCAGTGTCCTTTTTCCCGGCGCCTGGATCACAGCATCGGTCGCCGACGATGTTGCTGCTCCGTTGATTGCCGGGATTCGGGAGTTGACCCAGCCCTCTCCAGACGGTTCGGCCTTGAGTGGAAGTGTTTCCGAAGACGCGGCGGATCTTGACCTCGGAATGGAATCTCCGAACATTGTCCCGGAGCATCAAGCAGGTAAGGGGGTAAGTGAGGCAGGTTCTTCCCTGTTTAGCTCTCCTTCTTCTACCGTTTCCTCCTTCAAAGGTTTCACTAAATCCTCATACCTTACGGACGGTTCTAGATCTACCGTCCCTAAGGTAAAGTCTGTAAGGAAGAAGACTTTAACAACTCTAGCAGGTCGATCTGAGGTTCCTCGGCGGCGGCACGGGCGGCAAGCCCGTTCATCAACAGCACGGCCTCCCCACCGGGAAGCAAGCAGGGTCACAGTCGCGGAAGGTGGTTCCCCCTCCTCCTGCCTTCGATACGGACTCTTTTCGTCGAGCTTCTTCTTGAGAGAATCAACGCGAGTCGACACCAAGCTTTCTGGTCTTTCCGATTCGGTACAATCTCTTTCAGAAAAGGTAGACTCACAGCAGGAATCGATCCAAGGACTTGCCAATAGCGGACCTCGCTCAAAATCCCATTCTGTTCCTGACCCCTCCACTCTCCCTCCCTTCGACCTGGGGAATTCTTGGCGTCTTGCCCTTTATGCTCCCGAGCACGAAGGTACTCTTACCATAGAGGGTTTGGGCACAAGGAGGCTGGAGGAACTAGAATTCCATCCTCCGGACCTGACATCTCCCTTCACAGGTTTTGCCAGGCTGAGGGAGGAGGTTTGGAACAGGTCTGATAAAGTCCCTAAGGAGACCGTTATCTATCCTAGGGACCAAGCCCAGTCGTCTTTGATGAGGACACTTACAGAATGGCAAGCGGAGAACACTAGACTCACACCAGCCAAGGGAGTGTTCACTATGTTCACTTTAGGTGATATTCTCCTTCCTCCTTGTACTTCGAAAGTGGCCTCTCTGACTAGTCAGGCTTGTTTAGAAGGTAAACCTCTTCCTCATCTCCGGGAGACGGACCCAACATCTCTCGTCTTTCCCGGAGGCACCGAGTTCTGGAAGGGAGCCGCAAATACGTTTACAGTGTCTCGTCTTGACCCAGACTGCGCTTCTGACCTGTTCAGTGAGCAGCTCCCTAAGATCCCGGAGTCGCTCCTGAAGGCGGAAGCTAAAAGTAAGGATAGGCTCGCCAGGTCCTTGAACTCCCTGACTTTGGCAGAAGCAACTTCTTTGGTTTACAGGGAAGAATGTTTGTTCCAGGTCTTGACGAAATCTCTCTTGGCGAGTTTTCAACAAGACCTGTTTGACTTTATAACAGCTCGACTGGCCTGCCGGAAGCATATCTTTTCGGCAGCCACAGTTCGACATGAACCAAATAAGCTTCTGAAGAGTTCTATCTGGGAAGCTAATCTTTTCCCCCAAGAAGAAGTTGACGCAGTCTTATCTGAGGCGGCTAGGGTCAATCAGAGTCTCCGTTCTCGTTGGGGTCTGCCCTATAAACGGAAGCAGTCAGATCTTGCCGGGCCTTGCCCAAAGTCCGGCAAGAAATTTAAGCGATTCAAACGCCTCCCGGCTCAGTCTTTTGTCCAGGCTGTCCAAGTTCCCTTACACGAACAACCATCAACCTCTTCCTCCCAGCCTCCGCCTCAGTATGTTCTGGTGCACCCAGCACATCAGTCTCTTGCTGCCCCCTCCTCGTCTCCTCCCGGCTTTCAATGCTTCATATGAAAGCCAGGGGAAATTTCGCTCTGGGCAGTCAACCAGAGGCAACAGGCCCCGAGGCTATTTTAGGGGAAGGGGAGCCCCCCGCTCCTCTCCCAGGAACAGAGGAAGTCGAGGCTCCAGAGGAAGGAAGCAAACACCGGACCAATGACATACCTCCAGTGGGCGGGAGGCTGTACCATTTTCGGGCCCGGTGAACCTTCTGTCCCTGGGCTCAGAGTATAGTTTCCAAGGGCCTAGGGTGGAGTTGGATCGACGGTCCCCCTCCACCAGAGTTGGATCGACGGTCCCCCTCCACCAGTCAGGTTTTATCAGACACCGACCAAGGATCTCGAGGACTTTGTGAAGGATCTTTTACAGAAACAGGCCATCAGAAAAGTGAGGACACTGAAGTTCCAAGGCAGGCTCTTCAGTGTTCCCAAGAAGGGTTCCGACAAGCGGAGTAATTCTGGACTTGTCCCGTCTGAATTCCTACATTCGTTGCGACAAGTTTCGGATGCTTACAGTCTCCCAAGTTCGGACCCTACTGGCCCGTGGAGCCGTAACCACCTCTTTAGATCTTTCCGATGCCTATTATCACGTCCCGGTTGCAAGAAGGTTCTCCCCCTTTCTGGGGTTCAGGCTCGGAAGGCAGGCATATTCTTTCAAGGTGATGCCTTTCGGCCTCAACGTAGCCCCAAGGATTTTCACCAAGTTGACAGACACGGTCGTGCAACAACTCCGGTCTCAAGGGATAGCGCTGGCGCGTATCTGAGACGACTGGATCATCTGGGCATCCAGCGTCGCCGAGGAATGCAGGAGGGTTACAACCGTTGTGGTCAGCTTTCTGGAATCTCTGGGCTTCCGTGTAAACAGGGAGAAGTCCCGCCTGGTTCCGAGCAGTTGTTTTCAATGGCTAGGAATCCAGTGGGATCTGAATTCTCACAGGCTCTCTCTTCCACCTTCCAAGAGGAAAGAGATAGCCAGAGCAACCAGGCAGTTTCTCAAGTCCAAACGAGCCTCTCGACGGGCCCAAGAAAGTCTTGGGCTCCCTTCAGTTCGCTTCAGTGACAGATCTGTTGCTGAAGACAAAACTGAAAGATATAAACAGAGTATGGCGAAGTCGAGCAAATATCAGGCTTAGAGACAAGGTGTCTCTGATTCCTCCCATCTTGAAGAAGAGACTCCGGCCTTGGTCAACTGTCAAGAGCCTGTCCAAGTCAGTTCCCCTTCAGTTTCCTCCTCCGGCATTGGTTATCCACACAGACGCCTCCCTAAGCGGGTGGGGAGGATATTCTCAACACCAAGAAGTGCAGGGGACTTGGTCCACCATGTTCCGCCAGTTCCATATAAACGTTCTGGAGGCCATGGCGGTCTTCCTTACCTTAAAGAAGCTCCTTCCTCCCAAGAAGATTCATATAAGGCTGGTTCTGGACAGCGCCACAATAGTCCACTGCATAAACAGGGGAGGTTCAAAATCCAGCCGGATCAACCAGGTAATGATTGCACTTTTCTCCCTGGCGTGCAAGAACAAGTGGCATCTGTCTGCCACTCATCTTGCAGGGGTCCGGAATGTCGTGGCAGATTCTCTATCGAGGACGACTCCCCTCGAGTCGGAGTGGTCCCTAGACAGGGACTCCTTCAATTGGATCTGCGACCAAGTTCCGGGCCTGGAGGTAGATTTGTTTGGAACCAAGCTCAACAACAAACTCCCTCATTATGTGGCTCCCAACCTGGACCCTCAAGCTCTCTCCACGGACGCAATGTCATTGGATTGGAACAGGTGGAAGAAGATTTATCTGTTCCCTCCGGTAAACTTGTTGTTAAAGGTCCTTCACAAACTCAGGACATTCAAGGGTCAAGTAGCTCTAGTGGCTCCCTACTGGCCAAAGAACAACTGGTTTCCACTTCTGCTGGAACTGAAACTTCGCCACATCCAAATCCCCAGTCCAAAACTGACACAGGTAGTACTAACTCAGACTGTGTCAGCTTCCTCAAGAATTCAAAATGCCCTGGCTTTGTGGACTTTATGAAATTTGTGGCTCAGAGGGATGCTAATGTTGACCCTATTAATACCATGTTCTTGGAATCAGATAAGCGGGTCTCTACTCTGCAGCAGTACGACTCAGCAGTTAAGAAGCTAGCACTCTTTTTGAAGGAATCTGATGCTACAGTAATGACCATAAATTTGGCAATCTCCTTTTTCAGGTCACTGTTTGAGAAGGGTTTAGCCTCCAGTACTGTTACTACAGTCAAGTCGGCTTTACGGAAAGTATTTTTGTACGGTTTCAAAATTGACCTCTCAGATCCTTACTTTTCTTCCATCCCTAAGGCCTGTGCACGGCTGAGACCAGTACTCCGTCCACATACGGTTTCCTGGTTTTTGAATGACGTGTTGAAATTAGCTTCAGATATCGACAATCAGTCTTGTCCCTACCTTTCCTTGTTGAGAAAAATGTTGTTCTTAGTCAGCCTAGCTTCAGGTGCTAGAATTTCAGAGCTGTCTGCACTCTCTAGGGAAACCAACCATGTTGACTTCCTTCCATCAGGGGAGGTTTTGCTGATTCCTCACCCTAAATTCCTAGCCAAAAATGAAGATCCGCAAAATAGGTGGTCGCCTTGGAAAATTCTCCCCCTTCCTCAAGACCTGTCCCTTTGTCCAGTTCATACATTGAGGGCTTATTTAGTCAGGTCCTCTCACATCTCATCTGGGCCTCTCTTTATCAGAGAAGGGGGGGGTAATATCTCTATGCCTGCTATTAGACAACAAATCCTATACTTCATCAAACAGGCTAATCCTGACTCAGTCCCAAGAGTTCATGATATTAGGGCTGTGGCCACCTCCATTAACAACTTCCATTACATGAATTTCACGGATCTTACCAAGTACACTGGTTGGAAGTCACCCTTAGTTTTCAAACGTCACTATTTGAAATCCTTAGAAGCCCTTAAATTCTCAACAGTCGCGGCAGGGAATGTTGTCCCTCCTTCTAGAACCCTTTCTGATTCCTAGTCAATTCTTCCTCCACTGCCTCAGTTATCCCCTTACAGTGCCTTGACCTTATCCCCTGACCGTGTTATCTGTATTTTTGTCCAAGTGACACATTTATGTTATAATGTTTACAGTTTTGTATAATTATTTTGTTTAAGTATATTTTTACATTGTCATGTTAATTTTATGCTCGCACCAGTTCCATTTGTACATTACTTGTTATTATTGCTAGCAATTAAATTGTTTGGTGGACCTTTGGTCTTCTGTTCCCCTTACATTTTGTTATCTCTTACAGTATAAGAATGATATTTATTTCTCTGTTAATTTTTCACCGGCTGACACGGGACCCGATCCAGAAAAGGGATTTTGACAAAGGAAAAATCTATTTCTGGAGAGGGGACCGTGTCACCCAGTGACCCACCCCTGTCGTATGTTCTCCCCCCCATAGTAAACATCATTCTAATGGGGTGGTGCTTTCATGGAATGCGGCTAGTGGTGATTTGTGTACAGTCCGCGAGTGGTGCATGGGTTTGTAACGGCACCTCTCAGTGGGACTTTTGACTTTGGGATCTCTATAGGATAAGGTTCTGTGTTTATATAGTTCACCCTTTTCCATACACGACTCCATCTAATGGAGCTCGCTCTGGGGGTAATAACTCCAACGTTTCATTTAGCTTTCTCTGGTATCTAGCAACGGAATTACCTAGAAATAAGTGCTGAATGGACTTTTTCACCGGCTGACACGGTCCCCTCTCCAGAAATAGATTTTTCCTTTGTCAAAATCCCTTTTTACTTATTTTTCTCTAGCAGGCCACTTTCAAAATAAAATGGGCCACTTTTGGTCCACGGGCATGGGGTTGGATGGCCCTGTCTTAGACTTAGCCTTTGGATTCCAGGGGTTGGTTGGTTGGCATTCTGTCCAGTTTGCCCATCAAGACGATTACAGTGGGGATGCCTGTATTTAAATAATGCTCTCAGTCCTATCAAGTGGGTTTGGCTTACACCTGATCTACACTAATCATGTTGGTGCTAGGTAAGGAGTGGAGAATTGGGAGTCAGCTCTCACTATTGTCATTGGTGGAGGGATGGACTGCATGAAAGGCCAATGGCATCTCATTGACTTTTCCAGTTTCTTTTGATTTAATTATGTCAAAAATACAAAAATATCCCTTTTTGTATGGTTAAAAAGCAGGTTTTGACAGGAAAAACTTATTTTTGGTTGTCACTGTTGAGTCCTCAAGGAGTTACCTTCCAGGGGTCTGTCACACTCCATGGTGACCAAACTAATATCAATGGATTCTCTTTTAGTAAGTCTCATGGCCAGGTATTGTGTCGTAATGATAAACACTATAACCTGTGATGGAGTATGCAATGGACTCAAAGATAAGAGGGCTCTTTCTCTTGTCAAACCTGCTAGAAGAGGAAGTGATGTGCAGTCCTCAATATTGTCGACAACAGACTGGCAAGAGACCAGGAAGCCATTACTTTCTGTTGATCATTGCAGGATGATCCCTTGCCCAAATCCCATGCCTTTTTGTCAAGTGGGAGGGTTTTGAGGGTTCAACAGCGACTACCAAAAATAGGTTTTTCCTGTGTCAAAACCTGTTTTTTGATAAATTCGTCCTCAAGGAACTTTAAAACGAAACTGAAAGGTGACGAAATGGCTTAAGCTCTCAAATTTTAATCCCAACAACCCAAGGAAAAAACATTTCTGGTTCGAGGTCAAGCCACAAGCTTCAAGCTGCATTCTTTACTCCAAATAACCCTCAGGTTTTGGTAACAAAGAACAAGAGACTAAACATGAACTTATGTTTTACGGTATAATTCTACAGTGACTTACCTAAGCATGCTGGGTTTGGTTGCTATATTGTCGCACCTTTCCCCAGAAATAGTTAGCATACTCGCCTTTCAAGAAGACCCTTGGTTTTCTGCTGTAGCGTCTACGGGGTTACGACTAATCACACCACCTACTGATACACGTGTAGTTGAATTTGTTCTATCTCGTGGCAATAATGTTTTAAGACTATTGTCTCTGATGACCACCCTGTACATTCAAACTTCTTCGAAAGAGACATTTCTGAAGAAGGCCTACGATGTACTTACTTTCCTAATATCATGTGACCTAGGAAAGGAGTGTGGACTAGCCTTTTTAATGAGGGACATTAAAATTATTCTCTGCCCTTGTAGAGTGGTTCATTTGTGCTAAGGCATAAGAAAATTGGACTCTCTAGGATGTTTGCAGTGACATCTAGATAAACCTTAAGTGCTTGAACCAGGCATAATGTTTTGAATGCTAAATTGAGTTTTCTTACCAAAATACATTTCCTTCTTAGAGGACTCTCATTCTTGGTCAGGAATGATGGGCCAGGGGTCAATAATAATTGATGGCCAGCTGTTTGCGTGATGTATCGCCCCGTCTAAGGGAGCCTAGTTCACTAATATGAGCTCCTGATGCTAACGCAATCAACAGGATTGCCTTTTGCAGCATGCGAGTTGTGGTTGTATTGGGTCTGCTGAATTGAGGGGTTGATAGAGGTCTAAGCACCTTATTCAGGGACCAAGTACAGGCAGACCCCAGTTATCAGCGGGGGGTTCCGTACCAAGGGTGTGACAATAAGCGAAAATTGGCGATTTTTGGTACTTATCAGCGCCGATAACCAGAGATCGGTGCCTCTGTTAGGTATGTATCAATGCCAATAAGCGAAAAGCAGCGAATTTTGGTGCCAAAAATCGCAGATTTTCATCACTAGACAAGCCCCATAAAACCGGATCACCGATAACCGGGGACTGCCTGTACTTGGTAGCCTTTCAGAAGCGGGTCCTTATAGTGTAAAAGACCACAGAAGGGAAGTGACAATTTCTATACTAGAGGCAATACTGAATCCATAAAGCAAGGGTTCCATCAATGCTGCCTTGTATGCCATGACTGCTGTACCAGCCAGGCATTTTTCTTTAAAAGGTATATGAGAAAATTTAAAAGTGTTTCCATAGAGATCTCAACTGGGCTCTCAGCCCTATTTATCTAGTCTAAGCTATTCTCACTTAATCTAATCTAGGTTACTGTCAAAATTATTGTACACATTGCATAATCTGAAAGGATTTTCTATATTAATGATAAATTGTGGAATATTTCTTTTAGTTAAAACATCTAACTGAAATGGCAAATTTTAAAACAATTTGCACTTTTTGCACTTTTCACAACTAACAATCTGCAAATACAACTTTACGCTGGCCATGTGTTAACAAGAGAAGCCGGGTTTTCAGCTTTCACATACATATTAACTAGCGATTACAAAAGCTTAGAACTAAAACTTTAGCTGGGACTGAAAACTAAGTACTTAATTTGCTTCTTTGTTTGGTGTTTCCATAATTATTTACTTTTGGAGGATGGATGAGAAATGAATCCATTCTAAATCGACCAAAGGAAAGTAGTGGCTTCCTGGTCTCTTGCCATTCTGTTGTCAACAATATGGCAATTTGCACGTGCAATAATCACTTCCTCTTCTAGCAGGTTTGACGAGGGGAAAGAACCTGGGTACAACTTCGCTTTAACCCTTAAACGCCGACTGGACATATTTTACGTTGACAAAAATTGTCTGTCAGGTGCCAAGTGGACGTAAAATACGTAGACTACAAAAAGCTTTTTTAAATATTCGCAGAAAAAAGTTATAGGCCTAGTTTGCAAAAGATTTTAAATCAGGTGCCTTGGGGGATGCTGGGAGTTCATGGATCACGCTGTTGTTTTGTTTACAAGCGTGACCCAGCTGCGCATGCGCGAATTTCTTTCTTCTCGCACTACAAAGCATCAGCGATGCATCGTCGGAGAGCGATTTCTCGACGCATTCGTGTTTTGCAGAACTTGTGCGAATGTTAGCGTATTTGTGACGCAATAGGACGTTTGCAGAGATGTCCCAACATCGTCAGGACCGTGAAAGGCGCGTATTGCCTGTCGGTAGTGAGCGTGTGAGGCAAGTTTTAGATTTGGATGCTGGAGAGGGACCAAGCACCCAAGGTGACCGAGCTTTTCAATGCCGTGTTGTACGTCCACGTGTGGCCGAAAGGGACCAAGGACCACACCCCGTGCCTTTTACGACCCCTAGGAAACATCAGGGTATCCTAAGGGGCATTCGTAAGCATTTGGGAGGCCTCCACCAAAAGGACATTGATGAGTACTTGTTGGAGCTCAATCGAGAGCGGGTGGAAAGTCCTCATTTTGATGGCAGTTGGTCATCTAGTGACGACATCACGCCCGATGTCAGTGATGACGAGTATTTGCCCCCAATGTCCGTACGAGAGCCACAGCATGGAAGTGAACTGAAGTTCAGCAGTTTCAGTGCTTATGAGGGAGAGTCTGAGGAGGAGGAGGAGGCACCGATTGGGGTTCATTCAGCTCTTCCTTATGCGGGAATTGCTGGAATACCTTGTTGCAGAGACGGTGGATTACGCTTGGTACTGCCGTGAGGAACTGCAGACGACGACGTTGTATCGCTGGCAGGGCTGCAACCTCACGGACATGGCGCATTTTTTGGGGCTCCACATTTTCTTTGGAATGATGCCTGCTGCCGACGTCAGGCAATATTGGAGGCGGAATTTTTTTTTAAGTACGCCCAATGTGCCTGGCATTATGCCCCGTGATAGTTTCCTGGCGTTGGACAAGTATTTCAACGCCTTCAACCGAAGGGCCAACCCTGGAATAACCCAGATCGCCTCATCTTAGTCCGCCCAGTGTTGGACTACATTCGTGAACGGTGCCAGTTTCTTGTGGTTCCTTCCAAGAACCTTTCTTTGGATGAGGGGATGATGCCATACAAAGGGCGTCTAAGCATAAAAGTGTACAACCCCAAGAAGCCAAAGAAACATGTTATTTTTTATTAAGGAATCCAACACTGGATACGTCGTGGACTTCTCTGTGTATTCCGGGGTCTTCTCCACGCTGCGTGACACTGTCTTCGGTCTTGTGGATCGTTTCCATAACCAGGGATACCACCTGTTTATGGATAATTATTATAACTCGGTAGCCCTGGCCCAGGAACTGTATGAAGCAGGTGTGCACGTCAGTGGTACCCGCCGGTTGGTCTTGGGGCCCCGAATGTCCTCAAGAGGTTCAGCTAGCCAGCCGCAACATCTGGCAAGAGGAGAGACAGAGTGGCGGCGGAAGGGAGATGTCTTCGTCATCTGTTGGAAGGGGGTCCGACTCGTGCCCATGATTACGACCAGTCATGAGCCCATCCAAGAGGTCGTTCAGCGGAAGAAGACACATCGGCAGGGCCGAGTTACGTATGAGGAGTTTCGTGTCCAACGGCCTACTGTCATTGGGCTCTACAATAGGCACATGGGAGGAGTTGATCTCTTTGATCAACTCATCCAGTATTATCCCTTTGCCAGGAGAACCAGGAGGTGGACACAGAAGCTCCTCAAATACCTCCTTCAGTTGGCCCTCCAGAATGCCTACATCCTCTACTGTGGGTACAATTCAGACACCCGGAGGTTGTCCCACATCCAGTTTCTCGAGGTGGCCGGGAATGCCCTCATAAACTTTAATCGTGAGGAGTGGCCTTCCAACACCGGCCCCCTGCCCCAAGCTCCAGATCTGCCCCGAGAGGATAGGGCAGATGTCGCTAGGAGGGCCAACCTCGGTCGTCCTGCTCCTGCCGACGCCGCCCTTGATGATGCCGCCCCTGCTGCCGCTGCCCTTGATGATGCCGCCTCTGCTGTCCCTGTCCCTGCTGCCGCCCTCCATCACATTTCAATGTCCCGTTGGGTAGTGGACCCTGTGTGTCGGCTGCAGGCAGGGGATCACACACTGGAGCCCCTAGAAGGGCGTAAGCAGAAACGGTGCTGGGTGTGCCATATGAATGGCAGAAGAAGAGACACCCGGTTCATCTGTCGCACCTGCAAGGTAGCACTTTGCAGGATCAGGGAGTGTGACCGCACATACCACACTGCAGTCATATATTGGAGTGCGCCTACCCGAGGGACACTGGAGGGCGCAGCGGACCGCCGAAGGGCGGCCCATCTGCAGTAAGGGTGCGCGTCTCCCTCCTCCACCTGTACCTCGTCATGTCGAGAGAAAAAAAGTGCAAGACTCTTCAATGGAGGAGGGAGAAAACAAGAATAGAACGAAGAGTCAGGATTACGAGTGTGCATTCTGCATTGATTTTATATTTAATTTTATATTTATTACAAGTTTTTATATATCTGTATTTATTGGTGTTTTGTATATTATTCCCTTTTATGCAAAAAAAAAAAAAAGTATCACCTGCATTCCTTTTAGTTATGTATTCAAACAAAAAAAAAAAAAAAAAAAAAATTATATTATATATATATATATATATATATATATATATATATATATATATATATATATATATATATATATATATATATATATATATATATATATATTTATATTTAGGTTTTTTGGCAAGCAAAAATCTAACATTCTAGTGATATTCAATCATTTACCTTCATTTTGCAACGAACGGGAAGTCCCTAGCACAATATTTCGATTTATGCTGAATTTTTGAAAAAAACTTTTTCCTTACCTCTGTGCGCGCTAACTTGGCTGAAAATATCAGAATTTCTTTAGTCACCTTGTCGGAATTTTTGCACCGTTTTCTATTAGGCGTTACATAAAGTGTTATACATGAAAGTGTGTGCAATTTCATGTAGAATACAACAAAAAATTACTCATGGTTGTAGCTTTTATCAGTTTTGAAATATTTTCATATAAATCACGATAAGTGCCGAAATTTCAACCTTCGGTCAACTTTGACTTGACCGAAATGGACGAAAAATGCAATTGTAAGCTAAAACTCTTACATTCTAGTAATATTCAATCATTTACCTTCATTTTGCAACAAACAGGAAGTCTCTAGCACAATATTTCGATTTATGGTGAAGTTCAATATTCCGATTTATGGTGAAGTTTTGAAAAAACTTTCCTTACCTCTGTGTGTGCTAACTCGGCTGAAAATATCAGATTTTCTTTAGTCACCTTGTCGTAATTTTTGCACTGTTTTCTATTAGGCGTTACATAAAGTGTTATACATGAAAGTGTGTGCAATTTCATGTAGAATACAACAAAAAATTACTCATGGTTGTAGCTTTTATCAGGTTTGAAATATTTTCATATAAATCACGATAAGTGCCGAAATTTCAACCTTCAGTCAACTTTGACTCGACCGAAATGGTCGAAAAATGCAATTGTAAGCTAAAACTCTTACATTCTAGTAACATTCAATCATTTACCTTCATTTTGCAACAAACGGGAAATCTCTAGCACAACATTTCAATTTATGGTGAATTTTTGAAAGAAACTTTTTCCTTACCTCTGTGCACGCAAACTCGCCTGAAAATCTCAGAATTTCTTTAATCACCTTGTCGTAATTTTTGCACCATTTTCTACTCGGCGTTACATAAAGTGTTATAAATGAAAATGTGCGCAATTTCATGTAGAATACAACAAAAAATAACTCATGGTTGTAGCTTTTATCAGTTTTGAAATATTTTCATATAAATCACGATAAATGCCAAAATTTCAACCTTCAGTCAACTTTGACTCGACCGAAATGGATGAAAAATGCAATTGTAAGCTAAAACTCTTACATTCTAGTAATATTCAATCATTTACCTTCATTTTGCAACAAACAGGAAGTCTCTAGCACAATATTTTGATTTATGGTGAAGTTTTGAAAAAAACTTTCCTTACCTCTGTGCGCGCTAACTCGGCTGAAAATATCAGAATTTCTTTAGTCACCTTGTCGTAATTTTTGCACCGTTTTCTATTAGGCGTTACATAAAGTGGTATACATGAAAGTGTGTGCAATTTCATGTAGAATACAACAAAAAATTACTCATGGTTGTAGCTTTTATCAGTTTTGAAATATTTTCATATAAATCACGATAAGTGCCGAAATTTCAACCTTCAGTCAACTTTGACTCGACCGAAATGGATGAAAAATGCAATTGTAAGCTAAAACTCTTACATTCTAGTAATATTCAATCATTTACCTTCATTTTGCAACAAACACGAAGTCTCTAGCACAATATTTCGATTTATAGTGAAGTTCAATATTTCGATTTATGGTGAAGTTTTGAAAAAAACTTTTTCCTTACCTCTGTGCGCGCTAACTCGGCTGAAAATATCAGAATTTCTTTAGTCACCTTGTCGTAATTTTTGCACCGTTTTCTATTAGGCGTTACATAAAGTGTTATACATGAGAGTGTGTGCAATTTCATGTAGAATACAACAAAAAATTACTCATGGTTGAAGCTTTTATCAGTTTTGAAACATTTTCATATAAATCACGATATGTGCCGAAATTTCAACCTTCAGTCAACTTTGACTCGACCGAAATGGTCGAAAAATGCAATTGTAAGCTAAAACTCTTACATTCTAGTAACAGTCAATCATTTACCTTCATTTTGCAACAAACAGGAAATCTCTAGCACAACATTTCAATTTATGGTGAATTTTTGAAAGAAACTTTTTCCTTACCTCCGCATGCGCTAACTCGGCTGAAAATCTCAGAATTTCTTTAATCACCTTGAAATTTTTGCACCATTTTCTACTCGGCGTTACATAAAGTGTTATAAATGAAAATGTGCGCAATTTCATGTAGAATACAACAAAAAATTACTCATGGTTGTAGCTTTTATCAGTTTTGAAGTATTTTCATATAAATCACGATAAGTGCCGAAATTTCAACCTTCAGTCAACTTTGACTTGACTGCAATGGTCGAAATATGCAATTGTAAGCTAAACCTCTTACATTCTAGTAACATTCAATCATTTACCTTCATTTTGCAACAAACGGGAAATCTCTAGCACAACATTTCAATTTATGGTGAATTTTTTAAAGAAACTTTTTCCTTAACTCCGCATGCCCTAACTCGGCTGAAAATCTCAGAATTTCTTTAGTCACCTTGTCGTAATTTTTGCACCGTTTTCTACTCAGCGTTACATAAAGTGTTATAAATGAAAATGTGCGCAATTTCATGTAGAATACAACAAAAAATAACTCATGGTTGTAGCTTTTATCAGTTTTGAAATATTTTCATATAAATCACGATAAGTGCCAAAATTTCAACCTTCAGTCAACTTTGACTCGACTGAAATGGATGAAAAATGCAACTGTAAGCTAAAACTCTTACATTCTAGTAATATTCAATCATTTACCTTCATTTTGCAACAAACAGGAAGTCTCTAGCACAATATTTTGATTTATGGTGAAGTTTTGAAAAAAACTTTCCTTACCTCTGTGCGCGCTAACTTGGCTGAAAATATCAGAATTTCTTTAGTCACCTTGTCGGAATTTTGCACCGTTTTCTATTAGGCGTTACATAAAGTGGTATACATGAAAGTGTGTGCAATTTCATGTAGAATACAACAAAAAATTACTCATGGTTGTAGCTTTTATCAGTTTTGAAATATTTTCATATAAATCACGATAAGTGCTAAAATTTCAACCTTCGGTCAACTTTGACTTGAAATGGATGAAAATGCAATTTGTAAGCTAAAACTCTTACATTCTAGCAATATTCAATCATTTACCTTCATTTTGCAACAAACAGGAAGTCTCTAGCACAATATTTTGATTTATTGTGAAGTTCAATATTTCGATTTATGGTGAAGTTTTGAAAAAACTTTCCTTACCTCTGTGCGCGCTAACTCGGCTGAAAATATCAGAATTTCTTTAGTCACCTTATCGTAATTTTTGCACCGTTTTCTATTAGGCGTTACATAAAGTGTTATACATGAAAGTGTGTGCAATTTCATGTAGAATACAACAAAAACTTACTCATGGTTGTAGCTTTTATCAGTTTTGAAATATTTTCATATAAATCACGATAAGTGCCAAAATTTCAACCTTCGGTCAACTTTGACTCGACCGAAATGGTCGAAAAATGCAATTGTAAGCTAAAACTCTTACATTCTAGTAACATTGAATCATTTACCTTCATTTAGCAACAAACGGGAAATCTCTAGCACAACATTTCAATTTATGGTGAATTTTTGAAAGAAACTTTTTCCTTACCTCCGCATGCGCTAACTTGGCTGAAAATCGCAGAATTTCTTTAATCACCTTGTCGTAATTTTTGCACCATTTTCTACTCGGCGTTACATAAAGTGTTATAAATGAAAATGTGCGCAATTTCATGTAGAATACAACAAAAAATAACTCATGGTTGTAACTTTTATCAGTTTTGAAATATTTTCATATAAATCACAATATGTGCCAAAATTTCAACCTTCGGTCAACTTTGACTTGACTGAAATGGTCGAAATATGCAATTGCAAGCTAAAACTCTTACATTCTAGTAACATTCAATTATTTACCTTCATTTTGCAACAAACGGGAAATCTCTAGCACATTTCCATTTATGGTGAATATTTGAAAGAAACTTTTTCCTTACCTCCGCATGCGCTAACTCGGCTGAAAATCTCAGAATTTCTTTAGTCACCTTGTCGTAATTTTTGCACCGTTTTCTACTCGGCATTACATAAAGTGTTATAAATGAAAATGTGCACAATTTCATGTAGAATACAACAAAAAATAACTCATGGTTGTAACTTTTATCAGTTTTGAAATATTTTCATATAAATCACGATATGTGCCAAAATTTCAACCTTCAGTCAACTCTGACTCGACCAAAATGGTAAAAAAATGCAATTGTAAGTTAAAACTCTTACATTCTAGTAATACTCAATCATTTACCTTCATTTTGCAACAAACGAGAAGTCTCTAGCACAATATTTTGAATTATGGTGAATTTTTGAAAAAACTTTTGTTTATGTCCGTGCATTACGAATTCATGCATTATTTTGTGATAATATTTCCTCTGTGTTGCTTTGATCATTTTACAATTTGTTTTGTACCAAAATCATCGCAATTTAGTGTACAATACAACGAAAAAAAAAAAATAACTCACTGGCTTTAACCGTTTTGCTCACAGCACGATTTGTATACAATTATATATTAAATTTTTTTTTGCACTGTCATATATTCCAATATTTATATATGATAATGATATTTTTTAATTTCTGATGGCTGCATACTAAACTTCAGGCAATGACAAAAAAATGGGCCAAAAATGAACTCTTAATCTTAAAAACTAAGCGTGCTGTGATTTTTTGAAAAAACTTTCTTTCCGCTTCGGCGCTAACTCCCAAACCCCGCCGGCATACAGCAGACACTTTTGTAAATAGAGGCTCGGCGTTTAAGGGTTAAGATAAGGGAAAGAGCCCTCCTCTTATCTTTGAGTCCATTACATACTCCACCACATCTATGTTTATCTTTACAACACAATACCTGGCCACGAGACTGACTAAAAGAGAATTCTTTGACATTAGTTTGGTCACCATGGAGCTCTGACAGACCCATAAGAGGTAACTCTTCGAGGACTAAGTAAGCGACTACGGTATAAAAAACAGTCACTTGTACCCCAGGATCCCATGACTCTTAATACATTTGATGACCCCAGGCATGATGATGAACTCCCAAGATACACACACACAATCACTGGGACACCAGGGTAGGAAAATATTGGTGGTAATGCAGGACTAAGTGCACCTTTATTCACAAATATGTTGACTTCTCTTGATTACGAGGAAGTGTACTTTTTAATAAGAAAACATGGCCATGCTCAGAGAATACGGTTACAGGCAGTCCCCGGTTATTGGCGGGGTTTCCGTTTCTGAGGGTGTGATGATAACCGAAAATCGGCGATTTCGGCGCTTTTTCGGGGATTATCGGTGCTGAAAAGCGCCGAATTTCAGTTATCGGCACCTGTGTTAGATATGTATCGGCGCCAATACTCAATTATTGGCGCTGATAAGCGGAAATCGGCGATTTTCGGCGGCGAAAATTGCCGATTTTCGTTGCTACACAAGCCCCACAAACCGAATTGCTGTTAACTGAGCCCGCCGTTAACCGGGGACTGCCTAATACTATTCTCTGACAAATGCAGCTTTGACTGCTATGTTGTTTCTTAGAATCATGGATTGGCTATAGAAAGTAGACTATTTCGATGGACATTGTCAATGGCTCTTCACTTAAAGAACAAGAATGTTCAATATTGAAAATCTTGGAGGACCCTTATTATAGTACAGTACATGAAAGACATATTCAGTATGATGTATGAACCTTCATATATGTATGTACAAGCAATCCTCGGTTATCGGCGATCCAGTTTTAGGGTGCTTGTCTAGTGACGACAATAACCGGATTTTTGACACCGATTCCCAGTTATCGGCGCTGATAAATGGATACCAGCACCGATAACCGGGGATCAGCGTTATTATTGCCAAATTTCGGTTGTCAGTGATTTTCGGTTATCGCCATGTGGGAATGGAACCCCTGCCGATAACCGGGGACTGTCTGTACTACATTCTTTTATTTTTCATGTTCATTCATACTTCCCTAATGTATGAAATATATGTTATTCACATATGTATATCATATGATGTGTAATAACCAAATCTCATCCATCTGGCAGTAATGGAGGGGATCAAGAAACTCTTGTATCTTGAAAGAAACTGGTGGGTTCTAGGTTTTATCATAAACTCATGGATTAATGAGAATGAGAGCGATACAAGCTGTTGTGCTTCCTTGTGACTATGGCTAGCAAGAAAAGTCTCATGTGAGCTCCCAGTCTAAGGCCTCTCCTAAGGGCTCTAACAAAGCCTGAGTTAAGCTGCAGAAAACAAGAGGCACATTCCATTTAGGAGGACGAATTTCCAGAGGAGAACAAAACTGCTAAAAGGTCTTCATGAGCATGGATAACTCTGCCAATGTGAAGAAGTCCTTACCTTTCAGTCGAAAACCTGGCTCATCGCTGAGCGATAACCTCTTACCACTGTGTTGAGAGAGGTCTCTCTTGACAAAGGAACACTTAGGAGGTTTATTATCAGCTAGACATATGTTTTGACCAAATGGACCCCTTCTATGATGCCAATCACAGGTGATGGCCCACTTCATATTTAATCAAAGAATGGCAGAGCTCCTTTGCAGTCTACTAAAATAGCCTCTCCTGCAGGATCTTGAAACCACTTGCAAGCTGCCAACTTGGTACCACCATGGTCATTTTGAGACCAGTCTTAATGATCAGTACTTGATTGATCACCTGGCTGATTAGACTGAACAGCATAGAGTCCACATCCAGATTATCCCAGGGTGTTGGAAGGTGTCTTTCATCACAACCCAAGGATCTAGTATGGGAGAACAGAACATCAGGAGCTTAATTTTTTTAGCAGAAAGGCAAAAGGTCAATGATTAGCATTTCCAAAGCTCAAATAATCTTTCCACTATACTGCATAAAGGTGAAAGGACCACTGGGTCCCCAGCAGATGAGATGGTCTGCCAACATATTCACCGTGCCTGGAATGAACCTGGCTGGCAACTCAAGTGTGGCAAACCACCCACTCATGCATCTGCCTTACTAGCTGACAGAAGTCAAGGGAACGCCATTTGTTCTGTTTTTACTTTGCTCTAATTACATGGATGTCATGTTCGCGAGGGGTTAAAATGTATGTAAATAAAAATTGCTGCATAAGTCATCAAAGTACCATGATGAGTTTAATTTTCTTATTGGGATCGGACAGGCTGATGTTACCCTCAATGATGGTCCTGAGATAGCGTTCATCTTCTTTTTATATCCTTTATGGAATTTTCCTGGTAAAAAAGTTTGATGACATCAGAGGTGTTGGGGGTGAGGTACCGTAACATCAGCCCATCCGATCCCGATAAGAAAATTAAAAATCATATTCTACAGGAATAAGAAAACCAGCAGCCTGTGATGAGAAAAAACCTGGTCCCCCTCAAGCAGGATCCCTTGAAGAAAACCAACATAGTCTACCGATTCAACGCCCCGTCTAAGAGTGTCTCGGCTAGCTCTTACATCGACACGACTACATGCGCTTCTCCAAGAGGATCTCCTGTCATGCCCAGGAGGGTGTCATATTTATTCATGCCAGGACTGCTCGGCGTTCACCTAAAAGTGCGGTAGGAACAGACTGAAGTTGTCTGCTGAAGTTGTTCCTAATATTCTGCTATTAGGTGGAACTGGTTACCTACACAAGAAGTGTGAAGTGTTACCCACGAAATTTTGAATTCAAGCTGCCATGTAAAGTGAACTAATAGCTATGTAATTACTTGGTACATTACTTATATAAAAGTGATGGATTCCTAAGAAGGCAGGATGGAACCTGGAACCCCACACTATAAAAGCCACACAGTTGAGTAGGATGACTGTGATAGACAAAAATAAACAAATAAATAAATAAATAACACTAATAATAATAATAATAATAATATAGGCAGTCCCCAGTTATCAGCGGGCTTGGTTATTGGTGATTCGGTTTTACAGCGCTTGTCTAGCGATAATCAGGTATTGGTACCAAAACATACCTAACAGAGGCACAAATCTTTGGTTATCAGTGCCCATAAGCGCCAAAAACCACCAATTTTCGCTTATCATCACACCATCGGAACGGAACCCCCACCGATAACTGGGGAATGCCTGTAATAATACAGTAATAATAACAATAATAAATAATATACGCCTACAACCCCAGGTCTGCCTTAATGGGTCCAGTGAGTGTCCAGACAGGTATAAAAAGTCTGTGGTGGATTCTGCCCTCTAGTCCATCGCACCCTTCCACACTTCATGGAGAGAAACCATGAAGGAGATCAAAAGGTCCACAAAAAACTCTCATAAATAACAATTTTGCAATTTGTATGGTTGAAAGACAAAACCAAGATTCTATAAATGTGACGGACACCAACAATGAAAAAGTGGGCCCATAAAACTATACTACAAAAAAAAAAATTATATAAAGGGATTTTGAATAAGGAAAAATCTATTTCTGGAGAGGGGACCGTGTCACCCGATGAAAAAGTCCATTCAGCACTTATTTCTAGGTAATTTTTTGCTAGATACCAGAGAAAGCTAAATGAAATGCTGGAGTCTTTACCCCAGAAAAGCTCCATCAGATGGAGTGGTTGTATGGAAAAGGGTGAACTACAAAACACGGAACCTTATCCTATAGAGATCCCAAGGTCAAAAAGTCCCACGAAAGGTTACAAACCCATGTACCACCCGTGGACAGCACACAAAACACTGCTTTGCATTCCATGAAAGCAACACCCCACTAGAATGATGTTTACTATGGGAGGACATGACACATGATGGAGCCCAAATTTCATAACAACGGTCCCCCTCTCCAGAAATAGATTTTCCTTCGTCAAAATCCCTTTTCTTCGGGTCCAGTGTCAGGGATGAAAATTAACAGAGAAATAAACATAACTTTCTTTAAACTAAAAGATAAAAATTCTACTGGGGCGGGAACAGAAGATTGAAGGTCCAAAAAGAAACTTTTAATCACTAGTAACAATAACAATAATGTACAAAAGAAACTGATGTTAGCTTAAAAAATACAATGCAAACAAATAACTATACAATATTGAAAACCTTATAACTTAAATGTGTCATTTAGACAAATACATGGATAACTCCCAGAAAAGGTGAGAAGTCAAAGGCAAGCCTGACTGAAATGACCGTAAGGGGATAACTGAGGCAGTGGAGGAGGAAACCCCCTCCAAATCAGAAAGGGAACCAGAGGGAGGGACAGCGTAAACCTGCTAACGACTGCTGAGAATTTAAGAGCCGAAGGTTTCAAAAGTGACCCTTGAAAACCAAGGTGACTTCCAACCGGTGTACCTGGTAAGATCCAAATGAAATTCATGTAATGAAAGTAATTAATGGAGGTGGCCAACAGCTCTAATATCATGAACTTTTGGGACTGAGTCATGGTTAGCCTGCTTGATAAAGTAAAAGGATCTGTTGT
Source organism: Macrobrachium rosenbergii (assembly GCF_040412425.1). Lineage (NCBI taxonomy): Eukaryota > Metazoa > Arthropoda > Malacostraca > Decapoda > Palaemonidae > Macrobrachium > Macrobrachium rosenbergii. The sequence continues at coordinate 28,822,730 of NC_089749.1, forward strand.
CTAATAGCAGACATAGAAAGATTACCCCTCCTTCCCTGATAAAAATTTAGAGGCCCAGAAGAGATGTGAGAGGACCTCTTCTTAAATAAGCCCTTTTTATGAACTGGACACAGGGACAGGTCTAGAGGCAGAGGAAGAATTTTTCCAAGGCGACCACCTATGCCCATTGGATCTTCATTTTTGGCCAGGAAGGTAGGGTGAGGAATCATTCAAACCTCCCCTGATGGAAGGAAGTCGACGTGGTTGGGTTCCTAGAGAGATCAGACAGCTCCAAATTCTAGCACCAAGCCAGGTAATCAAAAACAACGTTTTCCTCAACAAGGAAAGGTAGGGGCAGGATTGATTATCGATTTTCTTTGGCTAACTCAACATGTCATTTAGAAACCAGGAAACCGTATGTGGACGGATTACTGGCCTCAGACGTGCACATGCTTTAGGGATGGAAGAAAAGTAAGGGTCTGTGAGGTCAATTTTGAAACCATACAAGAACACATCACAGAGCCGACTTGACTGTAGTAGGAGTACTAGCGGCTAAACCCTTCTCAAACAGTGATCTAAAAAGGAGACCAGTCAAATTAATGGTCATTACTGTAGCCTCAGATTCTCTTTAAAAGAGTGCTAGTTTCTTAATTGCTGAGTCGTACTGACGAAGAGTGGAGGCCCGTTTATCTGATTCTAAGAACATGGTATTGACAGGATCAACGTTAGCATCCCTTTGACACTGAACTTCATAAAGTCCACAAAGCCAGGGCATTTTGGATTTTTAGGAAGCTGACACAGTCTGAGTTTGTACTACTTGTGTTAGTTTCGGACTGGGGATTCGGATGTGGCGTAAGTTTCAGTTCTAGTAGAAGAGGAAACCAGCTGCTCTTTGGCCAGTTGAGCCATTAGAGCCACCATTGACCCTTGGCACCTCCAGTTTTGGAGGACTTTCAACAACAAATTCACTGGAGGGAACAGATCGGATCACCTTCCACCTGTTCCAATCCAATGACATTCCGTCCGTGAAAGAGCTTGAGGGTCCAGGTTGGGAGCTACGTAATGGGGAGCTTGTTGTTGAGCTTGGTTGCGAACAAAATTTCTCCCAGACCCGGAACTAGTTGGCAGATCCAATTGAACGAGCCCCTGTCTAGGGATTCCACTCCACTGGGAGTTGTCCTGGAGAGGGGAATCTGCTACGACGTTCTAACCCTGCAAGATGGGTGGCAGATAGGTGCCACTTGTTCTTGCAGGCCAAGAGAAAAGTGCAATCAGGTTTACCTGGTTGATCCTGCTCGATTTTTGAACCTCCCCTGTTTATGCAGTGGACTACTTTCATACGGCGCTTGTCCAGAACCAGTCTTATGTGAATCTTCTTGGGTGGAAGATCCCTTCTTCAAGGTAAGGAAGACCGCCATGGCCTCCAGAACATTTATATGGAACTGGCGGAACATGAGGGACCAAGTCTACTGTACTTCTTGGTGTTGAGAATATCCTCCCCACCCCCTTAAGAAATCATCTGTGTGGATAACCAACGCCGGAGGAGGAAATTGAAGGGGACTGACTTGGACAGGCTCTTGACAGTTGACCCAGGACTACTTTCACTCTGTCCTTCAAGATCTTGGGGAATCAGAGACACCTTGTCCCTGAGCCTGATATTTGCCCGACTCATTACACTCTGTTGATATCCTTCAGTTTCACTTTCAGCAACAGGTCTGTCTCTCACTATCCTAACAACCTTCAGCCCTCTCCTTCTTTCCTGCCTTTCAGTGAGGCCCTTTTGGATTTGAGAAACTGTCTGGTTGTTCTGGCTTCTCCTTCCTCTTGGGAGGAGGAAGATCCTTACTTGTGAGAATTCAGATCCCACTGGATTCTCAGCCATTGAAAACAACTGCTGGGAACCAGGCGGGACTTCTCCTGTTTCCACAAAATCACCCAAAGGATTCTAGAAATTCACGACTTCCACGGATGTAACTGCATGCCCCTCGCTGGATTTCAGATGATCCTGCCTCAACAGCCCCTTCTCCAAAAAACATTCCTTGAGATCGGAGTTGCTTTCATCATTTCTTCAACTTTTCAAAATGATGGGGCAACTTTTTATCCAAAGGCATCACCTTGAAGGAAATGCCTGCCTTGTTGAGCCTGAACGGTTGAGCTTTTAGACCGTCTTCGAAAACCAAAAATACTTAGAGGATGAAAAGGCAATCAGAAAAATAATAAATGAAAATGTTTCCACTGTAGAAGGGGATAAGATTAGCCTCTATAATTTATCATTAAAACATGAAAACTAAACTCGGTTTTTTTTCCCGTTGCTATTTGCACCAATTGGTTTTTAGCTCGTAAAAAAAGTTTCCTGCTAGCTGATTGGTGCAAGCATTTTGTCCGAATAGCATCATTGTTTTAAAACTAATTACCAAGTAATTTTCTTCCAAACATTTACTAACTTAAATTTTCATCTCAGATATATTTCTTTTGTCACTCCTAAATAGCATTCCCCATTATCCAAGTATTGACTCCTCAAGTCTAAATTTAATCACCCCCAGCCTCCAAGTCAACGCCAGGAGCTTGTTTTCGGATGCACGCTCACCAGTTCCTCTTCCATTTCCCTCCATTTTAACTCCAGTTAGGATAAATTCACTAAGCATGAAAATATATTATAAACTTTCTTTGAATACCTGAATCTACTATGTGGCGGAATTCAAACCCACAAACAAAACAACAAACAACACTCACCCTGATCTTCGGTTGCTGGAGATGGATAAAGGTCGCCGTAACAACCACAACCGCAAACAACCACAAACACAACAAGGAAATACAAAAAAAGAAACAGAACACACACACACAAATAAACAGCAAACCAACAACAAAAAACCAACAACTCCCGGAAAAGCATACGACAAAACTGTCCCACACAAGAACCACTGACCGGCACTAGCTCTGACTAAAAACTCCCTCCAAAACCGAAAAATCCTTCTCATATTCCACAGACAGACAGCGCCGTAAACAAACTAACGACCTCATCCTCTTCCAACAACGAAGCACTCACTAACGACAATTAATTACACTTCTCTCTCTCTCTCTCTCTCTCTCTCACAAAACGTTGGGAAATGCTAAATACAAACAAATTTATTCATCCTCTATAATTCTCCCCCTTTTAGCATTTCCCAACCAACACCTTTCACACTGCATTCAAATCGCTTCACGCAACACCCATGGATGCTCACTAGCAGGTCCTTTAGAACGCGTTAAGCGCACGCAATCATTCTCTCAGACTCGCTCTCTCTTCCAGCAACATTCAGATTTACATTTTCTCCTCCATTCTCTCTCAGATTCGCTATCTTCTTCACTATTACCACTCTCAATTTCATCCACAATCTCATCTATACCCTCTAACTCGTTCCCAAATACTCCCCAATTCTTCAACTAACCCATCCCATTCGCTCATTCTTTCCAATTCTTGCAACGATTCATTCATGCTTTCAATCACTCGTCTATCACTGCTACGCCTCTTACTCTTACACTTTCGCCACCTCCAACGTTCACTTACCCTACACGTTCAGTCAACTCAGTTATATCAAACCCGCGATATGCTATCGTTCTATTCATACCATCCCATTCATCCGTATTACACGCTTTATCACTCATTTTCACTTTGGCACTCACACCCTATCACACAACTTACGATCATTCCGTTCACTTACGTTCTTCCCTTTCTTACGTTTTCCTACCATACTCTATCAAAACAAACTGCTGATCCTCATGCAACAACCCTCACGTACATGCATCACACGCACCGCTTGCATCCTGGAGGACCCACCCATTTGAACCCCCTTCACACTCAGTTTCGAATTCGCTGTCACAGTCACCCTCTTTCGTCTACATACACTTGATACATGCCCTTCCATTCCACATTCGACACACTTCGCTCTCGGTTCTGAACACATTCTACATAATGCCCATTCTTACCACAGTTGCCACATATTACATTCACTGGTACCTCTACAACCATTAGCAATATGACCCACCCTGTCCGCACCTGTAGCATTTAACCCCTATCTTTCAGACACTCCTTGCAAATGTCCCAGTGCCCACACCGAAACACGCTCCTAAAGCCCACCTACACTCATTCTTTGTGTATGTCCTTCCTTTCCACATCTAAAACACTTCGCTCGACTTCCACTCATCGACCTTCCCCTTTGTACACTACTATCCCTAACCGCCCAACCCGTTGTTTCCCCTTACAACCCACCATTCATCCTCACTGGCACCTCCACATTACTTGCTCTTACACTCCTATCTATTACACTATCGGCCATTCTCATTGGGCCCCTCAACACTGCATCCTAAAGCTTCCAAACTCTGGTACTCTCTCATCTACCCCAGCCCTTACATTTACACTTCTGCTCTCTTTTATAACCCTGTCAAGCTCATAATCTTCTACAATTTCAAAATTTCTCCCCCAAGTCAACCTTTCATTCGTCCATCTTTTCTTCTCCTTCCGCTTCAGAAGTTCACAAATTCTCTAACTCCATCTGCACTGTCCCTAACAACTTCACTAGCTCCTTACATTCATCTATCCCATCATCCCGAAACTTCTTCCCTTGCCAACGTCTCCAGCCTACAAGCATACAGTGACAAGGTTTCCCCAGCTTTTTCATTCTTGCCTCATCAAATTCATTCTTCCTCTTATACTTAACACTTTCGCTTTCATACGCCTCGCTTGCTCAACTAGTCTAGCTTTCACCTTGTCATACTCAACATCCCCACACTCATAATAACCCTATACATATCAAGCAAAAACCCAGTCAAATATTCTCCTAATTCTCGTGCCCACACTCTCTTACTTTCCCCATACTTATCCTGACTAAACCTTTCATGCTCTAAAAATCATGCATCCCTACTTCCATACTCATTATACCTTTCACGGTACCTCCCTCACATACACCAGCCTTTCTCACTTCTTTCTCACTTTCACTACTTTCCTCTGTCCTTTCATACCCTCTTCGAATACAAAAGTCCACTTCCTTTTCCCACATTCATCTTACTCATTACACTCTTCTTCCCTCTCTTTCTGAGTCCAGTCCGGTGTCAGCGGGTGAAATTCCATTCGGTCACTACTGCCTTTCAATTCTCTCCCTTCTTTCCTACCTTCCCAATTTCCTTACCCTTCTTACCAGCTCTTCCCTTTCCTTTCTTCCCTTTTTCTTCCCCTGACTTATCCTTTACTTTCCCCTCTGTTCCTTCCCTTGCTTTTCATTCCCCTTTTCCTACCCTGCCCTCTCATTCCCTCGCTTACTTCCTATTCTTACATCACTTTCATCACTCACGCTTCCATTCACTTCTTCCTCCTTTTCTTTCTCTCTTGCTCCCTTCACACTGCTCCAGAGAACCTGCTCAACAGCCCCTTCTCCAAAAACACTTTGAACATACCTTCATCATTTCTTCCACACTTCTCATCATTCCCTCCAACTTTTTATCCATCCTCTCTTCCATTCTCTTCTGGACTCTTTCATCTCCCTTTTCATTTCTTTCTCTTTGCACTTCTTAGCATTCCCCATCTCTCCAACTGGGACTCTCAACCTCATTCTCACCCTCAGCCTCCCATTCTCCTCTCTTGCCAGCCGCAACCTCTCTCAACTCCTCACTGAAGTTCCTCTTCCAGCCCTCCAGTCACACTACTAGCCACTATCTCAATTGCAGCTGCACCTACAGCTGTCTCTGACGCTACGCCAAATATTATGTGTGGGCGGAATTTAAAAACACAAAAACAGTACACACACTCACTCCTGGGATCCTCGGTTGCTGAAGATGGAGTATAAGGCCCACGGTCGCCAACACAGCACCCAAAAACCACAACAAAACAAGGAAACATAAAAAAGAAGATAGAACTATACATACAACAAGAATAGTACACAAACAAGAAAACTAACAATCCTCAAAAGCACACAAAACTGTCCAAGACCAAACGACTGGACCAGCACTAGTTCTGACTCAAGACTCGGCCAGCTCTAAAACCGGTAATCCTCACATATTCCACAGACAGACAGCGCCAGTAAACAAAATCCAATGCACTCCCATCCCTCTTCCAACAACCAAGCACCACTAACGCATAATTACACACTCTCCTCTCTCTCTCTCTCTCTCTCTCTCTCTCTCTCTCTCTCTCTCTCTCTCTCTCTCTCTCCTTCACAAACGTTGGGAAATGCTAAATAAAAACAAATTTATTCATCCCTCTATATTCTAAGTTTGCTTCAGAAAGCTCCTCCTACAGCTCAGATGACAGCGGACTTATGGCTTTCTCCTGTTTCTTCTGAAGAAGAGATTGTTCCAGATTAAGATGCTCCTTCGTCGGCATTCTCTATGTTATTGAGGTTCCTGCTAGCGACCTTCCCAAGCTGCTTTTCGCCAACTACTCCCTCCTCTCCTTCTTCGACTTTCTTTATGGAAGCTCCCTCAGCTGTTCTTTGAGGTTACCGAAATTGGTTCTCTTCTCTTCAGTGAATAAGGCACAGAATGAAGTAGAAGGGTGGTTTTCTCTGAGAAGAGGGAGCAAGGTAAAGCAGCTTTTTGTTTCCCGCCTTCCAAGTTGTCTAGGCCGAGTTATAGGTTTTATGCAACAGGAAAAGCAGCTTCCATGGGAGTCTCAGCCTTCTCTCAGGGAGACTTCTCCAGCCTTATTGGCTCAGCTAGGAGGTCAGTTTTCTCCTCATCTAAAATTGTTTTCGGCTTCGGAACTAGTGTACCTTCTCAAGAATATTTTTAAGGTTTTCGAAGTAATGAGCTTCCTAGACTGGGCGGTGGGCGTGCTAGCACGCAAGATTAGGGAGTGCTCCTTTTTACCTCAAGACACTTCTACAGACCTCTTAGGAATACTTTCCTGTATTGACAGTGGCGTTTGCGACAGTACACAGGAGTTAGCTGGTCTTTACGCTATGGGTGTACTTAAGAAAAGAGAGCTTTGGTGTTCTTTTACTTCAAAAGGCGTCACTCCGTCTCAGAGATCGGCCCTCCTCCTCTCCCCCTTGGACAAGACGCATCTTTTTTCTCAGGCTACAGTTCTAGACATTGCTCTGACCTGTGAAAGAACACTCAGACCTGCAGACACCCCAGGAATTCTTCGGCTCTTCCTCCCAGATTTTCGTCTCCGCTGCAGCCTACTCCCTTTCAGAGCTCCCGTTCTAGAACTCATACTAGAACGAGCATATACCCGTTTCCCACAGCGTTCCATCAAGAAGTCTTCCTCCAAGGCTTCCACCAAGAAACGAAGATATAGTCCTCCGAACTCCAGGTAGGAGCGCGGTCCTCCGTTTTTGGGAATGGTGGGAACAAAAGGGAGCAGAATCCTGGATAGTGTCTGTCCTGAAGGAGGGCTACACTATCCCTTGAACAAAACCTCTAGTCCGGCAAGCCTGCTCGAATTGACGAAGCTACTCTCCAGGCTCAGAGAGATTGTTGCTCTCTTTGTTAGAGGTCAAGCTCTTGTCTGTGGTGGAGGTTACAGAGGTAGTAGAGGACGTTCATTCTCCAGGATTCTACAACCATCTCTTTGTAGTACCCAAGTCATCGGGGGACTGGAGACCCGTTTTGGACGTAAGTGCTGTAAATGTCTCTGCCAAAAAGACAACATTCAAGATGGAAACAAACCAATCTGTCCTTGCATCCATTCGCCAAGGAGAATGGATGGCATCCATTGACGCGCAGGTCGCGTACTTTCATATTCCAGTGCATCCGACTTCAAGAAAGCACCTCAGGTTTGTGTTTCAGGGCAAGGTGTTCCAATTTCAGGCTCTGTGCTTCGGTCTCTCGACGGCTTCTCAAGTGTTTACCAGGGTGTTGGCTCCCCTAGCAAAATGGCTTCATTTGATGGGGATAAAGATCGCTTTATACCTTGACGACTGGTTACTACGTTCCCGCTCGGAAGCTCAGTGTACGGAGGACGTTCACACAACTCTTCTCTTGGCTCAAGAATTGGGTCTCCTCATCAATCGGGACAAGTCTCTCCTGACTCCTCAGGAGATTCCTTATGTAGGAGTGATGATCAGCTCTCGGGATTTTTGGGTTTTCCCAATCCCGAAGAGTAGGCAAGTGTTTTCAGACAGTGAAAGATTTTCTGGAACTAAGCTCTTACTCTGACTTGGCCAGTGGAACAATTTGTCACTCTGGGAAGACTACACCTGAGAAGACCTCTGCAATTCTTCCTCAGAGCCAGCTGGAACAGGAAAAAGTTCCCAGACTCGTTTGTGTTCCTGATAATAGTAGAAATCAAGGAGGATCTTCGTTGGTGGAGTTTCAGGAAGAGGCTGTTGGAAGGGAAATCTCTTCTACCTCTGAACCCCAGCCTAGAGTTCTTTTCAGACGGGTCGAACCTAGGCTAGCTCTTGAGGTTAAAAGACGCAGTCATAACCTGGTCTCAGCAGCAAAACTGGCACGTCAGTGTAAAGGAATTACAGGCGATATTTCTGGGCCTACAGTGCTTCGCTTCAGAAGTTCGCAGGAAGACCCTAGCAGTGCATTCAGACAGCATGATGGCACTGGCGTACATCAAAAAACGGGGAAACTCACTCTTTCTCCTTGTATGAAGCAGCAAGGGGTCTTCTTCTCTGGTTACACCAAAACAACACACAAGTGACAACACCTGTTTGTCCAGGGGAGACTGAACGTTCTGGCAGATGAATTGAGCCGTCAGAAACAGATTCTTCCCATGGAATGGACATTAGACCCATTGGTTTGTCTGGATCTGTGGAAGCTCTGGGGGAAACCCATGGTAGATTTGTTCGCATCCTCCAGGAATCGTCGACTTCCTCTCTTCTGCTCACCAGTACCAGATCCCTTAGCATGGGCAACCAATGCAATGTTGCAGGACTGGTTGGGCAAAGATGTGTATGCCTTTCCCCCATTCAGTTTAGTGAGAGAAGTCATCAACAAATTCTGGTCTTATCAAAGCCTGTCCATGATTTTGATAGTCTCTTTCTGGCTGTAAAGCAAAGGAGTGTTCTCGATCTGCTGGAACTCTTCTGACTTCCGAGACTCCACTGCCACAGAAGCAACAACTTCAGCAGTTCACTTCTGACGGTTCCACCGAACCTGCTCTCTTCTGGCCCTAACAGGATTCAAACCAGCAGGTGACTGCTCCAAAAGAAGGGCTTTTCAAGAGCGGCTACAGACGTGATGGAGAAGTGCAGAAGACAGTCATCAGATAATGTCTACCAGGTTAAGTGGTCCATCTTCAGGTCTTGGTGCAGATGAAATAACGTGTCCTACGCTCCACTAAACAACTTTCCACCTCTACCATTAAAGGCTACAGAGTAGTGCTTAGCTTGGTTTTCCGCCATTAAGGGATGGACTTATCGTCTAACCAGGATTTGTCCAACCTTATTATGTCCTTTGATACTGCAAAGCTTAAGGAAAAACCTTTGCTGTCCTGGAATCTAGACCTGGTACTTAAGTGGCTGACCAGTTCACGTTTTGAGCCCATGCAGTCTATCTCTTTAAGGGATCTTATCAGAAAAGGTCGCCTTGGCCACTGCCAAAAGATCCAGTGAAATCCATGCTTTGGACAAAAATATACGGATTTCTTCGGAATGCAGATTGCTCCTTTCCCCTAGACTTTTTAGCCAAGAACAAATCGCCATTGAATCCATGGCCTCGTTCTTTTATGATCAAGAGTTTGTCCAAAATAGTGGGCCCATCTGAAGAAGAAAGAGCTCTCTGTCCATTAAGGGCCCTTATGTTTTATCTTTACAGAAAGAAGACTATTCGTGGTACATCAAGGAACCTTTGGTTTTCTGTGAAATATTGCTCTTGACCTTTGTCCATTCTTTCTCAGGAACTTGATTTTAGAAGCACATTCCATGGTAAGTGAAGACTCCCTCTCCTCTTGCAAGGTAAAAGCCCATGAGATAAGAGCAGTTGCTATGTCGTTGGTGTTTAAGCGCAATTATCCCTCACATCGG
>NC_089749.1:28840161-28963551 GCF_040412425.1 Macrobrachium rosenbergii
ATTGCCAAAGGACAACTTGGTTTAAAGGATATTTTGTCAATGTTCTATTAGAGTCACAGGCTTTAGTTCAAACAGATCAACTAAACTTTATTTTTTCATAAATAAAAATGCTATCTTATTTTAAATTACTCACCAAAAATTTATATATGAGGTTGTTAAGCTTTCAGCAGATACATTCTTCAAGCACCTCAGAAGATGTTCTGAATTGGGAGCATTTTCTGAGACATCAACCACACAGCATAAGAATTTTCTAGTCAACTCTGTAGTAACAAATGCATGATGTTTCGCAGCATCCTAGGACACAGCGCTGATCCAGACTGAATAATAGCACCAGTAAAGAGTCCTGGAAAAATAAAGATGGTAAAATGATGAAAAAGTATCTTGACACTGAAAATCTGCCTTCACTTTTTTGAAGTACTATACATTCATAATAATAATTACACCACAAGTACACAGAGCACATCAATGACAAATTCATTATGCAATGCAGTACTTACTTCATATATTTCAGATTCCTAAATAATAGTAGCTCCACTGACAGAATCAGGTACAAAATATGTATTGTGTTCTGAGTACAGAACAACAAAGAATTTTACATTTTTGTCATAAGCAACATCACTAACACACTCAAGTTCCCCAAAGTATCTTCAATGGCAAACTGGGCCACTCATTTGCAGTCTGAGACTGCACATTAAGAATGTGCCGAACAGAAGAGTTGGAAAGTATGCACTTTGTTTAAAAGTAATGTACTGTAATTGTACAGTACTGAAAAATTAGTTTTGCTTTAATAAAAATTGGGTTTCACTAATTACACTCACACAGCTTGACTAGCAACTTTGGCAGAGGAGAAAGAGCTGTATCCTTGTTGCACATATAAAAAAAAGGAGAGGACTCTCATGGACTAAGTGCCAGCTTCTGTTGTAGTGAACACAGAACTCATAACTCTGAGGGGAAAAAGGAGTCACCACAAGATAAGTAGGGACTTTGTTAGTGATAAAGTACAAGGGTTTCCATTTGTAAGACCTTGAATCACAAAAGGATGCCATAATCTGGGTATAAATGTGCATGACCCCACATTTTAAGTCTATTAGGATGCCCAACATGAGATACTGTAATTACAGCATTGATAAAGATGAACCCCTGAACCAATGCCCAAAATGAAAAGGGTAAAACTAGTCTTGCTATGCCTTTTGGAAAACAAGAATTCCTTTTAAAATCTTATCCACCTCATCTGGATGACAATCATCAAAAGTTAAGGTTGTGTTCATGCCTCTGAACACAATCTCTATCCTCCAGCTCATTGACCAAGGAGTAATTTCCACTTTTTCGAGCCCATTAACTTAAGACTGCCATTGGTAAAGCATTTTCTACAACAGAGTTCTAGAAATTAAAGGGAATTTTAATTATAGTTATCCCGTCATGCATCAAGATCATGGCAACGGCACAAAAATAACTTATGTGCATAAATGCCATGTAGAAGTAGCACTTGAAATGTGAGCTAAAATCCTCGTTGGCTTTGACGTATCAAACAAAATGGAAAAAACAGAAACTGCTAAGCTCTAAACTGCTAAGCTCTAGCTAAGTCTAGCAATAAAATATTGGTAAAAAGCTTGGAGAAAAACAGAGAAATTGCAGTGATCAAATACAATGTTAAGATAATGTGCAGCTGCGTAAGGAATTTGAAATTTCTTTTCTGATAACATTTTTTATTACGATAAGGCATTTGACAGCATCCACAAACCTATATTATAGAAGGTGTTACATTACTATGGCACTCTCATTGTGTAACTGCAATTGAAATTATTCAAGAATGCAGTAGATGCAAAGTTCATGTTGATGGGGTCTAATCAAGTGACTTTTAGTAAATAGTGGGTGCTAGAGGCAATGTTGTTTTACCTTTGCTTCTTGCCCTCCCCATTAATTTCATAATGAAAAGTGGTAAAAGATGGCTGAGATTAGTACAATACATGGCATCTGAGCTCCCGTGGGCATAGCGTTTGAAGACCCAGACCTACTTGGATGAGAATTATGGGAAGAGTTGCTGGCAATTTATGAAGATCTGTGGATAATAAATGCACAAGAGATGTCAATAGCAAAATTTCAGAGAGGTCCCTTGCATCACACAGTACTGGAGGTGGTGGTGATGTAGAGGGAAACCTCTCGAAGTTAAAAGATTAGGTGAAAAACACATTAATGAAGGTCTAACTGAAGCAAAGTGCCAGAGCTCTGGGGGAAGAACAAAGTATATGGTAAAAAAGCATGGCGGAGGAACCAGAAAAGCTCACTATGAGGTTAGGATATTCTAATATCTTCCTGTGAAACTGAAATAGAGGTAATATGTCCGTGGTTCCCTAGTTCATCCTTAGAACCCTTCTTGTATAATGAATTTTTAATAGGAGGAACCAAAAGAATCTGTTGATGGCCAGTACTGTACCTTCAGTAATTTCATTTAAGGTGTTCAAGGTAGAGTTCTTGGACGTTTTCTATCTACTATCTATACTACTAACATACTAACATGTGGCAAGGTTTGGAAAACAAACTGAATGAGTATGCTGTGTTGTTAGATCCTTCTCCATGCCTTAGGCCTGTGGTTGCAGAATCCTTTGTTATCTAGCACACTCCATGTGTGGAGTTCAGGCCCATAGCCAGGTTGACATCTAGAGGAGTTCAGTTGGTGTAAGGTGGAACTTTGAAGGAGGGGGATGGAGGTTGCCTAGGCCCCCAGTGGGGTCCAAGGGCAGAGCCTGATGGGGTCCAGGGGCCAAAGACCCCGGAAGCTCCAGTGTTTTAGGAGTACTGTTTGCAATGTACACAATTGTACTTTCCAGAGAGCAAAGCAAGATAAAGATGTATTTGAGTAATTTAATGAAGATAAACATGCACAGAATAAGCCCTAGTCCATATTTGTAATTAGCAAGTCCAGTTGCATTCGCCTTGTCTCTTTTGCAAATGGCTTTACAGCCCTTTTTAAGGTTTACCTCCTTGTCATAGTGAATATGCAGGAGAGCCAGGGATGTAAGTCTGTCCTCAGTCATGCTGTCACGCATGTATGTGTGAAGGCACCTTATAACACTGGCACCCTGCTCAGATTTGCAGGATGTGACTGGTAGGGTGCATGCAATTTGAAGTAAAATCTAATGTTGGGGAAAAGGTGTGGGTCAAATTCCTATATTGCTGCTGCTGGGGTAGCAGGCCTGTTTTCACTTGGAGCCCTTGAAATTTCACCTTTCATCGCATGACCTCTTGGGGTACCAGTTGTGGTAGAGGCAGATCAGAGCTGTATTTTCAATGGCATCTTTCAGGTTCACTTCTTTTTCACCAAAAATGACATAAGGCACAATTCCAAGCAGTGAAATTGCTGTGATTGAGAGTTTAGAAAATCTCTCCCTGAAAGTCCAATATGATGTAGTCCAGAAGTGGAATTGCCAGATTCGTTTTATAATGTTCAAAAGGAGCCTTTGTCTGTACAGCACTTCTGTTACTGCCGTTTTGTCAAGCAATACTTTTTGTATCCATTTTTGCAACACTGGCCAAGTGGAATTCCAGGTGCTCTGAACCCTCTGAACTCCCTCTGGCTACAGGCCTGGAGGTGGGATCGGGGTATGAATTTCAGCTTCTCAACTTTCCTGCCTGTTGTATGATCCTTACTGTCAAGTACAGTACTGCTGCCAAACATTGGAATCACAGCAGGGTGTAAGCCCTCATAGAGTGCCTTGTCAGAGGATCCCTACAAGGCAAAAAGGACTATCTCGCAGGGTACTAGTTAATCCTGTGCTTGGGTTGAAAGACCAAAACTGACAATCCAAAACTAAAGACAACAACTAACTTTAGATATGAAGGTCTGCACCTGCACACCAATGTGTACCTTCATGCCCCAAAATTCAATCCAGTCACTATCCAACTATTCTTGAATTGTTCGTCAGTTCGTTTTTGTGAAGTGCATAATTTTGGTTGATGTTTACATTCCCGAGTTAAATTGGGAGTCACAGATTATACTATGTTCACTATTTTTAAATCATGCAGTATTATGAAGAGTTACTTTGGATGTTAGAAAGGTAAAAAAAAGGGATTTTGACAGAGGAAAAATCTATTTCTGAGGAAGGTCCCGTGTCACCCGGTGAAATTCCATTACAGCACGAATTTCTAGGCACAACAATGCTAGATATACCAGAGAAAAAGAGCTTTCAGGAAAGCTGGGGTTACTACCCCCAGTCGATCGTCTTTAGAAGACGTCGGTATAATGAAGGGTGAGTGAAATACCACTACCACGGAAATATACTCGAAAGATCTCTCCTTATCAAAACCCCCGTAAAAGAGTGGTGAGCCGTTACAGCTCCCACACTCAACACCCGCCAGGACGGCAACACCAGCGCCACCTACTTCATTCCATGCTAGCACTAACCCCAGACTTGGCATGTGCAAGAAGGGGAGGGAGTACTAGACTAGACAGGGAGGGTCACCGGGTGACACGGGACCTTCCTCAGAAATAGATTTTCCTCTGTCAAAATCCCTTTTCTGAGTTCAGTCCCGTGTCAGCCGGTGAAATAGTGATAGAGAATCATGCAAAGACTGCTACTACTGGAAAACAAGGGGGGTAACCTGAAGAAAAGGCAAAATTGTAACGAAAATAATTTTAATTAAGGAATCTCTTCCATGAAGCAAGAATACTTAAAAGTAAGGCAAATTAATTTTAAGGCACACCAATAAACTTAACACTACCAAACACTGGAGGTCCCCGGTCTGATGGGGAGGAAACCTCAAAAATCTTAAAATTACTTAAAAGTAGTGAAACATGAAATGTGCACTGAACAAGAAATACAACCTTAAAACTATATATGTAAACTCAGGCTTAAACATGTAAGAGATAAGACTAATGAAAATAACACACGCAATTATCCGGGTGCACGTGGAGCCAACAAAACTGTCCAGTACCCCACAAACGAAACAATTATGGCTAATCAGGTTACAGTTTTCCATCATAAAATACAAATATATCAATATGAAGAGCTAGGCAGTGAGGCATAAACGACCAGGAAAACAAGCAGAGAAGCAAATGAGGTAGGCGGGCGGGGGGAAAAGGAAAGGATATAATTATTTAATGTGGGGAGATGACACTTCCCACTGCTACAGTAGAATATTTCAGGGCTTCGAGTGATTTTAAATAGTGGCGTTTAAACACTAGAGGTGATTTCCAACCCGTATATTTTGATAACTCTGAAAAGTCCATATTATGAAAATAATCAATAGAAGTAGCCACTGCTCGAATATCATGAACTTTAGGAACTGAGTCTGGGTTGGCTTGTTTAATGAAATACAGAATCTGTTGTCTTATACCATTAAGGGAAAGAGTACCACCTTTCTCCCTGATAAAAAGAGGACCCGACTTACTCTGTGGAGTTCTTGAGAGGTAAGATTTAAGTGTATGGACTGGACATAAAGATTGATCTTGAGGAAGGGCACCACCTTCCAGGGAGACCACCTGTCCTGTGGGTCTTCGTTTTTAGCTAAAAATCTAGGGTCAGGGGAGAGGAGGACTTCTCCGGATGGGAGGAAGTTAACAAAATTATCACCTCTAGTGAGAGCTGACAGCTCTGAAATTCTAGCACCTGAAGCCAAACTAAGTAAAAACAAGGTTTTCCTTAACAGATCTTGATAAGAGCAATGTAAGTTATCCAACTCTGACGCTAACTTAAGGACGTCATTGAGAAACCAAGTAACCGAATGTGGACGTGATACTGGTCTCAGACGAGCGCATGCTCTGGGGATGGATGAAAATAAGAATCTGTAAGGTCAATTTTAAAGCCGTAAAGAAATACTTTCTTCAATGCCGACTTGACTGTGGTAATAGTGGCCGGAGCCAGGCCTTTCTCAAACAGTGACCTAAAGAAGGAAACCCCTAAATTAGTCGTCATAATTTTGGCTTCAGATGCTTTCAGGAAGGAGGCTAACTTTTTGACTGCTGAGTCATATTGCCTAATAGTAGAATCTCTTTATCTGATTCTAAAACAGAGTGTTGACAGGGTCAATGTTTGCTCCTTTTTGAGCTGCGAACTTTATAAAGTCCATAAAGCTAGGGCATCTTGAATCCTTGAGGAAGCTGACACAGTCTTGGTTTGTACTGTCTGGGTCAGAATGGGCTTGGGAATCCGAAGACTCCATAGCAAGCCCAGTTCCTGAAGGAGAGAGGGAACCAATTGCTCTTCGGCCAATAGGGGCTACCAGAGCTGGTTGACCTTTGAATGTCCTTAGTTTGTGTAAAACTTTCAGCAGCAAATTTATTGGAGGAACAGATAAATTCTCTCCCAACTGTTCCAATCTACTGTCATTGCGTCTGTGGCGAACGCCTGAGGGTCCAGGTTGGGGGCTACGTAACAGGGGAGCTTGAAGTTGCTCTCTGTTGCGAACAGATCCACTTGGAGTCCCGGAACCCGGTGGCAAATCCACTGGAAAGATTCCGCATCCAGGGACCACTCCGTCTCCAACGGGGTAGTCCTGGACAGGGAATCCGCCACCACGTTCGGACACCTGCTAGGTGGGTGGCTGACAGGTGCCAACCGTGCTTGTTCGCCAGGAGAAGATAGCTACCATTACTTGGTTTACTCGACCTGATTTGGAGCCGCCCCTGTTGATGCAATGAACCACCACTGCGCTGTCTAACACCAACCTGATATGAATCCGATTGGGAGGGCGGATTTTCTTCAGCGTCAGAAAGACCGCCATGGCTTCCAGGGTGTTTATATGGAACTGCTGAAACATTGTGGACCACGTTCCTTGTACTTTTTGTTTTGGTGAATATCCCCCCCAGCCGCTTAGAGAAGCGTCTGTGTGGATAACTAGTGCCGGAGGGGGAAACTGAAGTGGGACTGTTTTGGACAGGCCCTTGACTGTGGTCCAAGGCCGCAGCCTTGTCTTTAAGATCCGAGGGATAGAGGAGACCTTGTCCCTGAGCTTGGTGTTTGCTCGGCTCCGCCACACTCTGTTTATGTCCTTTAATTTGGCTTTCAAGAGCAGGTCTGTTACTGAAGCAAATTGGAGAGACCCGAGGACCCTTTCCTGGGACCGACGGGATGCTGACTGATTTTTGAGAAACCTCTTGGTGAGAGATGCTATCTCTTTCCTCTTGGAAGGAGGGAGAGATAACGTGTGGGAGGACAGGTCCCACTGAAGACCCAGCCATTGAAACCGAGACTCGAGTCAGGCGGGACTTCTCCTGTTCAGCTGAAAACCCAATGACTCTAGGAAATTGGTGACTATGGACGTGGCTTCCTGACACTCCGGAACAGTTGGAGCCCAGATTTTCCAGTCGTCCAGGTACGCTGCTAGGTAGATTCCTTGGGGACCGGAGCTGCTGTACTACCGTATCCGCCAGCTTGGTGAATATCCTGGGTGCAATGTTCAGACCGAAGGGCATGACCCTGAAGGAGTAGGCTTGGTTCCCGAGTCTGAAACCGAGGAACTGAGAGAAGTTCCGCGCAACTGGGACGTGATAATAAGCGTCTGAAAGATCGATAGAGGTGGTGACGGCTCCACGCGGAAGTAGAGTCCGGACCTGAGCTACCGTAAGCATGCGAAACTTGTCGCATTTTATGTAAAGATTTAGACGCGACAGATCCAGGATCACACTTTGCTGATCGGAGCCTTTTTTGGGAACAGTGAATAGCCTGCCTTGAAATTTTAGGTGCCTTGCTTTCTTTATTGCTCGTTTGTTGAGCAATTCTTTTACATAATCCTGTAGGATTGATGTGGGTGGCTGGTAAAATCTGTTTGGAGGGGGAGGATTCTTGATCCAGCTCCACCCCAGTCCCTTGGACACAATGCTGTGTGCCCAAGGGCTGAAGGTCCACTGGTCCCTGAACCAATACAGGCGACCGCCTACCTGCGTTTTCTCAGTGGGAGGGAGCGGGTTTGTTCCCTCTACCACGTCCTTCTCCCCTTGGGGTGGTGTTAGACTTTCCTCTGTAGGGGGCCTTGCCCCTTCCTCCCCTTGCCACCCTATTGAGGCCGTGAAAAAATCCACGGCCTTCATATGTAGGGTTGTATGCTGGTGAGGATACATAGGAGGGCGCCGCTGGTTGAACCAAAACATACTGCTGGGGTTGGGACTTAGAGGTAGATGGCTGGGCCACTGCCGAGACCGGGACGGCTTGAACCATCGCCTGATGAGGCCTCTTATGTCTCCTGAACCTTTTTCCTCCTCTCGTCTGGGGGCCGGCCGATTCTGGGGTCTTGCGCTTATAAGTGGGAATTCCCCACCGAGCGCGAAGACTCTGATTGGCCCGTGTAGCTTCGGACATGACGGATGTAACCTCTCCTTCAGGGAAGAGGTTAGGTCCCCAGATTGAACTTTTAATGAGCTTGTTAGGCTCGTGGCGGATTGTAGCGTCAGCAAAAATAAATTTTCTACATTCCAGCCTAGCCATAACAAACTCATGCAAGTCTAACTGGAA
The DNA here is from genome assembly GCF_040412425.1 of Macrobrachium rosenbergii. Taxonomy (NCBI): domain Eukaryota; kingdom Metazoa; phylum Arthropoda; class Malacostraca; order Decapoda; family Palaemonidae; genus Macrobrachium; species Macrobrachium rosenbergii. The sequence goes on from NC_089749.1 coordinate 28,848,609, forward strand.
GGTCGCCAGGAAAGACTTAGCCAGGACCTGGAAAAAGGGCTCGTCCGAGCCGGAGACGGCAGTAGCCTCAGTAAGACAGCCGGAGCTCAAGGACCGGGCTAACTTAGTCCGGGTCTCAAACTCCGCCTTTAACAATGATTCCGGCAGCTTAGGAGTTGCTCACTAAACTGCGTGGAAGCGCAAAGAGGGTCCAGCTTGCCTACAGTGAAAGTGGACGGGCGTCCACCAGAACTCGTTACTTCCTGGGAATACCAGGAAGTAGGGTCTGTTTCCCTCAATTGAGGAAAGGGGTTCCCATCGAGGCATGCTCGGGTCGTGGCCAGAGCAATTTTGTCCATACAAGGAGTGGAAGATCTTCACCTAGGGTGAAGATCGTGAAATTGCCCTTGAAAGGGGTCAATTTTGTGTTCACTGCCTGCCACTCCGTCAGAGTGCGCAGGAGAGCCGACTGGGCTTGGTCTCTAGGGATGATGACAGTTTCCCTAGGTACCTTGTTGACCAATCCAGGCTTCTTCGGTAAGCCTCACGAAGCCAGGATAAGGGGGCAAGAGATCGGGGAAGAACTCCAACTCCTCCAACCGCCTCGTGCCCAGACCGTCTAAGGTGAGTTTGCCATCATGTTGGATGGCCCGGAGTGCGAACCGCCAAGGGTTTCCGACATCAAACGGCGGGAGGTCCGCAGTGTCGGGATAGAGTACTGCGGTTCGGCTTTAGGTTGGCGAGCCAAACCTTCCAGTACACTGTCATAAGTGGCAAACTTTTCTGAGAGATCTTCTCAAATCCTCGAGTCTAGATCCTCTTCAACTGGCCAGTTCAGGGCTTGTGCGTCAAAAGAGGCTGGGGAGGAGGGCTTGGTTTTGCAGCCCTCTTACTCGCGCCCTTGCCGGAGGAGCTAGACTTACTCCCGGAGGCTACCGGTCCTGGGACCTTAGCCTGACGGGGAAGGGCAATGCCTTCTTAGAAGACGAGGACTTATAGCCCTTCGCCTTCCATGAAGTCTTCAACTTGGGGATAGCAGACGGAGCTCTATCACCCAAAGAAGAAGACTTCACAAAACCTGAAAAAGATGATACAGATGAATCAGGGAGTTAAACAAAGAGGGCCCGCCCCAACATCCTCACTTACCTCTCCACTTACCACCTGGTCCTGCTCTGTATTCATAGGTTCCAAGTCGAGATTTAGTGCGGCAACATCCTCCGAGACCTCGGCGTACATAAAATGTCCACTTGAGGTGGCTGGGTCGCATCAGGATCTGCTGGATAATAGGGGTGGCAAGTTCTTCTGGAACTGCCGCGCCACCCGTGCGCCGGGTAAAGCAGATCCCTCAACCTGGCGTCGAGGACGTAGGGCTTCCCGACGGAACATTCCTGCCGAACCCAGCCACCCAGGCCCGGAGGGATTCCAAGGCAGACTTCTTGGAAGTTTCGTCCGCCTGCAAGGAAACCTGTGGTTAGTCAGGAATGCAAAGACCGACGGAAGATATAAACAACGTAACGTTATGAGGAGCATGGGCCGGAGGAAAGAAGACTTTCACTTACCGACTCGTCTTGGATGGTTGAGGAGAGAGCGAAGCAAACCTCACAGCCATCGGGGTGCCAAACAACCAGGTCGTCCAGCCGGACCGCACAACCCGCGGGTCCGGCACACCACGTGTCCGTAGGGTTGTTGAAGGGAGGCGGTACACCCCGCTCCTCACAACGAACAGTCTGTAAAGGTAACAGTACATGAACCTCACACTCTAAGCAAAATAAAGCCGGCAAGGCCGGGAAACTCAACTACAACCGGAATACTCCGGTGTAGAAGAACTACCAAATTAAACTGGGCCAATAAGCTTTAAATGCACCGAGCGGAAGTTTAAGGATTCATACCGGAGGACTCGGGAATGAAGGAACGAGAAACCAGGAACCAACCATAAGGGCTGCCAGAAAATAACGGCGGAGCCCCAGGTGTGGGACCGAATCACGAAATGGTAAACAAAATTAATAATAATAATAATAATAAATATAAAATTAACAATAAACAAAATGGTAACCCTGATGGACCGGAGGGAGTCCGAATACTAGCGTTACATGGAACCATTTCACACCTATCTCCCCACCGGAGAAGCGAATGGGTAAAGGAACAATGTTCATAACATACGGCGGGGCCACACCTAAACCCAAACTTCGTGAGTCTCGATGGGGAGACGAGAGGCGAGACAGGATCCGAACACGCTGAGCAAACGAACCACCCACCCCACCACAGCGGCTGGGGACGTCATGGGAGGGAGCGAATCCCTCTACCAATAGGAGAAGTCCCTGACTCGGAGAAAACGCCATCTAGCGTCACCCCGCACGAGTCGCAAGGCTGAGGGGGGGGTAGGGGAGGAGTAGGCTACCAGAAGGGGAGAGGAGACAAGGAGAACATGACACCCGCTCAACTGCAACCTTCCTTCCCAATGAACTTGGAAGGGAAGCCTACTCAGGGAGCTACACAGCCCAAAGCCCAACATCTCCTAGGCGTAGCCTAATAAAAACCAAACCTAGCATAGGTTGGGAGGAGAGAGGGGTGAAAAAGGAGAGGAGTAACCAACAGGGAGAGAAATTTTGTGCCGAGAGCCAACAGGGAACGAGTAGGGGATAAGAAGGCGACTAGCCAAGAGGAACACGTCCAAAGAACTCGATTCCTCCGAAATTGGGGGAAGAGGACTAAGGGGCTCACTCTGACCCTAAAACAGACCCTGAGGAACAGCAACAAAACTCCCTCAACCTGATCTCCACACCCAAGGCAAGGGATGGAGCCTACACTACAACCATCACAGAAAATAAAAATTACTCACAGGAAGTGTAGCCTACCTCGAGAGTAATTCAAAATATTTATAGGCTCATCAGAGGCAAACTACACAACCAAAAAAAACAAATAAAACTAAAAACATTAACTTAAAATAAGAGCACCATCTTCAAGAATAACATAATAGCCTATGAGACTAAATGAAAAGGAACCCGACCTGGTGGGGGGGTACAGGATGGAGCAACTCCTAAGAGAGGCCGATGCCAAACAAAAAAAAACTAAAGTTGGAGGGAGAGCCACCGCACGGAACCACCAGGAAGGAATTCAAGGGCAAAAATCTAAATATATATATAGCGACTGGGAGAAAACTCCGACCGAAAGAACAGAAGGAGTCGCCTCGCGCTTATGGCTGATAGGGGACGCCGTGGCGTCATAAGAAGATCTCAATATTTATGAAAATACGAGACCAAAACAGCCATAATAGATCAAAAGCCCCACAAGAAGATGGTACTTAACTTAGAGATGGAAAAGGTGCTCAAGCCATCAGAGATGAAGAAAAAATAATCCAAAATAGGGACGAGCACACAAAAGAAACGAACGTAACATGTGCTAGAAAATGGAATGAAGTAGGTGGCGCTGGTGTCGCTGTCCTGGCGGGTGTTGAGTGTGGGAGCTGTAACGGCTCACCGCTCTTTTTACGGGGTTTTGATAAGGAGAGATCTTTCGAGTATATTTCCGTGGTAGTGGTATTTCACTCACTCTTCATTATACCGACGTCTTCTAAAGACGATCGACTGGGGGTAATAACCCCAGCTTTCCTGAAAGCTCTTTTTCTCTGGTATATCTAGCATTGTTGTACCTAGAAATTCGTGCTGTAATGGAATTTCACCGGCTGACACTGGACTGAACTCAGAAAAAAATCTTTATTATCATTAAGCAAAATTCAAAATTTAGTATTTTTCTTGACATACTAAATGGCAAGTTAGTAAACTTTAATTTCACAGAGGCACCATGCACACTGGAAGTTCCAAAGTAAAAACAATCTGAAACCATCCACTGCACACCTATAAATATTTCCTCATGGGGAGAGTGTTCATTTCTGGGAATTCATCAAAGACAAGAAATTGCCCAATCAAAAATAAGTCCAAAATTTCAAGAACTAACATCAAGTATTCTTGATTAGCCAACAAAGAATAACATGGAAGAGAAAGAATATGCTCAGGATTACAATATGGAAAGGGTTAAAGCCAGATGGAAAAAGAAATCCTTGTGTTCTTCTAAACTTTAAAAAAATTAGAGGAAAAACAGAATTACGGTGGAAAACAATTAAATTAAACACTTAAATTGCACTCCACAAATTTTAACAAAACCCCGTTTGTTCAATCTCAATCTGAACTTCGAAATGCGGGATGCTTGAACTAATGATGAGAAAGCAAGAAAATTCATATCTGGTTCAAATTTGGCCCCTGCCTAGAACAAAGACTAATCTAAACACATCTCACCTATTGAAAACTTTGAAAAAATGAAAAGATTGTCAGAATTAACAGTATATCTACTGAGAACTGAATGACAACCTTCTCAGAAAATGTTTTAAAGGAGCATAAATGAGCTATTAGACAACATGCATGGATTCACCCTAATTTTAGGCTTTAATTTCAAAAAAAGTAATAGTAACATCAAAGAGACTGACTTTAGCATTCTTGGAAACAAATAAGTGTGTTTGGCCTCCTAAATGAATGCATACCATCAGTTCCTCTTACAAGAAGGCCTGTAAAGTGTCTCTTGAATTAGAAGACGTTCTAAGATATACATAATGAACCTGTTTGTTCAATATGCCTTAGGGCAAAAAGGTGATGTACCTAAACAGATAGACTGGCAACACCAATTCCTGGGAAGGGCTCTCAACATTAAGTACTAGCTTTTGGGCTAAAAATCATTAAAAAGATGGCAAATTGAGTTGAAACTTCTATACAAATGCTACAAGTTTTTATTTTTTTGAGTTTAAAGCCCGTCCTGAGTTATTTGATGTCATAATGTTATCTTTACTAAAAAGTTTCTTGTAAACTTCAAGAGATGCCTTATCCAAATGAAACTTTTCTCCGAATAACTTGAAATTGTCAACATAAATGCCTGGTCATAAAATTTGAAAAATTATCTAAATACTATTGAAAGTTATGTTATAATGCTAAATCAAATGATGTCATAAAATGATTCAGAACTGAGAGCAACATAAATCAACATCCTTTTATATTTGGGAAATATTTTTGCATATTCAATTGCCAAGAACTTCAACAGAATGCCAAAGTGGCAAAAAATAGAACCATCTGGACAAGAACTAAGATTGTGCAAAAATAACTTTTGAGATAATGGCTGACAAAGAGGGCAAGGGAATCAAGCTTGGGACTGGGCTATGAATGAAATACAGAATTCAAAAGTACTTCCACCTCTTTCAGAGGATAACTTAAATTTCATTTACTGTATCCTGCCTGTATTCCTTTGGTTGTCATTCAAACTCACAACCAGAGTTGCCAGAAACAGTGAAAGACCACAGTGATCACTTATTTTTACCATGTAAGAGCCTCATAAAACTCAGGAAACCAAATGGGAGTGGCATCCCAAGAACCAGTTGTTTTAGGCTGGCTGCACCTTACACTCTCAATGCCCCTTGGAGCCCATACAGCCCACAAACTGATCTACGGTGTTTGAATGCTTAAGGAAAAATTTAGCTTTTTTTAAAATTTAATTTTTTTTTTACCCCAAAGTAGCTAGTCACCCCCCTTAAGATTACATCTGGAAGAAACTGATCTTTGTTAGTGACTTGTAGGCTCATTGGACAATATGTCTCTGCAAGACGGTAGTATTCTTTGATATTGTCACTGGAGATTATCATGATGATGATGATACCACGCAAAACCCACAAACTGTCCAACTTTCCCATACAATCAACTAATGACAGAAATGTAAAGGAAGCTCTCATATTGTCACTCCTGCCTGAGATTTTTGCTCTTCAAACAGACTAAAGATAGGAGAATACATAAACCTTCACTTACACTAATGATATAAAAGCTGAAAAGACAAACTACCTTGAGATAATGTCTCTCAAAGAAACTAAGGTATACAGGTCCTTTTGAGGCAGACAAGGGTAAGATACTATTGCATATGAACAACTGGCCTAGAGAGAAAAATTTGATAAATGAAGCTTATATCAGCATGTAAAGCATATGACAAGATGTCAGAGCACTTAGTACAGTGATCATCTGTAGACCATAAATGATTAGTGAACTGACCACTCAAAGATGAAGCACCAAACATGGATGTGACTTAAAATTTTTGTCAGTGTTACAAAGCCACCAAATTACTTTTTGAATGGATAACTCTATGTGATACAAACTAAAATATGATCAACAATTTTACATTTGCAACCCCTAGTCTTGGCATATTCTCCATGGAAGTTCATGTTGTTCTCACTCCTGTAACTATACCACTACTAGCACTAATACATATAAACTCTACTTGACTTTTTATAAAAGTCTAGACTTTCTGTTGACCCATTTACATACAAATAAAAATGACGTTAACATGTTCTTTTATGAAAACTTTACTTCAGTACTACTATTATATAGCACATATACTAGAAATAACTATCAGCCTTTATATTAACATGCACCCTAACTACCAAGGAATCTATAAAGCATCTAAATACAAGGCAAACAAAAAAGGTGGGTGGAATATTTTGCAGCTTCCAGAATACCAATACAGGTATACTTTACAAAAAAATGGACTAAGATTATATTTTCTATTAAAAAAGGTGGACAACGTTACAGCTACCTAGCACATTATTTTATTTTATTGCTGTACATTTTCTACATATAGTATTAGAGCTGAATGACTATTTTCTATCAGTTCATTTGCTTGCAGAAATCTGTAAGAAAATTAACCCACCTTGATTTGTGTTTGAGTGGATATTATTTATATATGCATAAACAGAATCCAAAATGACTAGCTTGCATTTCTCTTCTTTCTTGCTTTCAATACAGTTTTCCCCTTCTTCAGACTGTTTTGGATTGAAATAATAATGCAAAGTTTGAAGCAACTCCAAATGATCACGAGGTTGTACCACCTTCAGCCGTGCCAAAGGTTCTTCAAGATCCTGTAAAAGTAACTAGCAATGTAAACAAATGCAATTTTCTTGAGAAAAGGTACATTACACTTCAAGAAATGTTACCTAAATATCTTATTTGAATAGATGACTACTTCAACACTGAAATATAATGTAATTTCGATGCCATTCACATGGTCATTTACTCCCCATATTTTAACTATGAATAAGAGACTCATAAAAACGGACTTACGGCATCACATAAATACAATAAAAAAAACTGTAAATATCAAATAATAAAAAGATAAAAGGGAAAAGTGTTACGAAAGTAGACAATATGATTACTGTGAGAAAGATGTGGGGATGAACTTAGCAAGTATTTACTGACTATACCACTTGGTGTCACAAGAGAAGTTCAGAATAGGAAAATTAACAGAGCAAGAAATTTTCAATGCATGAAGTATTATAAGAGCAAATGGGGAAGAGGAGCACCATGTTGTGGTGAAAGGGGAGACAGAACATTTATGTTACCCTGAAGTACAGTGAACTGTGAGGTGGGTATTGAGAGGGTAAAAAAAAAAAAAAAATACTGTACCAACAAGATGGATGGAATGAAAATAAATTGGTAGAATTATAATAAACAAGGTAGTTATCAGAGCAAAAAACTGATTAAGGTGTACATTATTCATTGAAGCAGAGACTACAGCCTCGACACAGAAGATATATTTCAGAAAGTACATCTGAAGCACAGTGGGAAGATCACATTATCAATGAAAAAGTTGTAGCAAGATGTGGGTTCTAGATGCTGGGAAATAGACTGAGATGGTCTGGAAATGTGATGCACAGAGTGAAGAGTCAGAATAGTAGTAGATGTGAAAGTAGCAGGAGAAAAACTATGTACTAGGAAGCCGCGACATGATGAAATATAGCAATCCAATACTGTATTAGCGAAAAACTTCCAAACTGGAACTCCAGTGTGAAGATAGATTTCAAAACAAAACTAACCTCATCTTCCTTTGCTATTTTATCTATGATGGGCCCAATTCTTCTAAATGAAACGTTGGTTGAGGAATCAATATACAGAACATGAAGTCCAAGTTTTAGAACAGAATGAATTGCCAAATACACACAGAATGTTGTCTTCCCTACTCCCTCCAGGCCACATAATTCAACTACTTCTCCATTCATTAGCCCTCCACCCAAAAGGGAATCCAAACTGAAATGAGTAAACAAGTTTTTTAACTTGTATGGAAGACATTTTGACATTAAAAACAAAAAAGAAATACCAGGGCAATGCTTTGACTTAAGCCTTCAAAAATATTTTTTTTTTCTTACCAGTTCATAGTTTAGGTCTCTAGAGAAGTGCTTTCAAACATCTAAAAATGTAAAAGCATAAATCTAAAATACAAAAAGGCTTCTCTTAACTCTTGTGGCCAGAAACTTACAACAGAGATCTCTGCCCAAATATGTAACTGACTGAGTACTGCAATTGATTACAAAGTTTAGGCCACAAGTTCCAGCACTGGAACCTTGTCTGTTACTCAGTGCCTTCTCCATTTAAGACTTTCTCAAAGGCATCAAGGAGCTTTGCAGTTTGTCTCTACTAGAGAACAAAGAAATAAATCATACAGATAATTCATAAGGTACTTCTACACTGTCATCTAAAATTTCGATGATATTTTTGGATTCTATATAGCATGCCTAAAAAATTCAGGTAAATAAGGAAGGGCACACCAGAATGTACTTAACTGACTGAGCACTTCCACAACAAGCACTCTAAAGCACTGTTACCTTCCAAAACAATTTTGTTCCTCCTATCTGTTTGGAAGGAAGACAACCGATAACTTATGCTGCTCTTTATGGTTTTACATTTCTCATTGTTGGTTAGGGGAGGGGGAAACATCTCTCCTGCCTGTTCCTTAAAATATATGACCTTATAGATCATTTCAAGTCCAAGTGGAAACCAGCACTTTTTACATATTCGTCAACCTCCTCATTTGGTTCTTAATCCTTAAGGGACGGGCTAAATATATATCAAGCACACCCCCAGACTGGGCAAACTTTAAGGTTGGCCAATTTAAGAAAAAAACACATCAATGGAAAGAGGAAGATATGAAAATGCACATGGTGTAAGAAAAAAATTATAAAAATTTTTCCCTACCTTCCACAGAAGTTGAAAGTGACTATTTACAACCCTGTGTGGGGTTTCTTGTACAAGACCTTCATAAAAATATGTTAATTTTACCAAGTTATGCATGTTTTTTCTCAAATTTATTTTATTTTGTAAAATTATAATTACAGCTCACACAATATCACACCAGATAACAACTAAAATCAGTAACAAATTCTCTTACAGTATATTTGTTGTAAAATATGCTTGCCATAAGTTTATTTAGATGATTTAATTGCTATGAACCTAGTTTTTGTAAATTTTGAATACATAAACAGTATGGCGCATAACATTTCTTAAATTCAGATTCCCATCCACTCATGGGCTAAAATGCTCTTGTATGATAGTGCTAAAAATAATTTTTCGAGATACACTAAAGAAACTAATAAATCATAACTGTAAAATAATCAGTAATTAAATATGGAAGTAGAAATGATGAAATAAAAAAATTTCTGTAGCATTTCCTTCCATGTTTAGGGGCCAAGATTTTATTTTTGTAGACATGATTTTAATTAAAAGAAAAATCTTGACAAAAAAAATTATTTTCTGAGTTCAGTCCGTGTCAGCGGTGAAATTCCATTACAACAATGAATTTCTAGGTATAAAAATGCTAGATATACCAGAAAAAAGAGTTTCAGGAAAGCTGGGGTTACTACCCCTCAGGTCGAGCCGCCTTCTAGGAAGACGTGGTGTATAAGGAAGGGTGAGTGAAATACCACTACCACGGAAACATACTGTTTCCCCATGAAATGACAAATATGGCGAGCTGTTATACGCGCACCTCCACTGAAGAAGTCCGCAATGAGAAAATAAAGTCTCCTAAAATAAATGCAGCTGAAGCAGCAATAATGATAATAGAACCTATTATTATTATTTCTGGATCGAGGTCCCGTGTCAGCCGGTGAAAAAGTCCATTCAGCACTTATTTCTAGGTAATTCCGTACTGTCATTGGGTCTCCTATTAGGCAGTATTTTCTTAATACAAGCCTATTCAGGTTCTATTCTACGCTCATGATCTTAGACAGTGACCACTTACATTATTTTCATTTACATGAATTTAGAGACCTTACTAATGTTCAGGGTAGAATTCTCTAATTTTTCAACGTCCTATTTAAATCTTTAATAGCATAAGAATGATGTTTATTTCTCTGTTATTATTTCACCGGCTGACACGGGTTGATCCAGAAAAGGATTTTGACAAAGGAAAAATCTATTTCTGGAAAATTCCGATATCACCAATGTTTTCCTAATTTTCATTCTCTCCCTCCCATGGTAAACTTCATTCCTAGTGGGGTGGGTGCCCCAACATGGAGATGCGGCTAGTGTTGCCTTGTATACAGTCCGCTGAGTAGTGCATGGGCTTGTATTGGCACCTCTCTCGTTGGATTTTGACATTGGGAATCTCTATGGGATAAGGTTCCGTGTTTGTAGTTCACCCCTTTTCCATACACAACTCCATCTAGTGGAACTCGCTCTGGGGGTAGTAACTCCAGCATTTCATTTAGCTTTCTCTGGTATCTAGCAGCAGGATTACCTAGAAATAAGTGCTGAGTGGACTTTTCACGGGTGACTGGGCCCCTCTCCAGAAATAGATTTTTCCTTTGTCAAAATCCTTTTATTATTATTATTATTATTATTATTATTATTATTATTATTATTATTATTATTATTATTATTATTATTATTGTTATTATTGTTATTGTTATTGTTATTATTATTATTATTAGCTCTTGAGTAGGGTAATGATTTCCCAAGAATCTCGACAATATGTAGCTCCTTGGTGTCCTCATGCAAAATGGTTCCTTGATCTACTAGCTCTGCTGTCAGCAGTTCCCAGAGAGATCCTTCCATGGCACAACTTCCTCTGCCAGCTTCACGTCGAGATATATCACCAGTCAGTAGGGTCTCTATCTCTTCATGCCTGAGACTATCAGTATCTCCTGCGAGCAGAGGCTTTTCTGTAGGCAGCAACAAGAAGATGTGTGAAACATATCCAGAGGAACCCTGGCTTCAGCTTTGTACCAGGAAATGGGCCATCTCTACTGTGATTGGTGTCATTGAAGGGCTCCTCAGTTGAACTTCTGCTCAACAAATAGCAGATTTCTATTTTCTCCTGAGGAGAAGCATCTTTGTGTCTGCCATCCAAAGGCTATGGGGCTGCTTTTGGGCAGTTTGTTGTCTAGAAACTTAAACTCTAGTTGGGACCTTACTCTGGTGCTAACCCAGTCTCACTTGTGCCATCATGCACCATTACAACAATCATCTAATAGAGACTTGACCCTTAAAATGGTCTACTTACTGGCTTTAGCTTCATCGAAGAGTGGGGAGACTCCATGGTCTCTCCTCTAATGTTAAACACACAATGGGTTGGGGGTCCTTAGCCTTCGAATTTGTCCTGGAATTCTTAGCTAAGATTCAAAATCCTTCAGTTCATGATGACAAATTTGAATCCTTTCCATTCCTTCCTTAAATTTTGTTGATAACGACCTGGTGATTCGCTCTTATGTCCTGTCAGATACTGCATGGTTACCTAATAGAATGCATCCTCAGGCCGAGTGTCAAAAAGACTTTTTTGTAAGCATAGGCTGGATCGAAAGAAGTGTCAAGAATATCATCTCCTTCTGGCTCCATTGAAGTTACTAAGAGACGTGCTTTATAGCTCATGCACAGCATAGGATTCTAATACATTGCATGCAAGAGCACATGATGTTAGGGGTTTAGCCCTTTCATTAGCTTTTAAAAAGAACTTTGTTCATAGGATTTTGAAGGCTGGTACTTGGCTTTGTCAAACCACCTTCACATCCTCCTATCTATGGGACGTTGCCCATGGGATTTTGCCCATAGGTCCTAGGACACTTTTTCCTTGGGTCCAGTGGTGGCTGCTCAACAAGTTGTGTAGCACATCCAGTGCCCCTAACAGGACACTTTGTATCTTACCTAAGTTGATGGTACGAAAGTGAGAGTGAATAAGATGACTGGGTTTTTTTTCTTTCCCCCTTTTCCCCTCCTTCTCTACCTGCGGGCAGTAGGAAGATTGATCCATTATCAGCTGGAACTGGTTAGATACAGGTGAGTGAGTGGCCATTCTGTTTGAGAAAGTTTATTCATACACAATTATTTCCTTGCAGAAGCTAGTCCTTCCTCTCTCTAACAAGGGAACATAGGTTTGTTTTCTTTAACTTCCACTTATAAAATGTTCCTCCACATTATGTCTTAGCCCAGTAGTCTGACCGTTTGATAAACTATTTATCTGACAAGTCAGAGGCATACGTCTCCTTCCTCTGCTTTAGCCTAACCAGGAAATGAGACCAGGTGTGCTGAACCTCCAGTCGGTTCAAGACTTTCCTTTCCTCCCACCAAAGGTGAGTCTATCCTCACGTTAAGACCTAGGTTTGTTCTGCATATGAACAAATGAATAAATTTTAATTGTATTTTTCATAGCTAACAAACCTACAGTCTTAACATATATTGCCCACCTCTTGCCACCCTCAGTGGATTCCTGGCTGAACCCCGTTGCCACCAATACCTTGTACTACAATTTTGTTTTTCACCAGTTTCCAGCTGGCGCTAGAAGATTTATCCTTACGTTAAGACCATAGGTTTGTTAGCTATGAAATATCCAAATTAATTAAAATTTGTCTATCAGAACGCTGATCTGTCACCATATTGACCTTTATCAAACTTTGATCAGATGAACCCACTGGAAAACCTACTCCAAAAGATACAGTTCCTGTAATATCTCTGAATATAAGGTCAATACAGTTGGCAGACTGATGTGTGGGTTCTTTTGTGCTGCTCATCCAGGAAATAGGAGAGATATACAGTATAGAGCAGCAACACCATGTTTATCTGTGGCAGTAGTGACGCCATGCCTTGTGTTTTATTGTTCTGGCTCAGTCTGAGAGGGTATGTGTGCATAAATATAAATTGATTAGCATGTGTGCTTTTCAACAGTGATGACTCATATACCTGGCCAAACTCACCAGTGAGACCATGAATTTTCACATGGTTTGGCATCACCTATCCTACCTGCTTGATGTTTGGGGAATTGGGTGAGTGGTAAGGCTCTGTATGTAGGGTAAGATACCTATAATCTGTGCAAAGGCACCAAGATCTGTCTGGTTGCATTACCATGTATAGCAAGGATGTCCAAGTGTTGGAGGCCTTTTGTCAAAGGCCCATCCTTCTCAAAGGCCTTCTTCATGGTAAGTAGCTTCTCTGGAAGCAGGCAGCAGCAATTGGAGTATAGGAGTACTGTAGACAATGATGGTCCATTGTTTTGATGTGATGTTGCATGCCATCATTTCAGGGATGCTGGGTGTCTGAGTTTGGGCCAGAAGACATAGGGGAACTCCTGCAGAATAGGGTGCAAGTCATAGGGACCTACTGCAAATATTGAGGTTGCTTGGGCCTGAGGTCAGTGGGGCTGTCTGGAGCCTTAAGGTCCAGGCTGCAGTGAGATCTCAACAAGTGGCCTGTAGTGTGGAAATTGACACTGATCAAAGGGCCTCTGATGTCTGTAGTGATGAAATCCCACCTATATTTCTTTGCCATGAGGGGGAGGGTTAGCCATCAGTGTCTGTATAATGGTATGGGGCTCTTGTTAGCTGCTACTAGGCATGACTTGGTGTCATGTGGGCTGTGGCGATTTTTGTTCAGTTCCATGAGGGTGAACATGAAGGTGTACTTATCCTCCAGGAACCTCCTGCCATATGCATGATTGGTGACATAGAATCTGATGGAGCAGTTGTCTATCAGGGTCGTGTCAGCCACCACAGTTTTCTTGGGAGACTGCCATGCTTGTTTTTTTTTCTCCAGCGGCATCGGGGTTGCACTTGTTTCGCTGCCTTCCCAAATTCATGAATGGCATATGCAGAACACTGGTAGGTGTTTCTTATATTACAGCTTTAATTTGTGCTTCAGCCTAGTGGTAGCTTGTATTTGTTGTCGAGTCCAGGTGTTATCTTCTCTGTCTTGAGATAGTGAGGTCTGTCAAAACAGACTAAGATGATGACTCTACAGTGATTCAGATTGGAAAATTCTGCTGTTGAAACTGATGGAGGGTGGAAGTGATGGCATGCTCTCCAAACGCCAAGTGGAATACCTGACTTTGTTGAGCAAGAGTAGTGTCCAGCGTGCCCTCAATTGTTAAGTCAGTCTCAATGAGCGTATGACCCAAAGGAACTGAGGGTATAGTGTATGTTCAGGTGTGTCTCCCAGGGCAGCTGCATGTTCAAGCAGCAAAGCATTGCTCCACTGCATGGGGCCCTCCTGGACTGAGGAACCATCCTGAATGAATTTTTAATTATTATTATTATGAATAGTAACTTAAAACCTCTACCCCTGTCACATCCTTGGTTTTCCTTTTGGATCTTCCAATCAAAGAGGAATAAGGAAACTGAAATAACTTAAAATCTCTTGAGGTAAAGTACAAAAAAGCTAAATTCAGGCATGATCCAACCTTAACCCATTTTGATTCCCAACATGGTAATGAGAATTGGTCAATGTTCTTAATAGTAGAAAGTGAAAATCAAATATCATTACAGATGTGACTTTCAGATAAAACAATGGATGATCAAAAGAATTGCCAAATATTGTAGAGTTATGCATTACAGTCTATAGAATACTGAAATGTTTGAAGGGAAACATTATATTGAATAATGTACAATGAACAATTATACAGGTGTATTTCAAGATAATAAAATGAACCAGTGAAAAATATTGACTTTTAAAAATTATACAGTTACAGTGGAAAGATTGGAACTATAATTGCATATCCAAGCCAGGAAAAATAAAGAAATCTCACTTTTAAAATAGCCAATTAAATTTGAGATACAAAGGTCTTCCATTGAAAATTAAAATTACATGTAAAATATAGAGAAGTACAGTACAACCATGTATTTAAACCCCTACAATACAAATTTCAGTAGAAATTTGGACTCAGCAAAAAGTCACAGCATTTTAGATTGTACATACTGATGATCAAATGATCACACTGTAACAATGGAACTGTAGTAAACCCAGTATAGACGAGCTGTGGTCAGAATCACCGTGCAAGATCTAAAAAGTATTCACATTATAGATACAACACTGAATTAAAAATACAGCGTTAAGAAACATACCGTAATTTGAATGTTCAATAAGTGAAGCAACATTGTGGCAAAGTAACAGGGTTTCATGATCCAGCAAAGCCTTCATACAAAGTCATAACACAAAAAGTAACCAAAACTAAGAAATAATCATATAATAGATCACATGGAACAAAATATACAGTACTGTATGAAATATTTCAGACAAAAATCTGTGAATGTCATCTTAGCAGACCTGTCATTCATTCACTCTGCAAAAAGTCGAGCATAATTCAAGAAAATAAAAAAGAAATTTGTCAAAACTACAAGACATGCCATAAAAAAATGGAAACAAGATCTTGACCTCAAAGAAATATGAAACTGAATGGAAAATTTGCCAACATCAGCGGCGGCAAAAATCTTGATGAAATTTTAAAGAATCCAAATTATATGTCATTTCAAATTTGATTAAAGCCTCCTCCCCTGGAGGAAATAACATTGTTTGAAATGATCCAAACCTTTGCGCTAATCTTTAAATCATTTTATTTACAGTTTTGGTCATTTATAAACTAACATTTATTTCTAAAGAATGGTTTAATGTCATAGTTAGTTAGTTATAAAATGGTTTGTTTAACCAGATCTCTGAACTCCTTTTGAGTTCTTCTTGGGCTGGAAAAAAGAGTGGGAAGAATACATAAAAAATTAAATAAGTAATTAAATAAATAAATAATAAAAATGGGAAAAAATTAAAATAAAATCAAATAAAAAATCGAAAGGGAAAGGGAAAAAAGGAGGAAAAAAAAGAGAAAAAAGGGGGAATTATATTTTATTTATTAATTTAATTTTGTTTAAGAAGAGAATGATATTATTAATTGAAAAGTTATTACCTTCAGCTAGAATATCCTTTATTGATTTATTTTGTAAATAAGTATTTCTTTCATGTTGCCATCTGGACCCAGTCAAGATATGTTTGATTGTTGGGATGTTACATCTTTCACAAGTTATTGGTTGTGTGTGAGTTGACATCAGATGACCATGTGGTTGTGGATTTGTGTGTGGAGTTGACCTCAGATGACCACCATGTGGCAGTTTGGAATGTCTATTCACGAGTCTTGTTAAAATTACTTCATTAATTCTTTGTTTTTAGACGAAGAATGCCACTTTTAACTTCGTTCTTAATTTGTCTTGGATTTTGTTTGAGAAATTTTGCATTTGTTCAATTATTTTGCCAATCTCTGTAAATTAAAGGTTTAACTGATGCTAACCAGTCTGATATGGGAGCTTTCGTAGTAGTTGGGGGGATTGTACAAGCCAATTTAGCAGCTTTATCTGCTTTCTCATTACCCTCAATGCCTACATGGGCTGGGATCCAACAAATATGAACTTGAAGGCCGTTTGTAATTAATTGATGAATTTCCCGTTGGATATTTTGGACAAGGTGATTATTTGATTTAAATGATCCTATTGCTTCAATTGCACTTCTCAAGTTAGTTAATATGAGTGCTGAAATTTTTTTTTATATATAATCTGGAAGCCAGTTGTATGGCTGTTAATTCAGCTGTAAATAGTGATGATATTGAGGAAGGCCCATTTGGATAGTTTCATCACTTGAACAGGCTGATGAGCCCACTCCAGCTTCATTTTGGATCCATCTACTGTATATAGATTATGGAAGGGATTACCCTTCGCCTTATATGTTCCATGGCATGTTGATGATACATTTCTGTGTTGAACATATATTTTTGAAAAGATATGATAAATATGTGCATACTTTTTTGCCCTTTTTAGTGTCCATGGTCTGATCTGATTTATTTCTTGGGTAAATTTGGATATGTATAAATTCAATAGATAATTAGTTTTTAGTAAATGAGTTTTGATTTGGGTTATTATTTGTATTTTGATTTATTTGATACAGAGATGTGCCTGCTTGAAGGATAAGCTCTTCTTAAAGTAATTAGATCTCTAATATTTTAGAGGCAGCTGGCCTGCTTCTGTTAGGATAGAGACAGTTGGAGATGAGCGGAAGGCTCCTGCATATATATGCACTCCCTCGTGGTGTAAAGCATCTAGAGATTTTAGAGTTGTTTCTGAGGCAGTTGAATAAATTGGACAGCTATAATTTATCACTGATAGTACTGTTGCATTGCCTGCCTTAACATTTGTGTCTCGTCCTGCACCCATTTGGTGTGAAGTTTCTTATCGTATGTAGGGCTTTAGATCCTTTGGCTTTGATATGTTTGATATGATCTTTCCAATTTAAATGATCAAAAATTATTCCCAAACATTTAACACTATTGCACATGTTTCTCTCTTCATTATAAAGGTAACAACTTAATGGTTTGTTGTTTCAACCATCTTTTATCTTTGTAGAAGACAATGCCATTTGTTTTGTTGTGACAACTTAAACCTACTGAGATAGTCCAAGTGGTCATATTATTTGTTGCTATATTAATTATTCTTTGAGCATGTCTGAGAGAATAACCCAGATAATACATTACAAAATCATCCACATACAGACTATTTTGTACGCCCTCAGGCAGGTTTGCAGTAATATCATCTATTGCCAGGGCAAATAAGATGCAGCTCGAAACACTGCCTTGGGAGATACCCTCCTCATGTATGTAGGAATTTGCATATGTATTTTCTATGCATACTTGAAATGTACAATTTGTTAAAAAATTGTTGATAAATATTGGAAGGTGACCTCGAATATCAGATTTGTGGAGTTTGTGCATAATACTGTATCTCCATGTATCATATGCTTTTCTATATCAAAAAATAGCCACTGTCCAGCTTTTTTTCTTTTTCAAATCCTTTTAATATGATCTTTTAACTGAGTTAATGGGTCTGGTAAATCTCAGCTGTAGTCGATTGGGTAGGTGATAAATTGAGTTTTTGTTATAACAGTTGTTAATCTCAAACTAACCATTTTCTCCAACAGTTTTCAACAACATTAGAATAATGGCCTATAATTAGTGGGTTGCTAGGATACTTTCCTAGTTTA
This sequence comes from Macrobrachium rosenbergii, assembly GCF_040412425.1. Taxonomy (NCBI): domain Eukaryota; kingdom Metazoa; phylum Arthropoda; class Malacostraca; order Decapoda; family Palaemonidae; genus Macrobrachium; species Macrobrachium rosenbergii. The sequence goes on from NC_089749.1 coordinate 28,866,719, forward strand.
CTGATGGGTATGATTATTGCATGCTCCACTTAGTTGGGAGAAGACATCGTTAGCCATATGTTAATAATTTTGATAGAATTCTTTTGCTTCAGTGTAGCAAAATTTTGGATCATTTCAAAGAAATCATATCATGACCCAGAGCTGATGATTGTGACATGATTTTTACGGCAAAGGTGGGTTCACTCATATTGAATTCTTGATTATAATCCAAGGTCTCATCAGTTCCAGAATTAAGTGTACGATTAATTTTTGTGTTCTAATTCTTTGAGTATTTCATCTAAATTGGAATAAGCGCTAATATCTTCAATATGTTTGGCTAATATATTTGAAATATCTTGTAGGTTATGATTTAGTTTGCCATTATATTGTATTGGGCTTCTAGGTGGTCTTATATGTTTACCATTGATTTTACGAATTTTGTGCTATATTCCCTTAATTGAAGTACTGTATTTGGTGACAACTCCGAAATATAATTTTTCCATGATTGAGCTTTTTCGAATATTATTGTTTTTCGAAACTGCATTATATTTATTGTAAAGTGGTTTAATGTGGTCACTAGTTATATTGATAACTGTTATCTTATTTAGTTTGTTTATATTAAAAGGACCTTTATTAAGGGTGTTTAATCTAGACTTTAGTCTATTCAAATTACGTCCCAGTGTGTGTTTGGTTTGATTTAAGAGATAAATTGTTAGACCATCATGGAACGGTGGATATATTAGGAGTTGAAGTTTTGGGGATGCATTTATCTGCAGCACTGATTACAAAACTGGAAAAGAAATCATTTGTGACATCATTGTTTTGATTTAGTGGAAAGGGAGGGATATTTCTAGTTTGTAAATTATATTTATCCCAGTCAGCTTTCATTTAGGTATATTTTATGGGAAATGATTGTTTTTTGTTGTTCAAATAATTCAAAACAATTGGAAAGTGATCACTTGTGTATGAATCGTCTAGGACATTCCATTCCAATTTTTCAATTAATTCCAGTGAGCATAATGAAATATCTATTGAGAAGAAAGTTAAATGAGTTTTTGAGAAGTACGTTGGTGAATCACTTTCATTCAAACAATGTAAACTCTGATCATTTATGCAATTTTAAATGTTTGTGCCAGCCAAGTTACTAGCATGTGTGCTGTCCCATAATGGATTATGGGCATTAAAGTCGCCTACCATTATTAGGGGGCCATTTACATTATTTATTATTTGTGGTAAATCACTAAAGTTTGAGTTAAAAGTTTGGCTGATTATTTAGATTTATAATAGAGATAATTTGGATGTCTGGCATATACAATTTGATTGCAGTTATTTGATATGACAATGATGTAATATTTAAGGGTTCATAAAGTTGAATCGTTATAGAACATATACAGTATAGCTGTTCCTAAGCTTGCCATCCTTCTTAGTGAGTGGCGAGCTAATTTATAATTCCTAAAGTTCTTTGAGTTGTACCAATATACTATAGACATATCTGAAATAAGTTTATGTTCCTTTAGTATTCTCTGGATTTCACCTAGCCAAACCTGAGTAGAAAATCCATTCATGTTCCATTGAATTGTTTTATTGGTCATTGTTTGGTGGGATTGGCATTAGATTTGTAAGTTAATTGTTGATTTAGCTATATCCCATAACATTTCAAGGGAGTTTGTGTTACTTTGCGGTTTCTTTGTAGCTAGGTTTGATTGATGAATATTTGATGCATTGATTGGTTCTTCTTCATATTTCCTTATTAACTTAAATCTATTTGAGTTTTGATCATGTTTTTTAGTTTTGAGTTTCGAGCATAGTTCGCCAACTTGATGGAATGTTAAAGGGCATTTTCAGAACCTAGTAAAGTTATGTATGAAATTTCGGGTTACACTTTCATTTTTGTTAGGTAAACAATTGTACGTTATGATGAAACACTCTTGACGTCCTCAAGATATATCATGTTTCAAGTGTTGGAGGAATGGTTCTGATCTCTGAATCCCAATTTTGTTTCCATTATTGGATGTTGAAATATTTTTGTTAGGAATTTCTGGTATAGGTGTATTGGATCTCCGATGTGCTGGTATAAAATTTTGATTTTAATTTTTATTATTATTATTTCTGAGTTCAGTCCCGTGTCAGCCGGTGAAATTCCATTACAGCACGAATTTCTAGGTATAACAATGCTAGATATACCAGAGAAAAAGAGCTTTCAGGAAAGCTGGGGTTACTACCCCCAGTCGAGCGTCTTCTAGGAAGGCGTCGGTATAAGAAGAATTGAGTGAAATACCACTACCACGGAAACCTACTCGAAAGATCTCTCCTTATCAAAATCCCCGGAACAGAGCGGTGAGCCGTTACAGCCCCTACACTCAACACCCGCCAGGACGGCGACACCAGCGCCACCTACCTCATTCCATTTTCTAGCACGTGACTGCATCCGTTTCTTTTGTGTGCTCGTCTCTTTATTTGGATTTTTCTGCATCTACGATGGCATCGAGCAACTACCATCTCTAAGTTAAGTACCATCTTCTTGTGGGGTTTTTTGTTCTATTTTTGGCTGTTATGGTCTCGTATTTTCACCATGTGAGATCTTATTATGGCATCCATGGCGTCCCCGCCAGCCATGTCGACCGCGGCGACTCCTTCTGCTCTTTCGGTTGGAGTTGTCTCCTGCGTGTTCCTCAGATAGATTTTGACCCCTTGGTTCCCTTCCTGGTGGTTCCTTCTTGGTGGCTCCCCCTTTTGTTCTGATACATTTCATTGGCCTACTCGGCCTTTGTTAGAGTGATGCCCATCAGGTACCCAAGGTTGGGTTCCTTTTTATTTTTGGTCTCCATTAGGCTAATTGTTTTATGCTTGGAGATGGTGCTCTCTTTTATTTTATTTTATTTATTTTATTTGATTTATTTTGTTGTTTACCTCTGTGTGGTGGCGGCAGCCTCAGATCTAACCGCTTCCCCGAGGTAGGCTACGCTCCCTATTGAGCACATTTTAGTTCCAATTCTTTATGTGTGATGGTTATTTTGTGGAGTAGGCTTGTTTGCTTCCATCCCCTTGCCCTGGGTGTGGAGATCAGGTTGAGGGAGTTTGGTTGCTGTTTCCTCCGGAGATTAGTTTTTAGGTGGGCAGTGAGCCCATAGTTCTCTTCCTCCATTTGGGGAATCGGGTTCTTTGGATGTGTTTCCTCTAGGCTGGTAAGCCTCCTTGCCCCCCCTCTCAATCCCGGTTGGTTCTCGGCTTTAAAATTTCTCTCCTATTTGCTTCCCCCTCCCTTCTGCACTCCTCCCTTTTTCCTAGCCTATACTAGGTTAGGTCCATATTAGGCTTCGCCTAGGAAGGAGTCGGGCTTCGGGTTGCGTAGCTCCCAGTAGTAGGCTACCCTCCCAAGTTTCATTTTTCTTGGAGGGATGGATGCAGTTGAGCGGGTGATATGTTTCTCCCTGTCTCCTGTTCCCTTCCTGGTAGCCTACTTCTCTCCCCTACTCCACCCCTCCCCCTCCCCCAGCCTTGCTCTACTCGCGCGGGTGACGCTAGATGGCGTTTTCTCCGAGTTCAGGGACTCCTCCTGTTGGTAGAGGGATTCGCTCCCTCCCATACCGTCCCTAACCGCTGTGTTGGGGTTGGCCAATTGGTTTTGTTTGCTTTCGAGCGTTTTCGAGTCACTATCATACCTCGTCTCCCGTCGGATTCGTAGATAGGGTAAATATAATTACTCGGCTTATGTTATGAACATCTGAGCACTTTGCCGTCTTGTTTCCAGTGGGAAGTAAGAAGGAGGCGGAAGGTTTTACATTATGTAAGGAGCGGATCCTCGGTCTCTGGGTATTTACCGTCACTTGTTGTTATTATTTTCATTTATTTTAGATAAGTCTGTTTATCTACAGGAGTGCGCTCCTTTATTTATTTATATACATGAGTCGGTCCTGCAGGGCTCCGCGTTATTTTTCTGGCAGCCCTTATGGTTAGTTCCTGGTTTCTCATTGCTTCATTCCTGGAGTCCTCAGGGTCTGAAAACCTTACCTTCCACTCTGTGCATTTAGGCTTATTGGCCCAGTTTATGATAGGAGTTCTTCTCCGCCTTGGAGTATTCGGTTGTAGTTGAAGTTCCCGGCCTTGCCGGCTTTAGATTAGCTTAGAGATTGGGAGGTTCATGTACTTTTCCTACTTACAGACTGTTAAGCATGAGGGCAGGGTGTACCGCCTCCTTCAACAACCCTACGGGCATGGTATGCCAGACACACGCTGGTTGTGCGATCAGCAGCGACCTGGTTGTTTGGCACCCCGATGGTTGTGAGAGTTTGCTTAGCTCTCTGCGCCTTCGTCAGGATGATGGTAAGTGACAGTCTTTTCTTCCGTTTTGCTGCTCCTCATATTCTTCTTGTTTGTAAGGGGTTCCCGGTCTGACTTTTTCGTTCTTAGCTGGTGTTGGTTTTCTTACAGGCGGACAGAAGCTTCCAAGAAGTCTTCCTTGGAATCCCTCCGGGCCTGGGTGGCTGGGTTACGGCAGAATGTTCCGTCGGGGGAAGCCCTAAGTCCTCGGCAGCTAGGTTGAGGACTTGCTCTACCCGAGCGCGCGAATTGGCGGCCGCGGTGCCTGAAGATCTTGCCACCTATCATCAGCAAATCCGGGATCGACCCATACCCCCAGAGTGGATATCCTCGCTGGTCTCTCGGAGGATGTAGCCGCCTTGGATCTTAACCTGGAACCGATGAATACAGAGCAGGACCAGGTGGTAAGTGGTGAGGTAAGTGAGGTTGTTGGGGCGGGCCCCCCTCTGTTTGACTCCCCTGTTTCATCTGTCTCTTCATTTGCAGGTTTCGTGAAGTCTTCCTCCTTGGGTGATGGGCTCAAGTCTACTTTATCCCCAAGTTGAAGTTGAACTTCATGGAGCGAGGCTACAAGTCTCGACTTCCAGAGCATCGCCCTTCCCCGTCGAAGGCTAAGTTTCAGGACCTGCTTAGCCTCCGAGAGCAAGTCTGGTTTCTCCAGCAAAGAGAGCGCGAGTAAGAGGGCTGCAAAACAAGCCTCCTCGCCAGCCTGCTTCGATGCAGGCCTTTGCCAATCCAACTTTATAAAAAGTTTACAGAGGACCTAGATTCCAGATTTGACAAAATAACTGAGAAGTTGGCCGGTCATGATAACATACTGGCCGGGAATGGCTCAAGCCCACCCCCAGCGAACCACAGTATGTTATCCCGACCTGCGGACCTCCGCGTTCGATGTCAGTAACCCTTGGCGCTTAGCACTCCGGGCCATCAACATGATGGCAAGCTGCAGTTGAGGTCTTGGCACGCGAGACGGTTGGAGAAATTGGAGTTCTTCCCCGATCTCTGCCCCCTTGCAGGCAGTGAGGCTCACAGAGAGAAGCTTGGATTCGGTCAGACAAGGTTCCTAGGGGAGACTGTCATCGTCCCCTAAGGACAAGCTCAGTCGGCTCTCCTGCGCCTCTGTGGTGCTTGGGCCAGAAAACTCTGAAGTTGACTCCTTTCAAGGGCAACTTTTCACGATGTTAAGCCCTGGAGACGACCTACCACCCCTTGCTTGGACAAAAGTCGCTCTGGCTACGGCCGGCGTGCCGATGTTAATCGTTACCACAGTTAAGAGAAACAGACCCTACTTCCCTGGTATTTCCCAGGAAGTAATGAGTTCTGGAGTGGGCGCCCGTCCACTTTCACTGTCGAGAAGCTGGACCCCTTCTGCGCTTCCGCGCCAATTCAGTGACAGCTCCCCAAGCTGCCGGAATCCTTATTGAAGGCGGAGTTTGATGCCCGGACTAAGTTAGCCCGGTCCTTGAACTCCGTCTGCCTTACAGAAGCTACTGCCGTCTCCTGCTCGGACGAGCCATTCTTCCAAGTTTTGGCTAAGTCCTTGCTAGCGGGCTTCCAGTCTGACTTGTACGAGTTTATCATGGCCAGACTGGAATGCAGGAAGTTCATCTTCGCCGATGCTACTATCCGCCACGAGCCTAACAAGCTCGTTAAAAGCTCGATCTGGGGACCTAACCTCTTCCCTGAAGAGAGTGCACAAACGTTATGGCAGGCTACGGGCCAATCAGAGTCTCTTTCGCTCGCTGGAGCATTTCTGCCTATAAGCGCAAGACCCCAGGCTCGGCGGCCCCAGGCGAGAGGAGGGCAAAGCGGCTTCAGGAGGCATAAGAGGCCCCACCATCGAAGCGTTAGTCCAAGCCGTCCCGGTCTCGGCAGTAGCACAGCCTTCTACCTCCAAGGCTCACCCCCAACAGTATGTGCTGGTCCAACCAGCTGCACCCTCTTATGTGGCTTCACCAGCGTACAACCCCACATATGAGGGCCGTGGATACTTTCACGGCCTTAATAGGGTTGCAAGAGGAGGAAGAGAGGCCAAAAGTCCTCATAGAGGAAAGCCTTCACCCAAGGGGAAGGCCTGGACGTGGTAGGGGAATAAACCAGCTCCCTCCACTGAGGGCAGGTAGGTGGTCGCCTGTATTGGTTCGGGGACCAATGGACCTTTAGCCCTTGGGCACACGGCATTGTGTGTCGGACTAGGGTAGACTGGATCAAGAACCCTCCTCCTCTAACCAGTTTTACCAGCCACCCACATCAATCCTACAGGATTACGTGACAAATTGCTCAACAAACGAGCAATAAAGAAAATGAGCACCCTAAAAAGTTTCAAAGGCAGTTATTCACTGTTCCCAAAAGACTCCGATCAGCAAGAGAGTGATCCTGGATCTGTAAGCGTCTAAATCTCTACATAAAATGCGACAAATTTAGCGTATTACTTCGGTAGCTCGAGTGCGGACTCTACTTCGGCGTGGGCCGTCACCACCTCTATCGATCTTTCCAGACGCTTATTATCCGTCGATTGCGCGGAACTTCTCTCAGTTCCTCGGTTTCGAACTCGGGAATCAACCTACTCCTTCAGGGTCATGCCCTTGGTCTGAACATTGCGCCAGGGTATTCACCAAGCTGGCGGACGCGGTGATGCAACAACTCGGTCTCGAGGATATCCCTAGCAGCGTACCTGGGCGATTGGATAATTTGGGCACCAACAGTTCGGAGTGTCAGAAGGCTCGTCCGCAGTCATCAATTTCCTGGAGTGTGGGTTTCAACTGAACAGAGAAGTCCGCCTGACTCCGGAGTCGATTTCAGTGACTGGGTCTCCAGTGGGATCTGTCTCTCCTGCGTTATCTCCCGCATTCCCAAAGAGGAAAGAGATGGCATCTCTCACCAGGAGATTCCTCAAAAATCCCATGACATCCGCGATCCCAAGAAAAAGAGTCCTTGGGTCTCTTCAATTTTGCCTCAGTGACAGACCTGCTCTTAAAGAAAAGCGAAATTAAGGGCATAAACAGAGTGTGTGAGAGTGAGCAAATGTCAAGCTCAGAGACAAGGTCTCCTCTATTCCTCGAATCTTAAAGACAAGACTGCGGCAGGACCACAGTCAGAGAGCCTGTCCAAAACAGTTCGGCACAATTTCCCCTCCGGCACTAGTTTCACGCGAGGCGCTTCCCCTAAGCGGCTGGGATGTCGCAAACAGAAAAGTACAAGGAACGTGGTCACAATGTTCCAGCAGTTCCATATAAATACCCTGGAAACTATGGCGGTCTTTCTAACTCTGAAGAAAAATCCGCCCCAACCAGATTCATATCAGGCTGGTGTTGGACAGCGCAGTGATGCAGTTCATTGCATCAACAGGGGCGGCTCCAAATCAGTCGAGTAAACCAAGTAATGGATTGCTATCTTCTCCCCTGCGAACAAGCACGGCTGGCACCTGTCAGCCACCCACCTGCAGGGTACGGAACGTGGTGGCGGATTCCCTGTCAGAACTACTCCATTGGAATGGAGTGGTCCTGAACATGGGAGAATCTTTCAAATGGATTTGCCGCCGGGTTCGGGCCTCCCAGAATGGACTCTGTTCATAGCGGAGAGCAACTTCAAGCTCCTGTTCGTGGCCCCAACCTGGACCACTCAGGCGTGCATACAGGCATAATGACAGTAGATTGGAACATTGGGAGGAAGATTTATCTGTTCCCTCCAATAAATTTACTGCTGAAAGTATTACACAAACTCAGGACATTCAAAGGTCAACCAGCCTAGTAGCCCCTACTGGCCAAAGAGCAATTGGTTCCCTCTTCTTCAGGAACTGGGATTGCAGGTCTTCAGTTTTAAGCCCATTACAGCCCAGACAGTACAGAAACCAAGACTGTGTCAGCTTCCTCAGAGATTCAGAATGCCTAGTTTTATGGACTTTATAAAATTCACAGCCCAAAAGGGCGAACATTGACCCTGTCAACATGTTTTTAGAATCCAGATAAAGAGATTCTACTCTTAGACAGTATGACTCAGCAGTCAAAAAAGTGCTTTCCTTCCTGAAAGCATCTGAAGCCAAAATCATGGCGACTAATTTAGGAGTTTCCTTCTTTAGATCACTGTTTGAAAGGCCTTGCTCGACCACGCTATTACCACAGTCAAGTCAGCGAAAGTATTTCTTTACGGCTTTAAAATCGACCTTACAGATTCCTATTTTTCGTCTATCCCCAGAGCATGCGCTCGTCTGAGACCAGTATCACGCCCACATTCTGTTACGTGGTTTCTCAATGACGTCCTTAAGTTAGCATCAGAGTTGGATAACTTTCATTGTTCTTATCAGGATCTGTTAAGGAAGACCTTATTTTTGATTAGCTTGGCTTCAGGTGCTAGAATCTCAGAGCTGTCGGCTCTCACTAGAGGTGATAATTTTGTGAACTTCCTCCCGTCTGGAGAGGTCCTCCTTTCCCCTGACCCTAGATTTTTAGCTAAGGCAGACCCACAGGACAGTGGTCTCCTTGGAAGGTGTGCCCCTTCCTCCAAGACCAGTCTTATGTCCAGTTTATACACTTAAATCTTACCTTTTAAGAACTCTGAGTAGTCGGATCTCTTTTATCAGGGAGAAAGGTGGTACTCTTTCACTGAATGCTATAAGACAACAAATTCTGTATTTCATTAAACAGGCCAACCCAGATTCCAGTTCCTAGGTTCATGATATTCAGTTGCTACTTCTATTAATTACTTTCATAATATGGACTTCTCAAGAGTTATCTAAATTTGCAGGTTGGAAATCACCTCTAGTGTTTAAGCATACTATTTAAAATGTTTCGAAGCCCTGAAATTTTCTACCATAGCAGTGGGAAGTGTCATCTCCCCACCTTAACTAATCATATCCTTATCCTTTCCTTTCCCCCCCGCCCGCCTGCCTCATTTACTTCTCTGCTTATTCTCCTGGTTGATTATACCTCACTGCCTGGCTCCTCATATTGATGTATCTTGTATCTGCTGATGGAAAAGTGTAATCTGACATGCCATGATTGTTTTTTCTTATGGGGTACTGGACGGTTTTTATTTGGCTCCACATACCCCAGATATATAATATATGTTTTGTATATGTTAATTTTCATTGATCTTGTCTCTTACGTGTTTTAGCTTAAGTTTACGTGTATAGTATTAAGGTTGTACTGCTGTGCAATTATCTTATGCACATTTCATGTTTCACCTTGCTTAAGTAATTTTAGATTTTGGGGCTTCTTCCCCTGTCGTACCGGGGACCTCCCCTCGTTTCATAGTATTAAGTTTTTTGATGTGCCTTAGATTTAGTATACCTTAGTTTTAGTATTCTTGCTACATGGAAGAGATTACTTGATTAAAATTATTTTCGTAAAATTTTTGCCTTTTTCTTCAGATTACCCCCTTTTTTCCTTGTAGTTACAGCCTTGGCATGATTCTCTATCACTATTTCACCGGCTGACACGGGACTGAACTCAGAAAAGGGATTTTGACAAAGGAAAAATCTATTTCTGAGGAAGGTCCGTGTCTCTGGTGACCCTCCCTGGATCACCTAGTACTCCCCTACTTGCACATGCCAAGTCTGGGGTTAGTGCTAGCATGGAATGAGGTAGGTGGCGCTGGTGTCGCCGTCCTGGCGGGTGTTGAGTGTAGGGGCTGTAACGGCTCACCGCTCTGTTCGGGGATTTTGATAAGGAGAGATCTTTGGTAGGTTTCGTGGTAGTGGTATTCCTCACCCTTCTTTTATACCGGCCTTCCTAGAAAGGCGGCTCGACTGGGGGTAATAACCCCAGCTTTCGTGGCTCTTTTTCTCTGGTATATCTAGCATTGTTATACCTAGAAATTCGTGCTGTAATGGAATTTCACGTGACAAGGACCTTCCTCAGAAATAGATTTTTCCTTTGTCCAAAATCCTTTATTCTTCTGGTCTTGTTGAGGTTGATTTGATGTGGTTGTGTGATTTGATGAATTTTAGGGGTTTCTGATTTTTTCAGTGGGATGTTTAGTGAAGATTTCTTCGTTGATTTTGGTGATGAGAGTACAGAAGAGTTCGGTTATGCGCATTTGAGAATCGTTATTTATATTTGTCTTGGATTGTGGAACACTATGGATTTCCACTTGTGATGCAGTTAATGTAATCTGTTTCAGATTAATGGTGGGCGAGACTGGTGTTTTGTTAGATCGATCTGTGAACGGAATGTTAGGTTTTTACCCTTGGGGGAGTTCTGTCAATTACTTTTCTTTTTTATTATGGTTATTTTTGTCAATTAAGCTTTCTGTGGATGATGTTAGTGCATTATGAGTATCCAGATCTGGGTTATTAACCTCTGTTGATTTTTCCATAGCACTGGAATTCGTCTCTGAACGATTAACTGGGATTTTTACTGGGGAGGTCTGTTGTGATGTAAGAGAGGTCTGTTGCAACTGTACTCTTGGGCTTTTATGAGTAGTAGAGGAGGGGAGAGGTGTGTCTCCAGCTATTCTGTGTTGGGTGCATTTGTATGAGTTGTTACAGCATTTGAATGAATAGCATTTTTACTGGATCATTGATTCCTCACCTTCAGTTCAAGTTTGGCTGCCGTGCGTTATACCAGTTCTGTCCATTAACATTTGTAATTCTGTATAATGATAAAATTAACTAAGTATACTTAACTATACAGTCTTTAGATTTTGCATGATGATTTAATTTGCAATTGACATTTAAGGTTTGCATTTCCAATTTGTTGTATGATCTTCAGAACATACTGCACATATAGCATTATTTCTACATCTTTTTGTTGAATGGCCATATTTTAGATATTTTGAACATTGGAGAGGTTTAGGGACAAAGGGGAAAACTTCTCTATTTAGTCCTAGATTTTTTATTTTTTCGTGGTAGTTCTGGTTTGTAAATTTTATTTTGACTTATTTTAATATGTTTTCTGAGCTCGTCCTGTGTCAGCCGGTGAAATTCCTATTAAGCACAATTTCTAGGTCTAGATATTGCTAAATATACCAGAGAAAAAAATAAGGAAATGCTGGGTTACTACCCCAGATCCAGACATCCATTATTATGAAATGAGCGTCGGTATAGATAAGGGTGAGTGATTGTTGTCACTGCCACAGGACTGCACTCTGTAGATATCCCAATGACAAAACCCCCGGAACGTGAGGAGCCGATCTAACGCCCGCACTCACCTGCCCGCCAACCGACGACCCCAGCGCCATCTGTACTCATTCCATTCTAGCACGTGTTTTGGTTAGAAAGCCTTTTCTTGTGCTGGCTTTTTTGGTCAAATTTGATTGAATTCAACATGTCTTCAAGCAACTTCACCGTTACAGTTAAATACCATCTTCTTGTGAGGTTTTTACTGTTGGTAAGGGCTCTTATTGTGTAAATTAATGTTTACAGAATTCATATATCGGACGCTCCCCGGCGTTCGCCGCCTCAGCCATGATGACCTTGAGCACACACCCTTGCAGCTAGTTTCTGCAGGGGTTTCTCTCGATACTTACAATTTCATTCATGCTTTATAATTACCCTTCAAAGAGCTCCTTTGGAGATTGTTTATCTATGTTGAGCGGTTCCTGGTGCCTTGATTAGCGTTGTTCCTTACGGAGGCTTCCTCCCCTTATTTTGGTTCTTACAGTTAATTCATAGCGTATACCAGGCTCCCGTTCGAGTAGATTCCCTCTCCAAGGTGGTGCTTTCTTTTGTCAGTTTCTCTGATTTATAGTGTATTGGATGACATGGATAATTTGGATTTATTATGGTCCGGGCTCGGCGTCAGGTGCAGCCAGCCGGCTGCCTACTTCCTGTTCGCCTGTTCCGATTGGTATGCGCTTAGCACAAGTTCTTATATTTTTGTATATTCATCATATTCGATGTACTTATATGGTTATTGGTTAGCTTTAACGATACTTATCGAAATTGGGGATCTAGCGCAGCCCTCTCGCTCCAATCAGTGGGTTAGGCTGTTCAGGTGGGCTTTTGCATTGTCTTAGCTCCCATCTCTCCCAGTATGTCGCAGCGAGGAGGGAGAAGTGAAGCTGATCAAGGGTTCCTGTTTGTTGTTCCATCCGCCTCGCTAGTTTTGGGTTTGCTAGGGCATCTGAAACCCCCATTCCCTCTCCACTCTGATGAGAGAGAGAAGAAAAAAACAAATGGGGATCTTCTTCATGTATTGCCTTCTGCTATGGGTCGGTTGTTGGTTGGTTTCGTTACAGGAATTTCTCTCCCCTTCCAACCCTCCCTCTTCTTTCTCTCCTCCCTTTACTGTCAGGGCTGCGCTTCAGGAGGGTGAGAGTTTGTGATTACTTTTAGAATAGTGCTGTTATCCTATCCTTCTCTAGTACTTTTGGTGAGTGTCATGAGTCTCCCTACGAATAGGAAGTCGATACGTCTGTTTCGACGCCCCGTGGGGAGTTACAGTCAGTGTATGGGGGTGTCCCCCATCCACTTAAAAATAAAACTCGATTCCACCTTCTAAGTACTGTCCCCCTCCCCCCCGACTTGCCAGTGGTATGTCATCTCCTCGCGTGTGGGACGTCGGTCTCTCCGATTGTCACCCCGAGGGGGACTAGTCCGGTTCCCAGTCGAGAGTCACCCACCCTCCTGGGCCCCGTTCTGGTGTCAACCGCTTGGCTAGTGTTTCGTTGGTTCGCTCTCCTCTGGATCGAGCTGAACTTCGATCACTTTCAGGGTTCAAACACTTGCTCGCTGATTCCGCTCCGCCGTCCCCGGCCCTCCCGTTGCCTTTGTACCTGTTACCACTCCGGTGGTTTTGGTCTTCAGTAGGTTGGCCTTAGTCACAACTAGCTCTCTAGCTGTGTAATGACTGGTGGTAATGATTTACCCCGCCTTCCCCGCTGTAACCAAGTGACGGAGGTACGGGATCTCGGAGGGGTCTGCGCCGGAACGCGGCGACCAGCAGTGTACTGCTATCCTATATTGTTAACCATTTACCTAGCGCCGGTCTCCGGCAGTAATTATACCTAAGAGTTGCATGATCCTAAGTTAAGGTCCTACTCCATCGAACTATCTCCGGAGTTCCTTGATTTAATGTGTGTCATGTTTTGCTCTGGTTTATCACCCATGAATGCTCGGCGAATCGATATAAACTAATGCCTGCTGCTGGGCCCGGCGTGGTATTCTTTAAGTAAATTTTACAATTAAAGTTGCATGATCCTAGATTAAGGTCCCGTTCCGCCGAACTATCTCCGGCACTCCTTGATTTAGTGTGTGTCATGTTTTGCTCTGATTTATCGTCCCGCCGGAATGCTCTGGCGGATCCGATAAAAATTTTTTAGCATGCTCCAGTACCTGCTATAGTTTAAGGTCCCTTAAACTGGTAGGTTCATATACCCAAATCTTACACTTACGAACTGCGTTGTGAGGAGCCCGGGTGCACTGCAGTGCTGCACCAGCCCTATGGGCACGTCGTCTGTCGTTCCCATTCGGGCTGTGCAGTCAGGATTGACGATCTCATCGTGTGGCACCGGGCGGTTGTGAGGTATGCTTAGCTCTTTGCAGTGTCAGTGATGATAACTTATAGTTACTGCCTTTAGTTTTGCACTGGTAGCCTCACTTGTTTCAGTTACGTTATGTACCTGGCTATTATTTGCTTATATTTCTCTCACCAAGCGGCTACGGTCATTAAGTCCCTCCTCTCTTCCAGGCCGACCAAGCTTCCCGGAATGACGCCTTGGGTTCCCTTCGAGCCTGGGTGGCTGGGTTTGGGAGAAATGTTCCGTCGGGGAAGACGTATGTTCTTGATGAGAACATCCGGAACCTGCTCTGGCGGATCTCAGCGGCTGTACCATCTCAGAAGTCGCCGCTCCTCATGAGCAGGTCCGGTGAGAAACCCAACCTCTCAGAGACGAGTTTGTGCAGCTGGTGCCGAGATGACCATAGATCTCAACCTGGAACGCTAGACACAGAACAGGACCAGGAGTGGGTGGGAGGTAAGTGAGGCAGTGGGGCGGGCTCCTTTTTGTTCCCCCTTCATCCACCGCTTCTGCCGTTTCAGGGTTTTCAAGTCTTCTCTCTTGGGGACAGGTGCAATCGGCTGTCCCAAGTTGAGCTTGGAGAGGCGAGCTGCTCAGTCCGCAACCTCCCGCAAGAGCAACCCCCTTCCCTCGGTGAAGCCACAGGATGCTAGTCGGTGGCCTTCCGCGGGCTGAAACCACTCCCTCTGCTAAGGGAGGCGGTTTGAGAGCCAGCTAAGGCTAGCCCTCCTCGCCATCCTGCCTTTGACCGGAGGAGTTTGCGGAGTGCTCTTGCAGAGTTTTCCTCGGAGGTGCGATGCTAAGCAACAAGCTTACGGAGAGGCTGCAGAGCCAGGAAGTATGCTCTCCGGGTTCATGTGTAATGCTCGGTGGGTCAGCATTCATTACCCATTCGGATGCCTCCGCCCTCCCTCCCATTTGACAAGGAAATCCCTGGCGTTTGGCCCTTCATGCTCCCCGGCATGAAGATGCCTAACGATCGAGGGTCTGAGCGCGCGCGAATCTCGAGGATTGGAGATTCTTCCTCCTGATCTGCTGCCCTACACGCTTCGCCAGGCTGGCGGGGCTTGGGTAAGGACGAATAAGGTCGAAGGCAGTGATCTTTCAAGGGACCAGGTGATCCATTGATGCGCACCTTTAATGAGTGGCGTACGAGTTGACTCCTTCAGGGCAACTTCCCCGCGATGTTCTGCGTTGGGGATAGGATCTGACCCCTGCGTGTCTAAGGTGGCTCTCGCGACCGCCCAGGCATGCTCGGAAGGTAAGCCGTTGCCTCAGCTCCGGGAGACTGATCCCACCTCTCTGATCTTCCCCGGAGACGATGAATTCTGGAAGGATGCCCCGGCCACTTTTACATCGGGTAAGCTGGACCCGGAGTGTGCATCCACCTTATTCAGCGAGCAGCTTCCCAAACTGCCGGAAGCCCTCCTGAAAGCAGAGTTTGAGGCTAGGTGTCGGCTGAGCCGATCACTGAACTCCCTGTGCCTGGCGGAATCAACCGCAGTGATGTTTTCTGAGGAGCCACTCTTCCAAGTCCTGACGAAGTCTCTGTTAGCGGGATTTCAGGCGGACTTGTTTGACTTCATGGTGGCCTTGGATGAACTGCATAAATACATCTTCGCCCGGCTACCATAAGACATGAGCCTAACAAGCTCATGAAAAGCTCCTTCAGGGAGCTAGTATCTTCCGGAAGAAGAGAAGTCAATAATGTCTGTGCAGGGCAACCAGGGCAAATCAGGAATCTGCGCTCCTGCAGGGTATCCCGGCTTTTAAAGGAAAACCCCAGTCCGCCCGGCCTCAAAATAGACCTGGTAAGAGATGGGAGGCACAGAAGACAACACCAACAGGCTGTTGTCAAGCTATTTCTCTCGCCAGTTTGCCAGCCTTCTGCCTCTGAGCTAACCTCAACAGTTCGTGCTGAGGTGCAGCCAGCTCAACACTCCACCGTGCCTTCCTTACGTGACGTCTCCTGTATACAACCTCTATGATGAGGGTCGTTGAGGGGGCTTTACAGGGAAACAGGGGAGTAGGCAGGGCCTCCTTCAGAGGCAAGGCTGCCGTCGTCCCTCTCCCGGGGAAGGAGGCGAGCCAGAGGAGGCAAACCTGCACCTTCCCAGTGAGACCAGTCAGGTGGGCGGCAGACTTCACCTGTTCAGAGACCAGTGCACCTTCAGTCCATGGGCCTGATATCTCCAAAGGTTTGGGGTGGAGTTGGATCAGGACCCTCCTCTGATCCAGTTTTATCAGCGTCTTCCAAAGCTCTGCGGGACTTTGCGCGGAATTACTCCCAAAGGGCCATAAAGAAAGTGAGACACCTGAAATTTCAAGGCAGGCTGTTCAGTGTTCCCAAGAAAGACTCCAGTCAACAAAGGGTAATCTTGGATCTATCGCGTCTCAATCTTTACATACAATGCGACAAATTTCGCATGCTTACAATCGCGCAGGTGCAGACTCTACTTCCTCGTGGAGCCGTCACCACCTCTATAGATCTTTCAGACGCATATTATCACGTTGCGATTGCGCGGAACTTCTCTCCCTTCCTAGGTTTCAGACTGGGGAAGCAAGCCTACTCCTTCAGGGTCGCATTCCGGGCACAACATAGCACCCAGAATTTTCACGAAGCTGGCGGACACGGTAGTGCAGCAGTTACGGTCCCGGGGGATATCGCTGGCCGCATACCTGGACGATTGGATAATTTGGGCATCCAACGCCGGGGAGTGCCGGAGAGCTACGGCCATGGTGATCGAGTTTCTGGAATCCCTAGGCTTTCAGATAAACAGGGCGAAGTCGCCTAACTCCGGCTCGATTTCGGCTGGGTATCCAATGGGATCTGGTCTGCTAAGCTGTCTATTCCGCCAGCCAAACGAAAGGCGAAGCCGCAGGCAATTCCTCAAATGCGGAAAGCCTCTACTTGAAACGCAAAGAAAGAATCCTGGGTTCTCTTCAGTTCGCATCCGTAACGAACCACGGGCTCCTAAAGCAAAAGTGAAGACATAAACAGTGTGGCGGAGACGAGCCAATGTCAAACTCAGGGACAAGGTATCTTTAATTCACTCCAGTGCTGAGGAAAAACTCCCGGCTGTGGTCCACAGTCAAAGGGTCTTTCGAGTCAGTTCCCCTTCAATTCCCTTCCCCAGCTCTAATAATCCACACAGGCGGCCGTTAAGCGGCTGGGAGAGTACTCACCAAAAGAAAGGTACAGGGTACATGGTCCTCTGTTCGTCAATTCCACCTCAAACATTTTGGAGCAATGGCAGTGTTTCTAACTCTGAAAAAGCTTTGCCCCACCAACCAGATTCATATCGGGCTGGTGCTGGACAGCGCAGTAGTGGTACATTGCATAAACAGGGGTTCAAGTCAGGTCGGATAAACCAGGAAGTGATGATGGCCATTTTCTCCCTGGCGGAGAAGCACGGCTGGCACCTGTCAGCTACCCATCTAGCAGGAGTCCGGAATGTCATTGCAGACTCCCTGTCCAGGGCAACTCCGCTGGAGTCAGAATGGTCCCTGGACGTGGCTTCTTTCAGATGGATATGCCGTCAGGTTCTGGGCCTTCAGGTGGACTTGTTTGCCACGGAGCAATCACAAACTCCTTGTTATGTTGCTCCCAACCTGGATCCTGGAGCTCACGCTACGGCTGCAATGTCAGTGGACTGGAACAAATGGCAGAAAATCTATCTATTCCCACCAATAAACCTGCTGATGAAGGTGTTGCACAAGCTCAGGTCATTCAAGTCAAGTGGCCCTGAAGTAGCTCCCAACTGGCCGAAGAGCAGGTGGTTCCCTCTTCTTCTGGAGCTCAGGCCCCTACGGTGTCATCAAATACCCAAGCCACAGCTGACTCAAGTAGTGCAAACACGGACTGTGTCAGCTTCCTCAAAATTCTGAATGCCTGGCTTTATGGACTTTATGAAATTCGCCGCTCAGAGAGTGCGGATATTGATCCATTAATACTCTGTTTCTGGGATCAGATAAAGAAGATTCTACCCTCAGACAGTACAATTCAGCAGTTAAAAGTTAGCATCTTTTTGAAGAATCTGAAGCTCAAGTCATGACCACCAATTTGGCAATATCATTCTTTAGATCACTCTGTTTGAAAAAGTCTGGCTCCGACCACCATTACCACAGCGAAATCAGCTTTGAAAAGGTGTTTTTGCACGTATTTAGATTGATTTAGCAGATTCATATTTTCATCCATTCCCAGGCATGCTGCTTCGTTTGAGACCAGCGACCCGTCCACATCACGGTTCCTGGTTTTCTTACTTGATGTTCTAAAATTAGCCTCAGAAACTAATAACGATCAATGTTCTTATTTGAATCTGTTAAGGAAGACGTTATTTCCCATAATTAGTCTAACTTCAGGTGCCAGAATATATCAGAACTGTCTGCTCTCTCTAGAGGTTTTGAATCATGGATTTTCTCCGTCAGGAGAAGTTCCTACTTTCCCCAGATCCAAAGGTTCTTAGCAATAAATGAAGACCTCAGGATAGGTGGTCCCCCTGGAAGGTTGTTCCTCTTCCACAAGACCTGTCTTTATGCCCAGTCGCTACCTTGAGGGCCTATTTACGGAGAACTTCTCAGTGTTTGTCTGGTCCTCTTTTTATCAGGGAAAAAGGAGGAACGCTTTCTTTAAGGCTATCAGACAACAAATTCTATACTTCATGTAACAAGCTAATCCGGATTCAGTCCTAGGTTCATGATATCCGAGCATTGGCTACCTCCACTAATTATTTTCATACTATGAATTTTGATGAGACTTAAGAAGTATACGGACTGGAAATCTTTCATCAGTGTTCAAACGCCACTATCTGAAATCACTGGAGGCTCTGAAGTTCCCTCTTGATTGGCTGTAGGAGCATTGTCCCTCCACCTTAGAATTAAGCTTGCTTTAATCCCTATCCTCTCCCCCACTTACGCCTGCCTCATTTACTTGCCCTGCCATTTTTTCTCCTGGACCAGACATGCTTCACAGCCTGGCTCTCATATTATGATGTACAATTTTGCGGTGTTAGTTTTTTAAGTTTGCGTATTGTATTTTACTGTAATTTAGTTTTTAAGCTGGAGTTACCTTTATAAATTTTCTGTCGTTTATTTTAGTCTTATTGCTTCCCATTATAGTATTATTTATGTACATAGTTTGTTTCTCATGTCCTTTACTGTGATATTAATTGTATCCCTAGTTATAACTCAGTTTATCTGCCTATATACCTTTGGTATTTAATCATGTTTTGAGGATAATTAAAACTATTTTCAGTAATAGTGTTTTTATACATGTCCACCTAACCTTCACTCATAGACTTTCTGCGCTTAGTATGATTCTCTGCCATGATTTTACCACATTTGACACATGGGCGAGCTCAGAAAGGGATTTTGACAAGGAAAAATCATTTCTGAGGAGGCCATGTCCTGATGTTTCCCTCCCAGGGTCTAGATTTCCTCCCGGTAGGCATACCAAGCTTGTGTGGGGTGCTAGCCTGGAATGATGCAGATGGCGCTGGGGTCGTCGGTTGGCGAGGCAGGTAGTGCGGGCGTTAGATCGGCTCCTCACGTTCAGGAGTTTTGTCATTGGGATATCTACAGAGTGAAGTCCTGTGGCAGTGACAACAATCACTCACCCTTATCTATGCCGGCGCCCATTTCTATAATAGATGTTCGATCTCGGGGTAGTAACCCCAGCATTTCCTGATAGCTTTTTTCTCTGGTATATTTAGCAATATCTATACCTAGAAATTCGTGCTTAATAGGAATTTCACCGGGTGACACAGGGCCTCCCTCAGAAATAGATTTTTCCTTTGTCAAAATCCCTTATTTGCATCCTTTCTACTTGGACAGTGATTATATAATTCAAGTCATATATGTTATTGCATCTTAATTTAAAGGATTCAATTAAGATTTGTTTTAATTGGTAACTCTTTTTCATGTTGTCTGGGGAGCATCACTGTTCCTTGTGTATAGTTTAGTGTTCCATGGCTGGTTACTGTTACTTTTATTTCATTTATGTTGGTTATTTGTAGGAAGGTTGTTGATTGCGCTTTGGTAGTTGTTTGTAGTAGCTATTCACTGTTTTTGATATGTCTACATATCAAAATATCTTATTAATGAGGTATATTTAACCATTTGTTCTCTAATATAGCTGGTGAGATCTGTTTTTCTGCTTTTAATATTTAAAAATCTGGACCAATTATCTGGTCCAAAGCATATTCAAAATAAAATAGCATTAGGATTGAGTCGATAGTTATTTCTTTTTTATTATTTTACATTCATCAGTGATGCGTTGTCTTGTGTTGATGGGGTTTTAGGAGAATTACTTGTCTCTATTTTAGAATTATTGTCCATTATGTATGGTTCCAGTGTTATGATACTGGAGTTTAGCAATTTTTTTATTTTGTTTCTTTTGATTTTTCTAAACTCAGTTTTAGGAATTGATATTTTGCTACAATTAGGATTTTCCTTTGTAGCATTTATATCCATACTAAGGAGATTTGGGAGTGACATTCCAATAGTCATCAACTGTGCCAGAATTTTACCATCATGGGGTCCAGTGGTACTGAAATCTTTAAGACTACTTTGCATAAGGGAAGAGGAAAAAAAAACTAATAAATCTTGAAAAGATATCATTGGCTTTTTGTGAAGTTGAATCTTTCACTAGTGGCACAAGTGGGAACTGACTCCCAAATGTCCGCATCCCTACCCTACCCCAAAAAGGGGATGGCATATCATGATTAGTATGGCCCAAGTGTAAGGAAAACCCGATTGCTAGGACTGGAGTCTTCATTGTAAATAATACAGTCATCCCCATCTAATCTGTGGGCTAACCAGACAGAAGCCGAGTCCTATTCTAGAACCAGGCATTGGCTTTTTATGAAGTTGAATCTTTCACTAATGTCACAAGTGGGAACTAACTCCCAAATGAGGCCACTTTCAAAATAAATGGGCCACTTTTGGTCCACGGGCATGGGGTTGATGGCCCTCTGTCTTAGACTTAGCCTTGATTCCTAGGTTGGTTGGTTGGCATTCTGTCCAGTTTGCCCATCAAGACGATTACAGTGGGATGCCTGTATTTAAATAATGCTCTCAGTCCTATCAAGGGGTTTGGCTACACCTGATCTTTTACACCTAATCATGTTGGTGCTAGGTAAGGGGAGAATTGGGAGTCAGCTCACTATTGTCATTGGTGGAGGGATGGATTGCATGAAAGGCCAATGGCATCTCATTGACTTTTCCAGTTTCTTTTGATTTAATTATGTCAAAAATACAAAAATATCCCTTTTGTATGGTTAAAAAGCAGGGTTTTGACAGGAAACTTATTTTTGGTTGTCACTGTTGAGTCCTCAAGGAGTTACCTTCCAGGGTCTGTCACACTCATGGTGACCCAAACTAATATCAATGGATTCTCTTTTATAAGTCTCATGGCCAGGTATTGTGTTGTAATGATAAACACTATAACCTGTGATGGAGTATGCAATGGACTCAAAGATAAGAGGCTTTCTCTTGTCAAACCTGCTAGAAGAGGAAGTGATGTGCAGTCCTCAATATTGTCGACAACAGACTGGCAAGAGACCAGGAAGCCATTACTTTCTGTTGATCATTGCAGGATGATCCCTGCCCAAATCCCATGCCTTTTTGTCAAGTGGAGGGTTTTGAGGGTTCAACAGCGACTACCAAAAATAGGTTTTTCCTGTGTCAAAACCTGTTTTTGATAAATTCGTCCTCAAGGAACTTTAAAACGAAACTGAAAGGTGACGAAATGGCTTAAGCTCTCAAATTTTAATCCCAACAACCCAAGGAAAAAACATTTCTGGTTCGAGGTCACAAGCTTCAAGCTGCATTCTTTACTCCAAATAACCTCAGGTTTTGTAACAAAGAACAAGAGACTAAACATGAACTTATGTTTTACGGCATAATTCTACAGTGACTTACCTAAGCATGCTGGGTTTGCTGCTATATTGTCGCACCTTTCCCCAGAAATAGTTAGCATACTCGCCTTCAAGAAGACCCTGTTTTCTGCTGTAAGCGCCTACGGGGTTACGACTAATCACACCACCTGATACACGTGTAGTTGAATTTGTTCTATCTCATGGCAATAATGTTTTAAGATTATTGTCTCTGATGACCACCCTGGCATTCAAACTTCTTGAAAGAGACATTTCTGAAGAAGGCCTACGATGTACTTACTTTCCCTAATATCATGTGACCTAGGAAAGTGTGGACTAGCCTTTTAATGAGGGACATTAAAATTATTCTCTGCCCTTGTAGAGTGGTTCATTTGAAAGCAAGGCATAAGAAAATTGGACTCTCTAGGATGTTTGCAGTGACATCTAGATAAACCTTAAGTGCTTGAACCAGGCATAATGTTTTGAATGCTAAATTGAGTTTTCTTACCAAAATACATTTCCTTCTTAGAGGACTCTCATCTCTTGGTCAGGAATGATGGGCCAGGGTCAATAATAATTGATGGCCAGCTGTTTTGGTGATGTATCGTCCCGCCTAATGGAGCCTAGTTCACTAATATGAGCTCCTGATGCTAACTAATCAAACAGGATTGCCTTTTGCAGCATGCGAGCGGTTGTATTGGGTCTGCTGAATTGAGGGTTGATAGAGGTCGCACCTTATTCAGGACCAAGTGACAGGCAGACCTCAGTTATCAGCGGGGGTTCGCACCAAGGTGTGACAATAAGCGAAAATTGGCGGATTTTTGGTGCTTATCAGCGCCGATAACCAGAGATCGTGCCTCTGTTAGTAATGTATCAATGCCAATAAGCGAAAAGCAGCGAATTTTGGTGCCAAAAATCGTGAGATTTTCATCACTAGACAAGCCCCATAAAAACCGGATCACCGATAACCGGGACTGCCTGTACTTTTGGTAGCCTTTCAGGGCGGGTCCATAGTGTAAAAGACCACAGAAGGGAAGTGACAATTTCTATACTAGAGGCAATACTGAATCCATAAAGCAAGGGTTCCATCAATGTTGCCTTGTATGCCATGACTGCTGTAACACCAGGCATTTTTTCTTTAAAAAGGTATATGAGAAAATTTAAAAGTGTTCCCATAGAGATCTCAACTGGGCTCTCAGCCCTATTTATCTAGTCTAAGCTATTCTCACTTAATCTAATCTAGGTTACTGTCAAAATTATTGTACACATTGCATAATCTGAAAGGATTTTCTATATTAATGATAAATTGTGGAATATTTCTTTTAGTTAAACACCTAACTGAAATGGCAAATTTTAAAACAATTTGCACTTTTGCACTTTTCACAACTAACAATCTGCAAAATACAACTTTACGCTGGCCATGTGTTAACAAGAGAAGCCGGGTTTTCAGCTTTCACATACAAATTAACTAGCAATTACAAAAGCTTAGAACTAAAACTTTAGCTGGGACTGAAAACTAAGTACTTAATTTGCTTCTTTGTTTGGTGTTTCCATAATTATTTTACTTTTGGAGGATGGATGAGAAATGAATCCATTCTAAATCGACAAAAAGGAAAGTAGTGGCTTCTGGTCTCTTGCCATTCTGTTGTCAACAATATGGCAATTTGCACGTGCAATAAATCACTTCTCTTCTAGCAGGTTTGACGAGGGGAAAGAACCTGGGTACAACCGCTTAACCTCAAACGACTGGACATATTTTACGTTGACAAAAATTGTCTGTCAGGTGCCTGTGGACGTAAATACGTTGACTACAAAAAGCTTTTTAAATATTCGCAGAAAAAGTTATAGGCCTAGTTTAAAAAGATTTTTAAATCAGGTGCCTTGGGGATGCTGGGAGTTCATGGATCACGCTGTTGTTTTGTTTACAAGCGTGACCCAGCTGCATGCGTAATTTTCTTTCTTCGCACTACAAAGCATCAGCAATGCATCGTCGGAGCGATTCTCGGCGCATTCGTGTTTTGCAGAACTTGTGAATGTTAGCATGATTTGTGTAATGGGACGTTTGCAGAGATGTCCCAACATCGTCAGGACCGTGAAAGGCGCGTATTGCCTGTCGGTAGTGAGCGTGTGAGGCAAGTTTTAGATTGGATGCTGAGAGGGACCAAGCACCCAAGGTAACTGAGCTTTTCAATGCCGTGTTGCGTCCACGTGTGGCCGAAAGGGACCAAGGACCACACCCGTGTTTTTACGACCCCTAGGAAACATCGGGTATCCTAAGGGGCATTAAGTAAGCATTTGGGAGGCCTCCAACAAGGACATTGATGAGTACTTGTTGAGCTCAATGAGAGCGGGTGGAAAGTCCTCATTTTGATGGCAGTTGGTCATCTAGTGACGACATCGCCGATGTCAGTGATGACGAGTATTTGCCCCAATGTCCGCACGAGCCACAGCATGGAAGTGAACTGAAGTTCAGCAGTTTCAGTGCTTATGAGGGAGAGTCTGAGGAGGAGGAGGAGGCACGGTTGTGGGGTTCATTCAGCTCTTCCTTATGCGGGAATTGCTGGAATACCTTGTTGCAGAGACGGTGGATTACGCTGAAAGTACTGCCGTGAGAACTGCAGACGACGACGTTGTATCGCTGGCAGGGCTGCAACCTCACGGACATGGGCGATTTTTGGGGCTCCACATTTTCTTTGGAATGATGCCTGCAGGGCCGACATCAGGCAATATTGGGGCGGAATTTTTTTTGGGAACGCCCAATGTGCCTGGCATTATGCCCGTGATAGTTTCCTGGCGTTGGACAAGTATTTCAACGCCTTCAACCGGGGCCAACCCTGGAATAACCCAGATCGCCTCATCTTAGTCCCATGTTGGACTACATTTGTGAATGGTGCCAGTTTCTTGTGGTTCTTCCAAGAACCTTTCTTTGATGAGAGGGATGATGCCATACAAAGGGCATCTAAGCATAAAGTGTACAACCCAAGAAGCCAAAGAAACATGTTATTTTTTTATTAAAGGAATCCAACACTGGATAAATCGGACTTCTGTGTATTCCGGGTCTTCTCCACGAGCGTGACACTGTCTTCGGTCTTGTGGATCGTTTCGTAACCAGGGATACCACCTGTTTATGGATAATTATTATAACTCGGTAGCCCTGGCCCAGGAACTGTATGAAGCAGGTGTGCACGCCAGTGGTACCCTTGGTTGTGCTGGACCCCGAATGTCCTCAAGAGGTTCAGCTAGCCACCCGCAACATCTGGCAAGAGGAGAGACAGGGCGGCGTGGAAGGGAGATGTCTTCGTCATCTGTTGGAAGGGGGTCCGACTGTGCCCATGATTACGACCAGTCATGAGCCCATCCAAGAGGTCGATTCAGCGGAAGAAGACACGTCGGCAGGCCGAGTTACGATGAGGAGTTTCGTGTCCAACGGCCTACTGTCATTGGGCTACTACAGGCACATGGGAGGAGTTGATCTCTTTGATCAACTCATCCAGCATATCCCTTTGCCAGGAGAACCAGGAGGTGGACACAGAAGCTCCTCAAATACCTCCTTCAGTTGGCCCTCCAGAATGCCTACATCCTCTACTGTGGGTACAATTCAGACACCCGGAGGTTGTCCCACATCCAGTTTCTCGAGGTGGCCGGGAATGCCCTCATAAACTTTAATCGTGAGGAGTGGCCTTCCAACACCATCCCCTACCCAGCTCCAGATCTGCCGAGGATAGGGCAGATGTCGCTAGGAGGGCCAACCTCGGTCGTCCTGCTCCTGCCGACGCCGCCCTGATGATGCCGCCCCTGCTGCCGCTGCTCTTGATGATGCCGCCTCTGTCTCCCTGTCCCTGCTGCCCCCTCCATCACATTTCAATGTCCCGTTGGGTAGTGGACCCTGTGTGTCGGCTGCAGGCAGGGGATCACACACTGGAGCCCTAGAAGGGCGTGGCAACGGTGCTGGGTGTGCCATATGGAATGGCAGAAGAAGAGACACCGGTTCATCTGTCGCACCTGCAAGGTAGCACTTTGCAGGATCAGGAGTGTGACCGCACATACCACACTGCAGTCATATATTGGAGTGCGCCACCGAGGGACACTGGGGCGCAGCGGATCGCCGGCGGCCCATCTGCAGTAAAGTGCGGCGTCTCCTCCTCCACCTGTACCTCGTCATGTCTAGAGGAAAAAAGTGCAAGACTCTTCAATGGAGGAGGAGAAAACAAGAATAGAACGAAGAGTCAGGATTACGAGTGTGCATTCTGCATTGATTTTATATTTAATTTTATATTTATTACAAGTTTTTATATATCTGTATTTATTGGTGTTTTGTATATTATTCCTTTTATGCAAAAAAAAAAAAAGTATCACCTGCATTCATTTTAGTTATGTATTCAAACAAAAAAAATAAAAATTTATATTATATATATATATATATATATATATATATATATATATATATATATATATATATATATATATATATATATATATATATATATATATATATATATATATATATATATATATATATATATTTGGGTATTTTTGGCAAGCAAAAAATCTAACATTCTAGTGATATTCAATCATTTACCTTCATTTTGCAACGAACGGAAGTCCCTAGCACAATATTTCGATTTATGCTGAATTTTTGAAAAAATTTTTCTTACCTCTGTGCGCTAACTTGGCTGAAAATATCAGAATTTCTTTAGTCTTTGTCGGAATTTTTGCACCGTTTTCTATTAGGCGTTACATAAAGTGTTATACATGAAAGTGTGTGCAATTTCATGTAGAATACAACAAAAAATTACTCATGGTTGTAGCTTTTATCAGTTTTGAAATATTTTCATATAAATCACGATAAGTGCCGAAATTTCAACCTTGGGTCAACTTTGACTTGACCGAAATGGATGAAAAAATGCAATTGTAAGCTAAAACTCTTACATTCTAGTAATATTCAATCATTTACCTTCATTTTGCAACAAACAGGAAGTCTCTAGCACAATATTTCGATTTATGGTGAAGTTCAATATTCCGATTTATGGTGAAGTTTTGAAAAAAACTTTCCTTACCTCTGTGTGTGCTAACTATGCTGAAAATATCAGATTTTCTTTAGTCACTTGTCGTAATTTTTGCACCGTTTTCTATTAGCGTTACATAAAGTGTTATACATGAAAGTGTGTGCAATTTCATGTAGAATACAACAAAAAATTACTCATGGTTGTAGCTTTTATCAGGTTTGAAATATTTTCATATAAATCACGATAAGTGCCGAAATTTCAACCTTCAGTCAATTTGACTCGACCAGAAATGGTCGAAAAAATGCAATTGTAAGCTAAAACTCTTACATTCTAGTAACATTCAATCATTTACCTTCATTTTGCAACAAACGGGAAATCTCTAGCACAACATTTCAATTTATGGTGAATTTTTGAAAAAACTTTTTCCTTACCTCTGTGCACGCGTAACTCAGCTGAAAATCTCAGAATTTCTTTAATCACCTTGTCGTAATTTTGCACCATTTTCTACTCGACGTTATATAAAAGTGTTATAAATGAAAATGTGCGCGCAATTTCATGTAGAATACAACAAAAAATAACTCATGGTTGTAGCTTTTATCAGTTTTGAAATATTTTCATATAAATCACGATAAATGCCAAAATTTCAACCTTCAGTCAACTTTGACTCGACCGAAATGGATGAAAAAATGCAATTCAGCTAAAACTCTTACATTCTAGTAATATTCAATCATTTACCTTCATTTTGCAACAAACAGGAAGTCTCTAGCACAATATTTGATTTATGGTGAAGTTTTGAAAAAACTTTTCTTACCTCTGTCTTGTAGCTTCTTCGGCTGAAAATATCAAATTTCTTTAGTCACCTTGTCGTAATTTTTACACCATTTTCTATTAGGCGTTACATAAAGTGTATACATGAAAGTGTGCAATTTCATGTAGAATACAACAAAAATTACTCATGGTTGTAGCTTTTATCAGTTTTGAAATATTTTCATATAAATCACGATAAGTGTTTGAAATTTCAACCTTCAGTCAACTTTGACTTAACCGAAATGGATGAAAAATGCAATTGTGGCTAAAACTCTTACATTCTAGTAATATTCAATCATTTACCTTCATTTTGCAACAATATTTCAGTGAAGTTCAAATTTCGTTATGGTGAGAAGTTCGGCTGAAAATATATCACTTTGTCGTAATTTTGCACCGTTTTCTATTAGGCGTTACATAAATTTTTATACATGAAAATGTGTAAATTTCGATTTAGCTTTTATCAGTTTTTAGTTCAGTCAACTTTGACTAGACCGAAATGGTGAAAAATGCAATTTAAAGCTAAAACTCTTACATTCTAGTAATATTCAATCATTTACCTTCATTTTGCAACAAACTGGAAATCTCTAGCACAATATTTTAATTTATGTGATTTTTGAAATCAGAAACTTTTCTTTGACGGAAAATCTCAAAAATTTCTTTAAATATTTTTTACACCGTTTTTATCCGGCGTTACATAAAGTGTTATAAATGAAAATTGCGCAATTTCATGTAGAATACAACAAAAATTACTCATGGTTGTAGCTTTTATCAGTTTTGAAGTATTTTCATATAAATCGATAAGTGAAAAATTTCAACCTTCAGTCAACTTTGACTTGACTGCGTGGTCGAAATATGCAATGTATAGCTAAAACTCTTACATTCTGTAACATTCAATCATTTACCTTCATTTTGCAACAAAGAAATCTCTCATAACATTTCAATTTGTGAATTTTTGAAACTTTTTCCTTAACTCCGCATTTCTGAAAATCTCAGAATTTCTTTAGCGTTAATTTTTGCACCGTTTTTTATACATAAGTTTAAATGAAAATGCAATTTCATGTAGAATACAACAAAAATAACTCATGGTTGTAGCTTTTATCAGTTTTGAAATATTTTCATATAAATCACGATAAGTGCCAAAATTTCAACCTTCAGTCAACTTTGACTCGACTGAAATGGATGAAAATGCAACTGTAAGCTAAAACTCTTACATTCTAGTAATATTCAATCATTTACCTTCATTTTGCAACAAACAGGAAGTCTCTAGCACAATATTTGATTTATGGTGAAGTTTTGTCTCTAGCACTGAAAAATGTTTTGATTTTTTACCGTTTTCTATTAGGGCGTTTGTGAAAGTTGCAATTTCATTAGAATACAACAAAAAAAATTTATGGTTTTGAAATAAGTTTAAGTGAAAATTTCAACCTTAGTCAGTCTTGACTCGACGAAATGGATGAAAAAATGCAATTGTGCTAAAACTCTTACATTCTAGCAATATTCAATCATTTACCTTCATTTTGCAACAAACAGGAAGTCTCTAGCACAAATTTTGAATGAAGTTCAATATTTCGATTTATTAAGTTTTTGAAAAACCTCTGTCTTGGCTTAACTCGTGAAAATTCAGAATTTCTTTAGTCACTTTATCGTTTTCGTTTTTATTAGGCGTTACATAAAGTGTTATACATGAAAGTGTGTGCAATTTCATGTAGAATACAACAAAAAATTACTCATGGTTGTAGCTTTATCAGTTTTGAAATATTTTCATATAAATCACGATAAGTGCTAAAATTTCAACCTTGGTCAACTTTGACTCGACGAAATGGTCGAAAAATGCAATTGTAGCTAAAACTCTTACATTCTAGTAACATTCAATCATTTACCTTCATTTAGCAACAAACGGGAAATCTCTAGCACAACATTTCAATTTATGGTGAATTTTGAAAGAAACTTTTTTCCTTACCTCCGCGCTAACTCGCTAACTTGGCTGAAAATCGCAGAATTTCTTTAATCACCTTGTCGTAATTTTTTGCACCATTTTCTACTCGGCGTTACATAAAGTGTTATAAATGAAAATGTGCGCAATTTCATGTAGAATACAACAAAAAATAACTCATGGTTGTAACTTTTATCAGTTTTGAAATATTTTCATATAAATCACAATATGTGCCAAAATTTCAACCTTCGGTCAACTTTGACTTGACTGAAATGGTCGAAATATGCAATTGCAAGCTAAAACTCTTACATTCTAGTAACATTCAATTATTTACCTTCATTTTGCAACAAACGGGAAATCTCTAGCACATTTCCATTTATGGTGAATATTTGAAAGAAACTTTTTCTTACCTCATGCTAACAACTCGCTGAAAATCTCAGAATTTCTTTATTCACCTTGTCGTAATTTTTGCACCGTTTTCTACTCGGCATTACATAAAGTGTTATAAATGAAAATGTGCACAATTTCATGTAGAATACAACAAAAAATAACCCTTGGTTGTAACTTTTATCAGTTTTGAAATATTTTCATATAAATCACGATATGTGCCAAAATTTCAACCTTCAGTCAACTCTGACTCGACCAAAATGGTAAAAAAATGCAATTGTAAGTTAAAACTCTTACATTCTAGTAATACTCAATCATTTACCTTCATTTTGCAACAAACGAGAAGTCTCTAGCACAATATTTTGAATTATGGTGAATTTTTGAAAAACTTTTGTTTATGTCCGTGCATTACTTAATTCATGCATTATTTTGTGATAATATTTCCTCTGTGTTGCTTTGATCATTTTACAATTTGTTTTGTACCAAAATCATCGCAATTTAGTGTACAATACAAAAAAAAAAAAAATAACTCACTGGCTTTAACCGTTTTGCTCACAGCACGATTTGTATACAATTATATATTAAATTTTTTTGGCTGTCATATATTCCAATATTTATATATGATAATGATATTTTTAATTTCTGATGGCTGCATACTAAACTTCAGGCAATGACAAAAAATGGGCCAAAATGAACTCTTAATCTTAAAAACTAAGCGTGCTGTGATTTTTTGAAAAACTTTCTTTCCGCTTCAGCGCTAACTCCCAAACCCCGCCGGCATACAGCAGACACTTTTGTAAATAGAGGCTCGGCGTTTAAGGGTTAAGATAAGGAAAGAGCCCTCCTCTTATCTTTGAGTCCATTACATACTCCCACATCTATGTTTATCTTTACAACACAATACCTGGCCACGAGACTGACTAAAGAGAATTCTTTGACATTAGTTTGGTCACCATGGAGCTCTGACAGACCCATAAGAGGTAACTCTTGAGGACTAAGTAGCGACTACGGTATAAAAAACAGTCACTTGTACCCCAGGATCCCATGACTCTTAATACATTTGATGACCCCAGGCATGATGATGAACTCCCCCAAGATACACACACACAATCACTGGGACACCAGGGTAGGAAAAATATTGGTGGTAATGCAGGACTAAGTGCACCTTTATTCACAAATATGTTGACTTCTCTTGATTATGAGGAAGTGTACTTTTTAATAAGAAAACATGGCCATGCTCAGAGAATACGGTTACAGGCAGTCCCCGGTTATTGGCGGGGTTTCCGTTTCTGAGGGTGTGATGATAACCGAAAATCGGCGATTTCGCGCTTTTTCGGGATTATCGTGTGAAAGCGCCGAATTTCAGTTATCGGCACCTGTGTTAGATATGTATCGGCGCCAATACTCAATTATTGGCGCTGATATGGCGGAAATCGGCGATTTTTTAAGAAAATTGCCGATTTCGTTGCTACACAAGCCCCACAAACCGAATTGCTGTTAACTGAGCCCGCCGTTAACCGGGGACTGCCTAATACTATTCTCTGACAAATGCAGCTTTGACTGCTATGTTGTTTCTTAGAATCATGGATTGGCTATAGAAAGTAGACTATTTCGATGGACATTGTCAATGGCTCTTCACTTAAAGAACAAGAATGTTCAATATTGAAAATCTTGGAGGACCCTTATTATAGTACAGTACATGAAAGACATATTCAGTATGATGTATGAACCTTCATATATGTATGTACAAGCAATCCCTCGGTTATCGTGATCCAGTTTTAGGGTCTTTGTCTAGTGACGATAATAACGGATTTTTGACACGATTCCCAGTTATGGCGCTGATAAATGGATACCAGCACCGATAAACGGGGATCAGCGTTATTGCCAAATTTCGGTTGTCAGTGATTTTCGGTTATCGCCATGTGGGAATGGAACCCCAGCCCGATAACCGGGACTGTCTGTACTACATTCTTTTTATTTTTCATGTTCATTCATACTTCCTAATGTATGAAATATATGTTATTCACATATGTATATCATATGATGTGTAATAACCAAATCTCATCCATCTGGCAGTAATGGAGGATCAAGAAACTCTTGTATCTTGAAAGAAACTGGTGGGTTCTAGGTTTTATCATAAACTCATGGATTAATGAGAATGAGAGCGATACAAGCTGTTGTGCTTCCTTGTGACTATGGCTAGCAAGAAAAGTCTCATGTGAGCTCCCAGTCTAAGGCCTCTCCTAAGGGCTCTAACAAAGCCTGAGTTAAGCTGCAGAAAACAAGAGGCACATTCCATTTAGGAGGACGAATTTCCAGAGGAGAACAAAACTGCTAAAAGGTCTTCATGAGCATGGATAACTCTGCCAATGTGAAGAAGTCCTTACCTTTCAGTCCGAAAACCTGGCTCATCGCTGAGCGATAACCTCTTACCACTGTGTTGAGAGAGAGGTCTCTCTTGACAAAGGAACACTAGGAGGTTTATTATCAGCTAGACATATGTTTTGACCAAATGGACCCCTTCTATGATGCCAATCACAGGTGATGGCCCACTTCATATTTAATCAAAGAATGGCAGAGCTCCTTTGCAGTCTACTAAAATAGCCTCTCCTGCAGGATCTTGAAACCACTTGCAAGCTGCCAACTTGGTACCACCATGGTCATTTTGAGACCAGACGTGATCAGTACTTGATTGATCACCTGGCTGATTAGACTGAACAGCATAGAGTCCACATCCAGATTATCCCAGGGGTGTTGGAAGGTGTCTTTCATCACAACCCAAGGATCTAGTATGGGAGAACAGAACATCAGGAGCTTAATTTTTAGCAGAAAGGCAAAAAGGTCAATGATTAGCATTTCCAAAGCTCAAATAATCTTTCCACTATACTGCATAAAGGTGAAAGGACCACTGGGTCCCCAGCAGATGAGATGGTCTGCCAACATATTCACCGTGCCTGGAATGAACCTGGCTGGCAACTCAAGTGTGGCAAACCACCCACTCATGCATCTGCCTTACTAGCTGACAGAAGTCAAGGGAACGCCATTTGTTCTGTTTTTACTTTGCTCTAATTGCGATGTCATGTTCGAGGGGGTTAAAATGTATGTAAATAAAAAATTGCTGCATAAGTCATCAAAGTACCATGATGAGTTTAATTTTCTTATTGGGATCGGACAGGCTGATGTTACCCTCAATGATGGTCCTGAGGGCGCGTTCATCTTCTTTATATCCTTTATGGAATTTTCCTGGTAAAAAAGTTTGATGACATCAGAGGTGTTGGGGGTGAGGTACCGTAACATCAGCCCATCCGATCCGATAAGAAAATTAAAAATCATATTCTACAGGAATAAGAAACCAGCAGCCTGTGATGAGAAAAACCTGGTCCCCCTCAAGCAGGATCCCTTGAAGAAAACCAACATAGTCTACCGATTCAACGCCCCGTCTAAGAGTGTCTCGGCTAGCTCTTACATCGGTACGACTACATGCGCTTCTCCAAGAGGATCTCCTGTCATGCCCAGGAGGGTGTCATATTTATTCATGCCAGGACTGCTCGGCGTTCACCCAAGTACGGTAGGAACAGACTGAAGTTATCTGCTGAAGTTGTTCCTAATATTCTGCTATTAGGTGGAACTGGTTACCTACACAAGAAGTGTGAAGTGTTACCCACGAAATTTTGAATTCAAGCTGCCATGTAAAGTGAACTAATAGCTATGTAATTACTTGGT
This sequence comes from Macrobrachium rosenbergii, assembly GCF_040412425.1. NCBI lineage: Eukaryota > Metazoa > Arthropoda > Malacostraca > Decapoda > Palaemonidae > Macrobrachium > Macrobrachium rosenbergii. The sequence goes on from NC_089749.1 coordinate 28,900,207, forward strand.
ACATTACTTATATAAAAGTGATGGATTCCTAAGAAGGCAGGATGGAACCTGGAACCCCACACTATAAAAGCCACACAGTTGAGTAGGATGACTGTGATAGACAAAAATAAACAAATAAATAAATAAATAACACTAATAATAATAATAATAATAATATAGGCAGTCCCCAGTTATCGGCAGGGCTTGGTTATTGGTGATTCGGTTTTACAGCGCTTGTCTAGCGATAATCAGGTATTGGTACCAAAACATACCTAACAGAGGCACAAATCTTTGGTTATCAGTGCCCATAAGCGCCAAAAACCACCAATTTTTTTAAATCATCAATTTTTCGCTTACCATCATCGAACGGAACCCCCACCGATAACTGGGGAATGCCTGTAATAATACAGTAATAATAACAATAATAAATAATATACGCCTACAACCCCAGGTCTGCCTTAATGGGTCCAGTGAGTGTCCAGACAGGTATAAAAAGTCTGTGGTGGATGCCTTCGTCCATCGCACCCTTCCACACTTCCGCATGGAGAGAAACCATGAAGGAGATCAAAAGGTCCACAAAAACTCTCATAAATAACAATTTTGCAATTTGTATGGTTGAAAGACAAAACCAAGATTCTATAAATGTGACGGACACCAACAATGATCAAAGTGGGCCCATAAAACTATACTACAAAAATTAATTATATTTTGTAAAAGGAAAAATCTAGAGGATGAAAAGGCAACAGAAAATACCCGATGAAAAGTCCATTCAGCACTTAGAAGGGATAAATTCCTTTCTTCATAATTTATCATTAAAACATGAAAATGAACTCGGTTTTTGCTGGCATTTTTATCGACAGAGGGATTTCCATCAGAAAGTTTCCTGCTAGCTGATTACAAAACACGGAATTTTGTCTAGAAGATCCCATTGTTTTCAAATAATTTTAAGTAATTTGAATCAAACCCATTTACCACTTAAATTTTGGACAGATATATGTTTGTCAATAAACAATGCTAACTGATTCCATGAATTATAAACCCCATAAATGATGTTAAGTCTAAAGGATAAACATGACACATGATGGAGGTTGGTTTCAGGACGGTCCCCTCTCCAGAAATAGATTTTTCTACTTTTTCACAATTTTAACTTTTCTGGATGGGATAAATTCCCGTGTCAGCCGATGAAAAAGAAACAGAGAAATAAACATAATTCTTTAAACTAAAAGATAAAAAATCTACTATGAAGATTGAAACCCAAAAAAAACTTTTTAATCAAACAACAATAACAATAATGCTGGAGATGGAAAAGAAACTGATGTTAGCTTAAAAATAAATAAACAAACACAACAAGGAAAATAAAAAAGAAACAGAACACACACACAAATAAACAGCACACCAACAAGAAAACCAACAACTCAAGAAAAGCATACGACAAAAACTGACCCACACAAGAATAACTGAGGCAGTGGACTAGCTCTGACTAAAACTCAGAAAAACCAGAAAAAATCGTTCCCTCATATTCCACAGACAGACTTCTAAGGATTTCAAATAGTGACGTCTTCCAACAAACCAAGGGTGACTTCATCCGGTCTTACCAGATCCGTGAAATTCACTAATGACAAGTAATCTTGCTCTCTCTCTCTCTCTCTCTATCACAAAACTTTTGGGAAATGCTAAATAAAAACAAATTTATTCATCCCTCTATAATTCTCCCCCTTTAGCATTTCCCAACCAACACCTTTCACACTAGAAAATTACCCCCAACTTCCATGGATAACTAGCAGGTCCTTTAGAGATGTGAGAGGACCTGTCTAAATCATTCCCTCAGAGAATGAACTCTCTTCCAGCAACATTCAGATTTACATTCTCCTCCATTCTCTCTCAGATTCACCTATCTTCTTCGGATCTTCAATTTCATCCACAATCTCATCTATACCCTCTAACTCGTTCCCAAAACCTCCCCAATTCTTCAACTAACCCATCCCATTGGTCATTCCCTTTCCAATTCAGACAACGAAATTCATGCTTTCAATCACAGGTAATCAAACAACGTTTTCTTCACTTTTACAGGTAGGGGCATCCAACGATCATCTAAGGCTACACGTTCAGTCAACTCAGTTATATCAAACCAGGATATGCTATAACGTTCTATTCATACCATCCCATGCTTTCATGGAAGAAACGCTTTATCACTCATTTTCACTTTGGCACTCACACCTATCACACACAACTTACGATCATTCTTGACTTACTAACAGTTCTTCCCTTTCTTAAACGTTTCAACCATACTCTATCAAAACAAACTGCTGATCCTCATGCAACAACCCCTCAGATTCATGCATCACACGCTAGTTTGCATCCTGAGGACCCACCCATTTGAACCCCCTTCACACTCAGATTTAAGAACATGCTGTCACAGTCACCCTCTTTCGTCTAGCATCACTTGATACATGCCCTTCCATTCCACATCCACACACCAGGGCTCGGTTCTGAACACATTTTGATAATGCCCATTCTTACCACAGTTGCCACATATTACATTCACTTGTGTTACCCCTGGACAACCATTAGGATATGACCCACCTGTCGTTCTAGTAGCATTTAACCCCCTATCTTTGACACTCCTTTACCAAATGTCCCAATTGCCCACACTAAACACGCTCCTAAAGCCCACCTACACTCATTCTTTGTATGTCCTTCCTTTCCACATCTAAAACACTGGAGGAACTTCCACTCATCGACCTCCCCACCTGTTCCTAACCCGTCCAACCATTTGTTCCCTTACAAACCCACCATTCATCCTCAGGTTGGCACCTCCACATTAGCTTGCTCTTAGCTTATCTATTACACTATCGGCCATTCTCATTGGGCCCCTCAACACTGCATCCCTAAAGCTTCCAAACTCTGGGACCTCTCTCATCTACCCCAGTTACACTTACACTTCTGCTCTCTTTTATAACCCTGTCAAGCTCATAATCTTCTACAATTTCCAAAATTTCTCCCCAAGTCAACCTTTCATTCTGCTCCATCTTTTCTTCTCCTTCCGCTTCAAGTTGGACAAATTCTCTAACTCCATCTGGCACTGTCCCTAACAACTTCCGTGGAACTAACTCCTTACATTCATCTATCCCATCATCCCCAAACTTCTTATATGCCAACTCCAGCCTACAAGCATACAGTGACCAGGTTTCCCCAGCTTTCATTCTTGCCTCATCAAATTCATTCTTCCTCTTATACTTAACACTCGTCTGTTGGATAACGCCTCGCTTGCTCAACTAGTCTAGCTTTCACCTTGTCATACTCAACATCCCCACACTCATAATAACCCTACATATCAAGGAAAAAACCTTGTCAAATATTCTCCTATTTCTCGACTGCCCACACTCTCTTACTTTCCCCATACTTATCCTGACAAAACCTTTCATACTCCCTAAAGAAATCATGCACATCCCTACTTCCATACTCATTATAGCCTTTCACACCTGGGGTACCTCCCTCACATACATAGCCTTTTCACTTCTTTCTCACTTTTTCACTACTTTCACTCTGTCCTTTCATACCCTCTTCCGAATACAAAGAGTCCACTTGGCACTTACATTCATCTTACTCATTACACTCTTCTTCCCCCTCTTTTTATCCACTTTTATCCACTCACCTCCATCCACCTCACTATCACTACTGCCTTCACCCTCTCCCTTCTTTCCTGCCTTTCCCACTTCCTTACCCTTCTTACCAGTTTCCTTTCCTTTTCCCTTCTTCCTTTTTCTTCCCCTGACTTATCCTTACTTTCCCTCTGTTCCTTCCCTTGCTTTTCATTTCCCTTTTCCTTACCCTGCCTTTCATTCTCTCGTTTCTTACTTCCTATTTCCACATCACTTTCATCACTCACGCTTCCATTCACTTCTTCCTCCTTTTCTTTCTCTCTTGCCCCTTCACGTTCCAGAGGACCTGCCTCCAACAGCCCTTCTCCAAAAACACCCTTGAACATACCTTTCATCATTTCTTCCATTACTTTTCATCATTCCCTCCAATTTTTATCCATCTCTCTTCCATTTCTAAAGCCCTTTGTTGGCCGACGGTTGAGCTTTCATCTCCCCTTTCATTTATTTCTTTTGAAATTGGTTTCGCAAGCATTTTTCCCCCATAGCTCATTGTTTTAAATAACCAATTGGTTCTCAAGTAAAATAATTCTAATTCCTCAGCCCTCCCATTCTCTCTCCTCCATATGGTCTGTCCCTGGAGTTCCATTCTCTTCTGACTCTTTCAGTCTCCTTTCATTTCTTCTTTTGCACTCTCAGCATTCCCCCTCTCCTCAACTGAGCTTGTTTTTCTCACCCCTCAGCCTCCCATTCTTTACTCTTGCCAGCCATAACTCAAACAACCTCACCAGTTCCTCTTCCATTCCTCCACACTAACTATAAGAAATCTATATTATAGCTGCACTTTCTTTGAATACGTTAGCGCCAAATTAATGTGGCGGAATTCAAACCCACAAACAAAACAACAAACAACACTCACCCTGATCTTCGGTTGCTGGAGATGGATAAAGGTCCTCCGAACAACCACAACAACCGCAAACAACCACAAACACAACAAGGAAATACAAAAAAAAAGAAACAGAACACACACACAAGTAAACAACAAACCAACAAGAAAACCAACAACTCCCGGAAAAGCATACGACAAAACTGTCCCACACAAGAACCACTGACCGGCACTAGCTCTGACTAAAAACTCCCTCCAAAACCGAAAAATCCTTCTCATATTCCACAGACAGACAGCGCCGTAAACAAACTAACGACCTCATCCCTCTTCCAACAACCGAAGCACTCACTAACGACAATTACACTTGCTCTCTCTCTCTCTCTCTCTCTCACAAAACGTTGGGAAATGCTAAATACAAACAAATTTATTCATCCCTCTATAACTCTCCCATGGAATTAATAAAGCATTTCCCCGGGAACCAACAGCCTGTGGCGACCTGCGGGAAAAACTGTCACACGTGATTGTCATTGCAGCACCCATGATGCTCATTTTTTCCTGATTTATGTAAATGTTGAAATCATTGTTATGTTACTGAGATTATTTCATTATCTGCAATTAAATAGTTTCAATGCTTCTTTTTCCAGCAACTAATAAAAATATACATTTTAAATTCAACTTATTCTGTCGTGTAAGTTACTCAGACAATCGAGATAAGAAAACTTTTTCTTATTTTACCAATTCTGTTCAGGACACACATAACAACTCAGTTTCTATACCCAGAAGAATATGTGACCCAAGTAGAAAATGTCCCTAACACATTCAACTAAAATCCCATTCTGTCAATTCTTTCCAAGGGAGGGGAGGTAACGATTGTAATTGGTGAAATTTCAATGGGTTTAATCTGATTTTTATGCAATTTATGGAACACTACAGTATCCTCAAACCGAAAATAGTTATTAATAGAATCGCTCACGACAAACGTTCACTTACCGGACTTACATCGTTCAGTCAACTCAGTTATATCAAATATCAAGCATCATGCTACTGTTTACTGTTCTCCTTACCATCCCAGTTCATCAAAATTTATTGCAATTGTCAAAAAATGGTTTATCACTCATTTAGACATTTGGCCTTGTTTGAAATGTTGCAAGAAATAAAGCCATAATTCCGTTCATTATTATTTCTAAAAGAAAAAATAGCGTCTTCTTATGTTATCATAATAATATAACAAATGGCTTCAAAACAAACTGCTGATCGATCCTCACGCATCTGAAAAGTTTTCCCCATCAACATTTGCTGGCATTTGGATACCATCTTGATAACTAGGCATACCTGTCTAGGTAATTTTATCTAATGCCACAGGCTGTTTCTTTACCTCCCCGAAGTTTTCACCAATAGCCAGTTTTATTAATTCCATGTTTTTAGTAGATTCTGGTATTCAAAGTTTATAAAAACATGTTTTTCTTGTCTTAGTGTAATTTATCCCAACTGGAGTTAAAATATGTGAAAAAAAAAATTATCCACATCCTAGAATCCAAAAACAAGCTCCTGTTGTTGACTTCAAGGGTGTTGTTATTAAATCTAGACTTACCATCAAAATACTTTATAATGCTCTTTTATTCTTAACATTATTTATTGACAAAACATATATCTGAGGGAGAAATTTAGGTTAGTAAATAAGTTTCTACAACATTACTTGGTAATTATTTGAAAACAATGATGCTATTCGGACAAAAGCATTTAAACCAATCAGCTAGCAGGAAACTTTCCCAAGCTAAAATGTCCCAATTGCCGGTAAAAAAACTGAGTATAGTCAGCTACTTCTTAAAAACAACCTGGCGCCCCCAGAAACATCTTTGAAGGGAAGTAGTGTCATCTATGAATTTACATGCCCTGTGGAAGGATACCACTACTCATATATCAGGATAACCACTACCAGACTCTCCACGCATCTCTCCTACCACCTTCAAGAAGGGGCCATTTTTAACCATTACACAGAAAACCATAACAAAAGACCAGAAAGGGCTGAGCTAATAGAGAACACAGAAATTATGGACCAAACACTAGACCGACAAAACCTAGGTTTCTCGAGGCACTCCAAACACGTACTGGAAAAAAAACAAAGCATCAACATGGTGAAAGAAACAGAATTTCTCCCCACCTGTCACTGGATGGCTTATAGTGCCAACCACACCAGGGGAAGATACCTGAACCAACACCCACCTCCAGCCAGCAACACCAGTTAGGCCTAGATCAAACACCTCCAGGACAAATTTCATCACCATCCTATGAGCAATCAAATTTCAGCCTACTAATCAACCCACCAACTGTAAACACCCCGCCTGCTATAAGTACTATACCTGTACATCTTATATCTCAATTAATTCAATTTTGTACTCTCATAGACGAGATGAACAGAGTACACTCTATACAAATTAAATAACGTGGAAACAGCTATAACTTTCAAAGCTAATGCCCTCAGAGGTTTCCTCCCTAGTAACTACAATTCTTCTTCTTCTTTTAACATGCTTTTTTCCCATTTCATGGGGTAAAAATGCCTTCCTTGCCAAGGACTCTGATTTGGCTTTGAGGTAGACTTTGTAGTCTTGATCGGCTGCCCTGCCTGTCATCGCTAGTTTCCCCAGCTTGTACATTATTGTACCAGTCACCAGCATTCTTTTCCCAGCAGCGAGAGACGTTAACACGGTTAGGTCAATAGTCGAGACGTGTGAGGTGTCTGTTATGTTTTTAGAAGATGTTGGAATGGCTTTGTTTGTGTGTGCATTAGTCATGTAACACCCATTTGCTTTTAAGCAAACCCTATATGATTACATACACAATCCTGGGGTGTCCAGATCAAATGTCCTCCTCACTAACTCGGTCGGCCCGGATTTGAACTCGCTTGTACAGACCCCTAAGAAGTCCAGGCTTCTTCTCTAACCGACTTGCCATCGACTAAACCTCTCCTGATAATAACTATAATAATATTAAAAATGCTGTTTTTATGATAAAATAAAGTTTTCATTATACCAGTAATTACTTAGGTAGGGTTTCTACTCAAACGGCAGCTTCATTTTGAAGTTCATCATTAGTTTTTGTTTTGTGTAGGTGACAAGACCCCACCCACTTTAGGGGTAAGAAAGAAGTCCTAAGCTAATAGACCAATTTGTTTGTGCAAAGAAAGTCCATTCGCAGGGAGGATTCATCTTACTCAAGTATACATAAAAATTTATTTTATCATAAAATGTCATTTCTGAGTTCAGTCCCGTGTCAGCCGGTGAAATTCCATTACAGCACGAATTTCTAGGTATAATAATGCTAGATATACCAGAGAAAAAGAGCTTTCAGGAAAGCTGGGGTTACTACCCCCAGTCGAGCGCCTTCTAGGAAGACATCGGTATAAGAAGGGTGAGTGAAATACCACTACCACGGAAACATACTGAAAGATCTCTCCTTATCAAAATCCCCCGAACAGAGCGGTGAGCCGTTACAGCCCCTACACTCAACACCCGCCAGGACGGCGACACCAGCGCCACCTACCTCATTCCATTTTCTAGCACGTGAATCTTCATTTATTTTTGTGTGCTCTTCCATTTTTTGGATTATTTTCATCAACGCCATGTCATCGAGCAGCTTTACCATCTCCAAGTTAAGTACCATCTTCTTGTGGGGTTTTGTTCTAATTTTTGGCTGTTATGGTCTCGTCTTTTCATAAATATTGAGATCTTATTATGGCGCCATGGCGTCCCCCGCCAGCCATGTCGACCATGAGGCGTCTCCATCTGTTATTTTCTGTTGGAGTTGTCTCCTTGTCGTTATAGATAGATTTTGCCCCCTTGGTTCCCTTCCTGGTGGTTCCCTTGCGGTGGCTCCCCCTTTTGTGAATTACGTTTCATTGGCCTGTCTGGCCTTTGTGGGGTGATGCCCGTCCAGGTACCCCAGGTTGGGTTCCTTATTATTTTTGGTCTCTATTAGGCTAATTATTTTATTCTTGGAGATGGTGCTCTCTTTTATTTTATTTTATTTTGTTGTTTACCTGGTGTTGGCGGCAGCCTCAGATCTAACCGCTTCCCCGAGGTAGGCTACGCTCTCTATTGAGCACATTTTTGTTTTTTTATGTGTGATGGTTATTTAGTGGAGTAGGCTTGTTTTGCTTCCATCCCCTTGCCCTGGGTGGGGAGATCATCAGGTTGAGGGAGTTTTGTTGCTGTTTCCTCCGGGTCGTTTTTGGTGGGCAGAGTGAGCCCCTTGGTTCTCTTCCTTCATTGGGGGAATAGAGTTCTTTGGATGTGTTTCCTCTAGGCTAGTCGCCTCCTTGCCCCTCTTCTCGATCCCGGTTGGTTCTCGGCACAAAATTTCTCTCCCTGTTGCTTCCTCCTCCCCTTTACACTCCTCCCTTTTCCTAGCCTATACTAGGTTAGGTCCATATTAGGCTTCGCCTGGAAGGAGTCGGGCATTGGGCTGGTAGCTTCCAGTCATTTTGCCCCTCCCAAGTTTCATTATTCTTGGAGGTATGGTGCAGTTGAGCGGGTGATATGTTTTTCCCTGTCTCCTGTTCCTTCTTGGTAGCCTACCTCTCTCCCCTACTCCCCCCCCTCCCCCCTCCTCCTCCCCTCCAGCCTTGCTCTGCTCGTGCGGGTGACGCTAGATGGCGTTTTCTCCGAGTTCAGGGACTCCTCCATTTGGTTAGAGGGATTCGCTCCCTCCCATACAGTCCCTAGCATCGCTGTGTTGGTGTTGGTGGTTTGTTTAGCTCGAACGTGTTCGAGTCACTCTATCCCACCTCCTTCGTCTCCCCGTCGGGTTACGTTGATAGGGTAATATATAATTGCTCCGGCTTATGTTATAAACATACGAGCATCTTGCCCATCTTGTTTCTCGGTGGGAAGTAAGTGAGGAAGGATTTATATTATTATAGGGGAAGCGGATCCCTCCGGTCTCTTGAGTTTTTTTGTACCGTCACTTGTTTAATGTTATTGTTTATGAATTATATATTTAGATAAGTCTGTTTATCTAACAGGAGTACTCTCCTCCTATTATATTATATATATACGTGAGTCCGGTTCTATACCGGGGCTCCGCCGTTATTTTTACTGGCAGCCCTTGTGGTGAGTTCCTGGTGTCTCATTCTTTCATTCCCGGAGTATTCCGGGTCTGAAAGCTTTTACCTTCCACTCTGTGTAATTTAGAGCTTATTGGCCCAGTTTATGATAAGGAGTTCTTCTCCGCGGAGTATTCCGGTTGCAGTCGAAGTTTCCGGCCTTGCCAGCTTTAGATTTTAGGGTGGTGGGTTCATGTACTTTTTCTACTTACAGACTGTTCGCTGTGAGGAGCAGGTGTACCGCTTCCCTCCAACAACCCTACGGTCACGTAGTGTGCCGGACCCACGCTGGTTGTGCGGTCCGACTCGACGACCTGGTAGTTTGGCACCCTGATGGTTGTGAGGTTTGCTTTGCTCTCTCTGCGCAACCGTCCAGGATGAGTCGGTAAGTGACAGTCTTCCTCCGTTTACGCTCCTCATATTGTATATTGTTTACGAGGTTCCCGGACTGTTTTTTCGTTCTTGGCTAATTGTTGGTTTTCTTGCAGGCGGACGAGTCTTCCAAGAAGTCTGCCTTGGAATCCCTCCGGGCCTGGGTGGCTGGGTTTGGCAGGAATGTTCCGTCGGGGAAGCCCTACGTCCTCGACGCTAGGTTGAGGACCTGCTCTACCCGGCGCACGGGTGGCGGCGCAGTGCCAGAAGATCTTGCCACCCCATCATCCAGCAAATCCGGGATGAGACCCAGCCACCCCAAGTGGATATCCTCACGGTGAGGTCTCGGAGGACGTTGCCGCCTTAGACTTAGACCTGGAACCGATGAACATTTGAGCAGGACCAGGTGGTAAGTGGTGAGGTAGGTGAGGTTGTTGGGGCGGGCCCCCATTATTTGACTCCCCAGTTTCATCTGTTTCTTCCTTCACAGGTTTTGTGAAGTCTTCCTCCTTGGGTGATAGAGCTCCATCTGCTATCCCCAAGTTGAAGTTGAAGACTTCATGGAAGGCGAAGGGCTATAAGTCCTCGTCCTCCAAGAAGGCATTCGCCCTTCCCCCCGTCGAAGGCTAAGGTCTCAGGACCTGTAGCCTCCGGGAGCAAGTCTGGTTCCTCCAGCAAAGGCGCGAGTAAGAGGGCTGCAAAACCAAGCCCTCCTCGCCAGCCTGCTTTCGATGCAGAGGCCTTTGCTAACCAACTTTTCAGGAAGTTCACGGAGGATTTAGATTCGAGATTCAGTAAAATCTCCGAAAAGTTGGCCAGTCATGATAATATACTGGCGGGAATGGCTCGCCCACCCCAGCCGAACCCCAGTATGTTATCCCCGACACAGCGGACCTCCCGCCGTTTGATGTCGGTAACCCTTGGCGTTTCGCTCTCCGGGCCATCCAACATGATGGCAAACTCACGGTTGAAGGTCTTGGCACGAGACGGTTGGAGGAATTGGAGTTCTTCCCCCCGATCTCTTGCCCCCTTACCCAGGCTTCGTGAGACTAACGGAGGAAGCATGGATTGGTCGGATAAGGTTCCTAGGGAGACTGTCATCGCCCCTAGGGACCAAGCTCAGTCGGCTCTCCCTGCGCACTCTGACGGAGTGGCAGGCAGATAACACAAAGTTGACTCCTTTCAAGGGCAACTTCACAATGTTCGCCCTGGGAGACAACCTGCCCACCCCCTTGCTTGAACAAAGTCGCTCTGGCTACGGCCCGAGCGTGCTTTGAAGGTAATCCGTTACCTCAGCTGAGGGAAACAGACCCCACTTCCTGGTATTCCCAGGAAGTGATGAGTTCTGGGTGGACGCCCGTCCACTTTCACTGTCGGGAAACTGGACCCCTTCTGTGCTTCCTCACAGTTCAGTGAGCAGCTCCCCAAGCTGCCGGAATCTTTGTTGAAAGCGGAGTTTGATGCCCGGACTAAGTTAGCCCGGTCCTTGAACTCCGTCTGCCTTACGGAAGCTACTGCCGTCTCCTGCGTGGACGAGCCATTCTTTCAGGTCTTGGCTAAGTCCCTGCTGGCTGGCTTTCAGTCTGACCTGTTGAGTTCATCATGGCCAGACTGGAATGCAGGAAGTTCATTTTGCCGATGCCACTATCCGCCACGAGCCTAACAAGCTCGTTAAAAGCTCGATCTGGGACCTAACCTCTTCCCAGAAGAGGAGGTCACAATGTGTTATGGCCGAGGCTACACGGGCCAACCAGAGTCTGCGCTCTCGCTGGGGCATTTCAGCCTACAAGCGCAAGACCCCAGAATCTGGCAGCCCCCAGACGAGAGAGGGAGGCAAACGTTTCAGGAGGCATAAGAGGCCCCACCATCAGGCGGTAGTTCAAGCCGCCCCGGTCTCGGCAGTGGCACAGCCTTCCACCTCCAAGGCTCACCCCAACAGTATGTGCTGGTCCAACCAGCTGCACCCTCATATGTTGCTTCACCAGCATACAACCCCCCTATGAGGGCCGTGGATACTTTCACGGCCTTAATAGGGTCGCAAGGGGGGGAAGAGGCAAACCCCCTCATAGAGGAAAGCTCAACACCACCCCAAGGGGAAGGCCTGGACGTGGTAGAGGGAATAAACCCGCTCCCCTCCCACTGAGAGAACACAGGTAGGTGGTCGCCTGTTTTGGTTCAGGGACCAATGGACCTTCAGCCCTTGGGCACACAGCATTGTGTCCAAAGGACTAGGATGGAGTTGGATCAAGAACCCTCCTCCTCTAACCAGGTTTTACCAGCCACCCACATCAATCCTACAGGATTATGTGACAGAATTGCTCAACAAACAAGCAATAAAGAAAGTAAGGCACCTAAAGTTTCAAGGCAGGTTATTCACTGTTCCCAAAAAGACTCCGATCAGCAAAGAGTGATCCTGGATCTGTCGCGTCTAAATCTCTACATAAAAATGCGACAAATTTCGCATGCTTACGGTAGCTCAGGTACGGACTCTACTTCCGCGTGGAGCCATCACCACCTCTATCGATCTTTCAGACGCTTATTATCACGTCCCGATTGCGCTGAACTTCTCTCAGTTCCTCGGTTTCAGACTCGGAATCAAGCCTACTCCTTCAGGGTCATGCCCTTCGGTCTAAACATTGCGCCCAGGGTATTCACCAAGCTGGCGGACACGGTAGTACAACAACTCCGGTCTCGAGGGATATCCCTAGCAGCGTATTTGGACGATTGGATAATTTGGGCACCAACAGTTCTGGGGTGTCAAAAGCCACGTCCATAGTCATCAACTTCCTGGAGTCGTTAGGTTTTCAACTGAACAGAGAGAAGTCCGCCTGACTCGGAGTCCCGGTTTCAGTGGCTGGGTCTCCAGTGGGATCTGTCCTCTCACACGTTATCTCTCCCGCCTCCCAAGAGGAAAGAGATAGCATCTCTCACCAGGAAATTTCTCAAAAATCCATCAGCATCCCGCCGATCCCAAGAAAGAGTCCTTGGGTCTCTTCAATTTGCCTCAGTGACGGACCTGCTCTTAAAGCCAAATTAAAAGACATAAACAGAGTGTGGCGGAGTCGAGCCAATGTCAAGCTCAGAGACAAGGTCTCCTCTATTCCTCAAATCTTAAAGACAAGACTGCGGCCTTGGACCACAGTCAGAGGCCTGTCCAAAACAGTTCGCTTCAATTTCCCCCTCCGGCACTAGTTGTTCACACAGACGCTTCCTAAGCGGCTGGGGGGATATTCACCAAAACAAAAGTACAAGGAACGTGGTCCACAATGTTTCAGCAGTTCCATATAAACACCCTGGAAGCTATGGCGGTCTTTCTAACTCTGAAGAAAATCCGCTCCCAACCGGATTCATATCAGGCTGGTATTGGACAGCGCAGTGGTAGTTCATTGCATCAACAGGGGCGGCTCCAAATCAGGGTTCCAGTAAACCAAGTAATGGTTGCTATCTTCTCCCTGGCGAACAAGCACGGCTGGCACCTGTCAGCCACCCACCTAGCGGGGGTACGGAACGTGGTGGCGGATTCCCTGTCCAGAGCTACTCCGTTGGAGACGGAGTGGTCCCTGGACGGGGAATCTTTCAAATGGATTTGCCGCCGGGTTCCGGGTCTCCAAGTGGATCTGTTCGCGACGGAGAGCAACTTCAAGCTCCCCTGTTATGTGGCCCCGAACCTGGACCCTCAGGCGTACGCCACAGACGCAATGACAGTAGATTGGAACAATTGGGAGAAAATTTATCTGTTCCCTCCAATAAATTTACTGCTGAAAGTATTACACAAACTCAGGACATTCAAAGGTCAACCAGCCCTAGTAGCCCCCTATTGGCCGAAGAGCAATTGGTTCCCTCTTCTTCAGGAACTGGGATTGCGGAGTCTTCGGATTCCCAAGCCCATACTGACCCAGACAGTACAAACCAAGACTGTGTCAGCTTCCTCAAGAATTCAGAATGCCCTAGTTTTATGGACTTTATAAAATTCGCAGCTCAAAAAGGAGCAAACATTGACCCTGTCAACACTCTGTTTTTAGAATCAGATAAAAGAGATTCTACTCTTAGACAGTATGACTCAGCAGTCAAAAATTAGCCTCCTTCCTGAAAGCATCTGAAGCCAAAATCATGACGACTAATTTAGGAGTTTCTTTCTTTAGATCACTGTTTGAAAGGCCTTGCTCCGGCCACTATTACCACAGTCAAGTCAGCATTGAAGAAAGTATTTCTATACGGCTTTAAAATCGACCTTACAGATTCCTATTTTTCATCTATCCCCAGAGCATGCGCTTGTCTGAGACCAGTATCACGCCCACATTCTGTTACGTGGTTTCTCAATGACGTCCTTAAGTTAGCATCAGAGATGGATAACTTTCATTGCTCTTATCAGGATCTGTTAAGGAAGACTTTATTTTTGATTAGCTTGGCTTCAGGTGCTAGAATCTCAGAGCTGTCGGCTCTCACTAGAGGTGATAATTTTGTGAACTTCCTCCCGTCTGGAGAGGTCCTCCTTTCCCTGACCCTAGATTTTTAGCTAAGAACGAAGACCCACAGGACAGGTGGTCTCCTTGGAAGGTGGTGCCCCTTCCTCAAGACCAGTCTTTATGTCCAGTTTATACACTTAAATCTTACCTTTTAAGAACTCCACAGAGTAAGTCGGGTCCTCTTTTATCAGGGAGAAAGGTGGTACTCTTTCACTGAATGCTATAAGACAACAAATTTGTATATTTCATTAAACAGGCCAACCCAGATTCAGTTCCTAAGGTTCATGATATTCGAGCAGTTGCTACTTCCATTAATTACTTTCATAATATGGACTTTTCAGAGTTATCTAAATTTACGGGTTGGAAATCACCTCTAGTGTTTAAACACCACTATTTAAAATCGCTCGAAGCCCTGAAATTTTCTACCATAGCTGTGGGAAGTGTCATCTCCCCACCTTAACTAATCATATCCTTATCCTATCCTTTCCCCCGCCCGCCTGCCTCATTTACTTCTCTGCTTATTCTCCTGGTTGATTATGCCTCACTGCCTGGCTCCTCATATTGATGTATCTTGTCTCTGTTGAGTGGAAACTGTAATCTGACATGTTATGATTGTTTTTTCTTGTGGGGTACTGGACGGTTTTTATTTTGCTCCATGTACCCCAGATATATGTATATGTTCTGTATATGTTATTTTTCATTGATTTTGTCTCTTACGTGTTTAGCCTAAGTTTACGTGTGTAGTTTTAAGATTGTATATGCATTTATTTTATGCACATTTCATGTTTCAATATGCTTTAGTAATATTAAGATTTTTGGGGCCTCTTCCCCGTCGTGTGGGGACTTCCCCATGTTTTCATAGTTTTTAAGTTTTGATGTGCCTTAGGTTTAGTATTCTTGCTACATGTAAGAGATTCCTGATTAAAATTATTTTCGTAATTTATGCTTTTTCTTCAGATTACCCCCATTTCTTTTCCTCATAGTTGCAGCCTTGGCATGATTCTCTATCACTATTTCACCGGCTGACACGGGACTGAACTCAGAAAAGGGATTTTGACAAAGGAAAAATCTATTTCTGAGGAAGGTCCCGTGTCACCCGGGTGACCCTCCCCTGACTCATCTAGTACTCCCTCCCTACTTGCACATGCCAAGTCTGGGGTTAGTGCTAGCATGGAATGAGGTAGGTGGCACTGGTGTCGCCGTCCTGGCGGGTGTTGAGTGTAGGGGCTGTAACGGCTCACCGCTCTGTTCGGGGTTTTGATAGGAGAGATCTTTCGAGTATGTTTCCGTGGTAGTGGTATTTCACTCACCCTTCCTTATACCGACGTCTTCCTAGAAGACGCTTCGACTGGGGTAGTAACCCCAGCTTTCCTGAAAGCTCTTTTTTTCTCTGGTATATCTAGCATTATTATACCTAGAAATTCGTGCTGTAATGGAATTTCACCGGGTGACACGGGACCTTCCTCAGAAATAGATTTTTCCTTTGTCAAAATCCCTTTTTTATATAAGTAACTTACCCAGTAATTACTTAGCTGATTCCACATTGAAAGGAGGTGGAGAACCGTGGACAGTAAAATAATAATTTACATATGAAAGCTAATGATCTAAACAAGGCTAACACTGAGACAATGTTTGTTGTTTCCTTACCTGGTGAGATAGCTGCACAGATAATTACTGCCTCTGGTTGGCGCTCATCTCGACATGTAGAGACGTGATGGTATAGTCAGAGTCGTCTCTACAGAAGTGGGATATTCTGCAGCAAAGGAGTGCTCCGAGGGCCAACAGAACATAAAGGAGGAACTTTGTGGCGAAGGAGAATACCGAAGGTCAACAAAGCTCAGATCACTGCTCCTGCCCAGGGAGCAGTACCAAAAAAACAACAAAAAACTAGTACAGGCAGTCCCTGGTTATTGGCAGCCTCGGTTACCGGTGATCCAGTTTTACGGCGCTTGTCTAGCGACGAAGATAACCAGATTTTCGTCGCTGATCATCGGTTACTGGCGCCGCTAACCAGGGATCAGTGCTATTATTGTCGATTTTCGATTGTCGTCACGCCGTCAGGAACGGAACCCAGCCGATAACAGGGGACTGTCTGTAATAAAATCACCTACACCATAAAAATTAACATGGCCACTACCCAATACTAAAAAACTGGTGGGCACTCCACTGTTGTACCCTCCAGGCTTCCCCAGAACTCGGCACCACAAACAAGGTAAAGAGCTAAAAACAGGAAAGGGTACTTCCTATACATCCTAACTCATCACTACACCAGCCACAGACATCGGTCCTAGGGTACTGCAGTTTTCGTAAATAGTTTCCACATCCCGTAGATAGTGCACTGAAAACACCGACCTGCTTCCCCAACATGTTGCTTGAGGAATGGAGGATAAGGAAGATTGTGCTTGAAAGCTATTGATGTAGCAACTGCCCTAACCTCATGAGCTTTCACTTTCATGATTTTCAAATAATTTTCTTCTACTTGGGAGTGAGATTAGATAATAAGGTTCCTCAAAAATAAGGAAATAGCATTCTGAGATAAGGGTCTAGAGGGATTTTTGACCAAGCACCATAAATTAAAAAACTGCCCTCTAATTTTCTCGGTTCGGTGCAGGTAGTATCAGAGAGGCTCCTAATTGTGAAGGAATGAGGCCAAGGGTGTGCAGGGTTCTCGTTCTTCGCCAAAAAGCTCAATAGGAAGGAACAGACTGCGTCTCCGTTTGAAAAACCGATCCTTCTGTCAATCGTTTGAATTTCACTTACTCTCTTTGCAATGGCCAGTGCTACTAAGAAAATAGTCTTCTTAGTTAAATCCCGCACAGAGGAAGAGCACATGGGTTCAAAGCGGTCACTTGATATCCACTCAAGTACCACACCTATATTCCAAGCGAAATTCTCTTTCTTTCTAGATCTGGTGGTGTTGAAAGACTTAATTAGGTCTGAAATATCCTGATTAGCAGAAATGTTGAGGGCTCTGTGACAGAAAACGCAGCTGAGCATTGTTCTGTAGCCTTTTACGGTGGAAGAAGACCTTCCTAGAGAAGTCCTCAAGAAAAGAAGAAAATCAGCTATTTGAGGGACAGATGTCTGAGAAGGTGAAACCCCGTTTCTTCTGCACCAGGTCCTAAAAACCTTCCACTTTGCCTGGTAGAGTTTGCTGGATGAGGCATTACTACATTTGGCAATGGCCTCTGCTGCTAATTGCGAAAATCCTTTCGCTCGGATAAGTCTACTGACAGTCAAAAGCCTGTCAGGGCCAGAGTTGACAGACCTTGGTGGAATATCCGGCAGTGCAGTTGTCTGAGAAGACTTGGAATAGCAGGGAGGAGCCATGGAAAGTCTATGAGATCCAGAAGGTCTGGGAACCATTCCTTCCATGGCCAAAAGGGGGCCACCAGAGTCATCCTTGCATGGCTGTGGAATTTCTTGAGAACTTCCCTTATCATTCCAAAGGGTGGAAAAGCATAAAGGTCCAGATTTGACCAATCTTGAATCATCGCATCTGTTGCCCACGTGAGAGGGTCTGGAGCAGGGGAGCAGAGCAGAGGTAGACAGTGATTTCAAGACATTGCAAGGAAGTCCAGGGTCGGTTGTCCCCATAATCTCCAAAGGTTGGAGCACACCCGATTGTCTAACGTCCATTCCATCGGAAGGACTTGATTCCAGTGGCTCAGTTCATCCACCAGGGCATTGCATTTGCCTTGGATAAACCTTGTGACTAGTTGGGTTTGGTTCTGGTCTCGCACAGGAAGAATGAGTGCACTCCCCCTTGTTGCCTTATGTAGGCCAAGGCTGTGGTGTTGTCTGCATGCACTGCAACCACCTTGTTGTAGACTTCTGTTGCAAAATAACTGAAACCCTGGTGAATCACTTTTAATTCTCATAAGTTGATGTGAAGCTATTTCTTCTTCGGGGACCAAATTCCCAAGATTTCTCCGTTCCCAAGAAGCGCTCCCCAACCCAGATCAGACACACCGGAGAAGAAGTCTAGGTCAGGGTTCACTGGGAGAGGAGATTTCCCCTCCTTTGTTTCTGCTGTGATAAGAAAGGAGTGAAGATCTTGATGTACCTTCCGATCCCAGCAGGCTCTTAGGTATAACCGGAGTGGCCTCCTGTGCAGTCTCCCCAGTCTGACAAATTACTCCAATGAGGCTAGTGTGCCCAAAAAGACTCATCCACTGAGTTGCTGTGCACGAATAAAGGGCAAGAAAAGAGTCCACCTTCCTTAAATATTCCTCCACTCTCTTGGCAGACGGCAAAGCCTGAAAACTCAGAGAGTCTATCAGTATCCCCATATAGAGAATTCTCTGAGTGGGAATTAGTTGAGATTTCTGGAGGTTCAATAAAGTCCTAAATCTTGAGTACTGTGAATCGTCTCCTTTAAGTCCTCCATGCATTGATCCTTCGCGGGAGAGCGAAGTAACCAGTTGTCTAAATAAAGTAGGATCTTTACCCCTGCTAGATGTAGCCAACTTGCTAAGGGAGCGAGTACTCTCGTAAAAACTTGTGGGGCAGTTGAGAGGCCGAAACAAAGGGCTCTGAATAGATAAACTTGGTTCCTGAAGACAAACTTCAGGTATTTCCTTGAATCCTTGTGAATAAGGATATGAAAATATGCGTCTTGCATGTCTAGGGAGATCCTCAATCCCCCTGACAGATGGAAGCAAGAACCGATTATGTTGTTTCCATTTTGAATTTTGTCTTTTCTATGAAGGTATTCAATGCACTCATGTCTAGCACCAGTCTCCATCCCCTGAAGACTTGGGCACTAAGAAGAGTTGATTGTAAAACCCCATCGACTTGGAGTTCCTGACTAATTATATGGCCTTCTTGCTGATAAGAGAGGAAACCTCTGAGAGGGCCAAATACCTCTCCGAGCCTTCGGAGTAGGCTGTCAATGCGACAGGAGCGTTGGTCAAGGGAGGCCTCTCCCTGAAGGGGATAGAATAATCCTCCTTGAGTACTCTGACTACCCACTGGTTTCCTCCCTCTTGAACTCCATCTCTCCCAGAAAAGAAGGAGTCTCACACCCACTGGAGCATGGAGGACTGGGGTCTCACTTGCGGGTTGAAGATTTAGTTGATGACTTCTTGATATAAGAGGGTGTGAACCTAACTGATCCTCTGGACCTAGATTGAGATTTCTGTCTGCCCCCCCCCCCCCCCACCAACAAGGGCCTAGACAGCAGAGGAAAGGAAGTCCTGGTGGGTACTGCAAACCAATAATCTCTCTGTCGCTTCGTCGACTGTGTCAGGAGATCCTGTGTGGACTTCTCATGAAGGCTAGAAACAATCTCTCTTATGGCTGTCTGCAGGAAAAGATGATGTTTGTCTACTGGGGAAAATAAAAGCGCTGACTTTTGGGACAAAGTAACACCTTTAGACAGACAGGAAACCCACTTCCCTTTTCTTGAGCATGCCCATTGCGTAAAGCGAAGCAATCTCCTGCGAACTGTCCTTGACTGCTTTGTCTCCATAGGAGAAACCCCAGAGGTTCCGACAAGTAATCAGGCAGGAGCAATGGCTCCTGAACTTTCTTGGTGAGAGCTCATAAACACCAGTCCATGAAACTTAATTCTTTCACGCCCAACTGACGTAGTGGTACGTAAAATTACCTTACTCCCCTTCCTATCCGACTGACATACCGCTACGTAAAATTTACCAAAATTTTTCGTACATGTGTTAGGAGTAAATTTTTTTTTTTTGACAATTAGTGGTTTCCATAGGCTAAAGCATACCTTGGACCGTGTAACTCAGGCATCAATACGCCAGCCAAGCAGTTCCTGTGCCACACATGCACAAATCCCTGGTGTAGTAAAATTCTCACAATGAAATCAGCTGATCCCACCCACGCTTCTCTCTTGGAGACCAAGCGAGAGAAATTCTTTTGCTGTAATTGTATGAACACGACATCAAATGTTTACATAGTGACATCAAGTTTTTATGGTAAAGCTAGTAGAAAACGCGTTAGTGCATCACACAAGAGACGTCTGGAATTTTCATTCTTTTATATGTCGATATTTAGAGAATTTTGTTAGCTTTCTCATAAAAAATAATTCATTCGCCTAACAGTTATAGTTTTGAGCTACGAATGATAATGTTGACAAAGGTAACATTTTTTTTCGTTTCGATCAACTTATAACGTCAAAATGAAACTGTTGCCTTTACCAAAACCATTTTTCTTGACTCTCACTGTATTCCTCAACCTTTCCTCTACATTTTCGTATATTTACAAAGTAATTTCTATAAAAAAAATAACTGAGATAGAGCTCTTAAAAAATAATTTTTCTAGCGCTAATTAGCTGTGTTTAGAAATGGCAGCGCTCTGTTTCTTACCCTCTTTTCTATCAATTTTTTCACCAACCGTACTTATTTGTTTTTCATTATTTTAGTACTTATTTGTTTTTCATTATTTTATATCGAGAGAATTTTGTTGGCTTTCTCATAAAAAAAAAAGTTCATTTGCCTGACTTTCAGTTTTTTGGCTACGAATGAAAATGTAAAAATAAGTAGACTTTTTTTTGTTAAATAACTCAAATTTTTTCATATTTAGAGGGTTGGGACTCTTATTCTGACTATTCCACCATAAAATATAAACATTGAGAAAAAAAGGACAGCAAAATGAACATTGTTGGCATAAAATTTCTATTTTTGGGTTATACGACCTGTGTCATCTGGTGAAATATCCATTCAGCACATATTTCTAGGTAAATTCATTGCTAAACATACCAGAGAAAAGCTAAATGCAAAGCTGGGGTTACTACCCCCAGTGCGAGCTCCATAAAATAGCGTCGTGTATATGAAAGGGTGAATTTGTCACTATCACAGGTCCTTGCCCTGTAGACATTCCCAATGACAAAGTCCCCCAGAGCGAGGTGCCGATACAATGCCCGCACCGCTCGCGGACTATCAACAAACCAGCGCCATCTGCATTCCATTTTTAGCAAGCATCTTGCTCAGTTGTGTTTCTTTCTGTGCGCTTTTTTTGGACTTTATTTTCCTGCATGATGGCATCTTCCCAGGAATTATCATCGTCTAAGTTGAATACCATCTCTTCCTTTTATTTTAGGCGGTTGGGCTGATTTCTCCTAATTATATAATTTGGGGGACAATATAACGCCCACTCGGTTTCGCCTTTTCTGTTTGGCCTCATGTGACCTTCAGTCTCAAAAGGGGTTTTTGGTGAGCTTCGTTCCCCTTCCCTTATTTTATGTTTTTATGTATATCCTACATAATTTCATATTTGGTTTATTTATTTTAGTTTTGTTACCCTTTCACTGGGAAGTTTGGTCCTTTGTCGCTAGGGCTACGAAGTTCCCCTGGCCTATTCGATCTTTAATCAGTCTTATTTGATTTAATTTTGGGACCCTCACCTCCTTCAGCTCTTGGGTATATTATCTGAGATGGTACAGTTATGACTTTTAGTTTCATTTTATGTTTAGCGACTGGTGATATGGATATTTACAGATTAACCCTTTAACGCCAAGCCCTATTTACAAAAACGTCTCCCGTATGCCAAATGATCGGTGTTTAGAGCCAAAGCTGACGTCAAAAAGTTTTTCAAAAAAATCACAGCACGCTTAGTTTTTAAGATTAAGAGTTCATTTTTGGCTCATTTTTTTGTCATTGCCTGAAGTTTAGTATGCAACCATCAGAAATGAAAAAATATCATTATCATATATAAATATTGGAATATATGATAAAAAAAAAAAAACTTGTATATAATTGTATACAAATCTACGCTGTAAGCAAAACGGTTAAAGCTAATGAGTTACTTTTTTTAGTTGTATTGTACACTAAATTGCGATGATTTTGTATATAACAAGTTTTAAAACGATCAAAGCAACACAGAGAAAATATTATCACAAAATGATGCATGAATTGTAACGCAAGGGCGAAAAATTATTTTTTCAAAATTCACCATAAATCGAAATATTGTGCTAGAGACTTCCGTTTGTTGAAAATGAAGCTAATTGATTGAATATTACTAGACTGTAAGTGTTTTAGCTTACAATTGCAGTTTTCGACCATTTCGGTCGAGTTAAAATTGACCGAAAAGTAGAATTTTTCTATTTATCGTGATTTATATGAAAATATTTCAAAACTGATAAAAGCTACAACCATGAGTTATTTTCTGTTGTATTCTTCATGAAATTGCGCACATTTTCATATATAAAACTTTATGTAACGACTAATATAAAATGGTGCAAATATTACGACAATAGACATAAAGAATTTCTGAGATGTTCGGTTCGAGTTATCAGCAAGAGACGCAAGGAAAATGTTTTTTTCAAAATTCACCATAAATCGAAATATTGTGCTAGAGACTTCCAATTTATTGCAACATGAAGGTAAATGATTGAATATTACTAGAATGTAAGAGTTTTAGTATAATTGCGTTTTTGACCATTTCGGTCGAGGTTAAAGTTGACATAAAGCTTGAAATTTGGCAGTTATCGTGATTTATATGAAAATATTTCAAAACTGATAAAGGCTACAACCATGAGTTATTTTCTGTTGTATTCTACATGAAATTGCACACATTTCCATATATAAAACTTTATGTAACGACTAATATAAAACAGTGCAAACATTACGACAACGTGATTTAAAGAATTTCTGGCGGGCGTAAGAACAAGTTTTTTCAAAATTCACCATAAATCGAAATATTGTGCTAGAGACTTCAATTGGTTGAAAAATGAAGGTAAATGATTGAATATTACTATATGTAAGAGTTTTAGCTTACAATTGCGTTTTTTTTACCATTTCGGTCGAGTCAAAGTTGACCAAGGTTGAAATTTTGGCAGTGATCGTGGTTTATATGAAAATATTTCCAAACTGATATCTTTACAACCATGGGTTGTATTTTGCTGTATTGTACAGTCACGTTCAAAACTTTACGATACTCTCAATCTAGATTTTCGGACAAATTGTCAACATAGAAAGCAACATCTCTACGGCATGGGGAGGAATTTAGGCACATAGTTGCTGAGGAGTCACTGATTTAAAAGGACACGTTATCTTTCTAATTATTGTGGCTTACTTGTGATTTCGGGCTCTATGTTTTACTTGAGAAAAAGTTAAAAAGTAAAAAGCAAAATTAAAAAGCAAAGCTTTTGCGTTATTAATTATGTATAGTTTCACTATTCAAGCTCTCATTTTGAATTAAATCACATTACTAGGCCTATTGGTCCTTGACATTTGTTTGTATTAAGTTGTTCATTGTAGGCTTAATGCCTACTTACCTTGCATATAATAAGTATTGATGCAAGTCTATTGTTATTTAACTGAATCATAAAGGATAAAAGGAATAGAAACAATAATTCACATAAAGATTTTAATGAATTATGAAACGCATTTGAAATGCCCTAAGAAACTAAATATAAATTATATTTCATGCAATCATATTAAGAACACAACGGAAATATGAAGCATAAAAAAATAGTCTCTCTTTCTCACAGTTAACAACAGTTGTGTCAAATAATTTAATTTTCCTATTGTGTAGGTTCTTACACATTATGATAGTGAATAAAAAGTAATAGTAAATTTATATTCCTTTGGTATAATATGAATTAATATTCCTTTGGTATAAAAGTAAATAAATTTCCCTTTTTATAAAGATGAAATAATACATTATTAACCTATGACATAAATATGAATAACAAAAAATTAGTCTAATATTTAGTATGACCTCCATCATTGTCAATCACAGCTCTTAGTCTATTTGGCATTGAATCTACTAACCTTTGACAATAATTATTCATCCCTCTTTTCGGTCTTAATGACTCCCACACAGATAGGCAGTGTTTGATCAGTGCAGGTTTAATTTTTATTGTCCCAGTATCCCATTCCCTTACCATTTGTCCCCAAAGATTTTCTATCGGATTGAGGTCAGGAGATTTAGCTGGCCAGTCTATACGTATAACATTGTTCTGTTCAGCAAACCATTCGCTGACCACTTTCGAGTTATGAACAGAAGAGTTGTCCATTACAAGATAGACTGGCAAATGACCCAAGAAGTTTCCTCACTGATGGGATCAGGACTTCATCCAGAATTTCTACATATTGCTGTCGGTTAAACGCACTCGTCGATGGGAATCAGTTCCCCTGGTCCACACGCAGCCATCCATCCCCATAATCCTGCAGAAATTCTTCCACTTCTCATTTTCTGACGGTTGAATATTTTCTTTATTGAACCTAGAGATTGAGATACACAAAAAAATGTTATCTAGTAAAGTCAAGAAAATATCAACGCTGAATATCACCAATCGTCTATTAATAAAATTGAGCAATAAGGAATTTACATTGATATTGAGATTGTTTTTCACTCTCGATAGGTAATTCGTTAGAATTCCAATAGGCTTGAAATGTTATCCTTGAAAGCAAAAAGAAAAGTTATATTTTTAAGGAGCTTGTTGGTATTTAATCAGTGTAGTAAGGAACGTTCATGTTACACATAGGCCTAAGCCCACATGAAAACTATTGGTATTAATTACTTACCTTGCAGTTATTTAATCAATATAGTAAAAAGTTCATGTTACACATAGGCCCAAGCCTACATGAAAACTATTGGTATTAATTACTTACCTTGTAGGTATTTAATCAGTGTAGTAAAGAAAGTTCATGATACACATAGGCCTAAGCCTACATGAAAACTATTGGTATTATTTAAGTTTTTGTTTTATTAGGTCGCCAGTATGGAGTATACCATGATCATTCTTAGCAAAAGTCTTCTCATCACACCATATAACGTTATCCCAGAATCTGATGAAAAATCAAACGGTAGATACTGAAGAGCTAAAGCTACTCCATTGCTCTTGGTGATTTTGAGAGAAGGAGGGTTTGATTGCCGGGTCTTATGTGATGAATTCCTTGGTTGTGTAATCTCCTTCTCATATATAACATTAGAGATTTGAAGATTCTAATTCCTGATTCACTTTCGCAGCAGTTGTTATAGGCTGTGAGATAGATAACTTTAGCAACGATCTGTTCATCCTGCTCTCTAGTAGTGCATCGGGGTCGACCTTTTCTAGGCTGATTCTGGAGGTTCTCTTCTTGGTTGAACCGTTTGATCCACCTGAATACTGTTGTCCCACTGATATTTAATTATGGCTAATTTCTATGGGGAGGATATTATTTTTATGCAGTTCTATTATGACTCTCCGTATAGCTAATGAGGTTTCTTGTCTTTTGGCTCCAGGATTTATTTGAAGTCGCCCAAGATGCTCCATCATCACAACGCGGAAGTGGTCAGTCAGAGAAGTAGGCTAAATACTGAGCAGGGAGCACCACCACTGTGTCACGTGACAAGTTGCACATTGCTTTCATGGCTTTTTCAGGCGTGCCAACCTTTCGGAGTCAAGTGCGAATTTTTCGTGCTGTTATTGTTTGGAGATTCCGTGTGGTTGCCAGCCCTGATGTTATCGTTCACATTTCAGAATGTTTCGTTTTATTTCGTGTATAATATCCAGAAAGGCAAACTTTTGAGTAGTGAAGATTTTTATTTTATTTTATATTATGTGTAGTATTAATATATGTACTGTGTTGCTCTTATAATTCAAAAATAAGTTTATAAAAAAATCAAAATAATTCTTTTCACTTGTGAACGATAATCAAAGTACACAGTATCGTCACTAATGAACGCGACTGTACATGAAATTGCGCACATTTTCATATATAAAACTGTATGTAACGGCTAATATAGAACAGTGCAAAAATTACGACAAAATGATGAAAGAATTTATGAAATTTTCGGCTGAGTTATCGCCCATGTATTCAGTCTGGAAGAACAATTTTTTCAAAATTCACCATAAATCGAAATATTGTGCTAGAGACTTCCAATTTGTTGCAAAATGAAGGTACATGATTGAATATTACTAGAATTTAAGAGTTTTAGCTTACAATTGCGTTTTTTCGACCATTTCGGTCGATCCTTTATCAAATTGACGTTGGGTTGAAATTTTTGTAGTCCACGACGGCACGCCCACTTGCACCAACAGACAATTTTAGTCGGTTTAATGATAGCCTAAGCCCATGTCAGTAGGCGTTTAAGGGTTAAGTTGGTTATTTATTTTTCGTGAAGGTCGGCCATTTTACCTTCCGCGCTTTATTTCGCGTTGGGTTTGGTTCACCCTTCTACATGTGTCATTTATTATTTGAATTATTTATTTTACGTATATGGTGAGGTTAACTTTTTATAGCCTAGTCAGTTAGATACCGTGTTCCCTCCTGGGCTACCCTCCCTGGCCGCTGGTCGGCTATGTTAGGTTAGCCTAGGAAGTTAGGCTATTAGCGGTTCTGCTCCCTTCCTTTGGAAGGAGAGGTTAGGTGTGTAGGAGGGTCTCATGTTATGCGATTCCCTGATGTTTTGTTGGGTTGGATGGAGGTGTTAGGCCTGCGTTTTCCTCCCTCTCCCTATTTCAGCCTTTCCGTTTGGACTCCTGAGTCCTAGTAAGGTTAAGCTGGAATAGCGAGGGTATCTTTATTCGTAGCCTACCCTTGTCCGAGCCACAGATTTCGGGACAGCACTCCAGCTTCATATGTATTCCCCCTCTCCTACCACCTTCTCCCCTCCTCTCCTGCTCTTTCCCCTTGGTTTGTTTTTCATACTGTTAACTTACCAAGGCTTGAGAGCTCTTAGCCCTTACCATTCCCTTAATAGCCTACATTCCTTACCCCTTTCCCCCGCATCGTTTGGTTCTCCCTTGTTCTCTCTGCCCAGGGTTACCAATCTTGACTGATCGGCACCCTGTTGAGAACTTGTCTGGTGTCTAGGGGTGCCTCCCCACTCTTGGCCACCATGCTTTGTTAACCATTGTTTGCGTTCTTGGCCTTTAGAGGGTTCCCTGGCCTCTCTCCTTCTGTGATAGTCGTTCGTGCATGTTCGCTCTCGGGAGGGAGAAAGGTGGGCCTTCTGGCATCCGGGGGTGCTCTCCCACCCCTGGCCACCTCTAGTGGTCCCCCTCCATTGGCCTGTCCCCTCCCTTCCCTAGCGTCAGTGTGAATCGTTTTCCCAGCCAGGTGTCGTTCTCTTGGACCGTCACCGAGGGGGAATTTTTTACGGTAGCCAGTTAGAGTTTTCCACCTGACTGTCTTCTGTTTACATATTCGCACGTCTGCTAGTGTTTATCCGCCTTGTTTATCCTCTGTTCTATTCATTTAGAACATTGTTTCCTGGGTATCTATCTTAACTCTGACTAGTTACTTTATGTGTTTTCCGCTAGGTGGTCGGGTTTTCTCGTTACCCTACTTTCTTTCACCACTCCAGTGGGTATGGTGTTTGGTCGGTCGGTGCTCACCACACCTCCCCCGCCGTCACTATATCTGTGTAACGTGACTCCCTCGGCACCAAGCGGAAATTCTTGATTGTTTAAGTTTAAGTTAACCATTCACGGTATTTCCTTCTTAGTTAGTTGACGCATGTTATCAGTGGGACCTCTTGTATCTCCGGATTAACTCCGGCGGTCCACCCCCCTTTTTATTTGGCATGTATAAGCTAGTTATACCTCATCTTTGTACTGGAACTTTCCAGGGGGGTCTGACCGGACTTTTTGCATGCCCAGTCAATCTTTATTATCCTAAGACGCTACTCCGGCACCCTACTCCGGCGTGCCTTATTAGCATACTTCATGTACCTGTCCACTTACAGGTGGTGCGTTGTCAGGAGCAGGGTGTACGCTGTCCTCCAACAGGCCAGTGGGCATGAAGTTTGTAGGTCCCACCGGATGCGCTGTCCACGTGGAGGATCTTATCGCCTGGCACCCCGATGGTTGTGAGGTGTGCTACGCTCTTTATGAGCGAAGTTCTGGATGAATCGGTAAGCTATGAATTTTTCAGTTCCGGTTCATAATTCCCTTTTGAGTTACGTCTCTTGTGGATAATTGGAAGATATCTTTATAGTAGGAGATTTCGTTAGTTGACATTCTCCTTCTTTCAGATTGACCGCAGCTCCCGCGACTCTTCGCTCCTGACCCTCAAGACCTGGGTCAGCGGCTTTGGGAGGAACGTCGGGTCGGGGAAACCTTATGTTCTCTCCAAGGAGATTTGTAGTGTTCTCTTCCCCGGCGCCTGGATCTCAGCGTCAGTACCGGATGAAGTAGCCGCCCCTTTGATCGCTGGGATCCGGGAGATGACCCAACCCTCCCAGGAGGATGTGGCCGCTTGCGGAGAGGTTGCCGAGGAGGTTGCGGCAATGAGCCTGAATCTGGAACCCATGAACGTGGACCTGGATCTCCAATCAGGTAAGGGGGTAAGTGAGGCAGGTGACTTCTTATTTAGCTCTCCTTCTTCTGCTTCCTCTTTCAGAGGGTTTGTAAAATCCTCTTACCTTATGGACGGTGCAAGGTCTACCGTCCCTAAGGTAAAATCGGTGAAGAAAAAGACCTTAAAACCCAGAAGGTCCGCTCCGGGTTCTTCAAGACGTCACGGGCTCCTAGTCCCGTGCCGTCTACGAGCAAGGCCTCCACCTCTGGGAAGGGAGCACGGTCAAAACAGAGTAAGGAGGCTCCCCCCCCCTCCTTCCTTTGATGCAGAAGCTTTCGCCGAGCTTCCAAGAGAGATGATGACAAGCTGTCAGAACTCTCATCCCAGCTGTCGTCTTCCAATGCTTCCGTGCTGTCCCTGTCACAGCAGGTTAAGTCCCAGGTACCTTGATCTCTGGGTTCATGTGCGGCGGAGCGGCCGCCGGATCCTTTACTGTCCCGGACACTTCCAGCCTTCCTCCCTTTGATAAGAGAAACCCCTGGCGTCTAACTCTTTATGCTCCCCAGCATGAAGGTACTCTCACCATAGAGGGTCTAGGCACCCGCAGGTTGGAGGAACTGGAGTTCTTCCCTCCTGGTCTGCAGCCTCCTTACCAAGGTTACGCCAGGCTTACGGAGGAGGCTTGGATTCGGTCCGACAAGGTCCCTAAGGAGACTGTCATCTTCCCGAGGGACCAGGCTCAGTCCTCTCTGTTGCGTACTCTGACGGAGTGGCAATCACAGAACACTAAACTTACCCCAGCCAAGGGTACATTCACAATGTTCTCTTTGGGGGAGGCTATTCCTACCCCTTGCACAACGAAGGTGGCCTTGCTCACAAGTCAGATGAGCTTGGAGGGCAAACCCCTTCCTCATCTCCGGGAGACAGATCCCACCTCTCTAATGTTCCCCGGAGATTCTGAGTTGTGGAAGGGAGCTCCGGCCACCTTCACAGTTACTAGACTAGACCCGGATTGCGCCTCTACCCTTTTCAGCGAGCAACACCCAAAGATCCCGGATTCGCTCCTGAAGGCTGAAGCCGACACTAAGGACAGACTTAGCAGGTCCTTAAATTCTCCGACTCTGGCCGAGGCAACTTCGGTTGTCTATAGCGAGGATGCTCTCTTCCAGGTCCTGACGAAATCTCTTTTAGCAGGTTTCCAACAGGACCTTCATGATTTCATCACGGCCCGGATGAACTGCCGGAAGCACATCTTTTCGGCAGCTTCTATCAGACACGAGCCTAATAGGCTTATGAAGAGCTCCATCTGGGGAGCTAATCTCTTCCCCCAAGAAGAGGTAGATGCGGTCCTAGCCGAAGCGACTAGGGCCAACCAAAGTCTCCGCTCCCGTTGAGGTATTCCCTTTAAACGGAAGCCGACGGAGTCTGCCGGACCTCATCCCAAATCTGGGAAGAGGTTTAAGAAGTTTAAGCAGCTCCCAACCCAGACTGTTTTGCAGGCTGTTCCGGTTCCCGCAGCCGGTCAGCCTTCAACCTCCCATGCACAGCCTCAACCTCAGTATGTGCTGGTTCAGCCAGCCCATCACTCCCTCGCTGCCCCCTCTTATGTCTCGTCCCCGGCTTTCAATGCTTCTTATGAAAGCCAAGGGCCATTTCGAGCTATTCAGAATGCCAGGGGAAGCAGGGCCAGAGGCTATTTCAGAGGTAGAGCAAGATCCTCCTCCCGGGGGAGGGGAAGCAGAGGATCCAGAGGAGGCAGACCATCTCCCGCCCAGTGAGATCTCTCAGGTAGGTGGGAGGTTGTACCATTTCCGGGACCAATGGAGCTTCAGCCCATGGGCCCAGAGCATAGTCTCCAAAGGCCTGGGGTGGAGTTGGAGCAGAGGCCCTCCTCCCCTTGTCAGGTTTCATCAGTCACCATCCAAAGCCCTAAAGGACTTCGTGAAGGATCTATTACAAAAGAGGGCAATAAAGAAAGCGAGGCATTTGAAGTTTCAGGGCAGACTGTTCAGTGTTCCAAAGAAAGGTTCCAGTCAACAGAGAGTAATCCTAGACTTGTCTCGTCTAAATTCTTACATTCAATGCGACAAATTTCGCATGCTTACAATCTCACAGGTTCAGACCCTACTGCCCCGTGGAGCCGTAACCACCTCTATAGATCTTTCAGACGCTTACTATCACGTCCCGATTGCGAGAAGGTT
Organism: Macrobrachium rosenbergii; assembly: GCF_040412425.1. Taxonomy (NCBI): domain Eukaryota; kingdom Metazoa; phylum Arthropoda; class Malacostraca; order Decapoda; family Palaemonidae; genus Macrobrachium; species Macrobrachium rosenbergii. Next base: position 28,931,009 of record NC_089749.1, read on the forward strand.
CTCTCCTTACCTGGGGTTCAGACTGGGGAAGCAAGCATACTCATTCAGAGTCATGCCATTCGGTCTCAACATAGCTCCCAGAATCTTCACCAAACTGGCAGACACGGTAGTTCAGCAACTACAGTCTCAAGGGATCATGCTGGCCGCATACCTAGACGATTGGATCATTTGGGCACCCAACGCCAGCGAATGCCGGAAAGCAACAACCATAGTAATCGGTTTTCTGGAATCTCTAGGCTTCCAAATAAACAGGAGAAATCCCGCCTAGTACCGAGAGTCGCTTTCAATGGTTGGGGATCCAGTGGGACCTACTTTCACACAAACTATCTCTTCCGCCGGCCAAACGGAGAGAAATAGCCAAAGCAACCAGACAGTTCCTCAAGAACAAGAAAGCTTCCCGCCATATCCAAGAAAGAGTCTTAGGCTCTCTTCAGTTTGCTTCAATAACAGATCTGCTTCTGAAAACCAAACTGAAGGATATAAACAGGGTATGGCGGAGTCGGGCCAACATCAAGTTCAGAGACAAGGTGTCTCTAATCCCGCCACTTTTGAAAAAGAGACTCCGGCCTTGGACAACAGTCAAGAGCTTATCAAAATCAGTACCACTCCAATTTCCCCCTCCGGCATTAGTGATTCACACCGATGCTTCTCTAAGCGGTGGGAGGTTACTCTCAACACAAGAAAGTTCAGGGACATGGTCCACTATGTTCCGCCAGTTCCATATCAATGTTCTGGAAGCTATGGCAGTCTTTCTAACCTTGAAGAAGCTACGTCCAAACAGTCTAATTCATATCAGACTGGTCTTGGACAGCGCAGTAGTGGTGCATTGTATAAACAGAGGAGGTTCCAAGTCGAGCCGGATCAACCAGGTTATGATAGCAATATTCTCCTTAGCAAACAAACACCGGTGGCACCTGTCTGCTACTCATCTGGCAGGAGTTCGAATGTCATTGCAGATTCCTATCCAGGACAACTCCGCTGGAGTCGGAATGGTCCTTGGACAAAACATCATTCGAATGGATTTGCAGTCAGGTACCAGGTCTCAAGTAGATCTCTTTGCAACATAATGCAACCACAAACTTCCTTGTTATGTGGCTCCCAACCTGGACCCTCTGGCTCACTCCACAGATGCAATGTCGATAGATTGGAACAAGTGGCGGAGGATCTATCTGTTCCTCCAGTAAACCTGTTAATGAAGGTCCTGCACAAGCTCAGGACATTCAAAGGCCAGGTGGCTCTGGTAGCTCCCAACTGGCCGAAGAGCAACTGGTTCCTGCTTCTTCTAGAGCTGAAGCTTCGGTGCTTACAGATTCCCAATCCAAAACTGACGCAAATAGTACAAACTCAGACTGTGTCAGCTTCCTCAAGAGTACAGAATGCCCTAGCTTTATGGATTTTATGAAATTCGCAGCTCAGAAAGATGCTAATATTGATCCAGTTAATACTTTATTCCTAGAATCAGACAAAGGGAATCTACTCTCAGACAATATGACTCAGCAGTTAAGAAATTAGCACTCTTCTTAAAAAGAATCTGAAGCAACTGTAATGACCACGAACCTAGCAATCTCATTTTTAGGTCATTATTCGAAAAAGGTCTTGCCTCTAGCACCATTACTACAGCCAAATCAGCTTTGAAAAGATATTTTTACATGGGTTTAATATTAATTTAACGGATTCTTATTTTTCTTCAATCCCTAGAGCATGTGTTTCGTTTGAGACCAGTAACCCGTCCACAAACGATTTCCTGGTTCTTAAATGACGTCCTTAAATTATCATCAGAAATTGATAATCAGAATTGTTCATTCTTAAGTTTGCTGAGGAAGGCCTTATTCTTAATTAGTTTAGCTTCAGGTGCTAGAATTTCCTGAGCTGTCTGCTCTGTCTAGAGAGACGAACCATATTGATTTCCTTCCATCAGGAGAAGTTCTGCTAGCCCCTCACCTTAAGTTTCTAGCTAAGAACGAAGATCCTCGAGATAGATGGTCCCCTGGAAGGTTGTCCCCTTCCACAAGACCTATCATTATGTCCGGTCTTTACTGTAAAGGCTTATTTAGACAGAACCTCTCACATAACTTCGGGCCTCTCTTTGTGAGAGAAGGTGGAGGAACTATTTCTATGAAGGCCATCAGACAACAGATTTTATATTTTATTAAACAAGCAAACCCAGACTCAGTTCCAAAGGTTCATGACATTAGGGCAGTAGCCACCTCCATTAATTATTTTCATCATATGAATTTTGAGGATCTTAAGAAATATATGGGTGGAAATCTCCCTGGTTTTCAAACGCCACTATATGAAATCCTTAGAAGCTCTAAAATTTACCACAGTGGCGGCAGGAAGCATTGTTCCTCCCTCTAAATAATTCTTTTTTATATCTCATTATTTCTGTCACTTTTTCTCCCACCTACCTGCCTCATTTATTCCCTTCACCATCCCCTCCGGGTCAGGCATACTTCACAGCCTGTCTCCTGACCATGTTGCATTTTGTCTTTGTCCCCTGTTATTAGCAATTAAGTACGTTTATTCATGTCTTAATGTTTTCTTGTCTTGCGGGACATAGTTCCCTCACCTTAATATATTTTATGTCCTTATATATTTTCACTTTGGATAATTAAAAACCATTTGGAATGATAGTTTTATTTCTTTCCATTACAAGGTTTCTTTAGATCTTTTTCAAGATGGTATTTTGATTCTCTATTATTATTTCACCGGGTGACACAGGTCATATAACCCAGAAAAAGGATTTTGACAGAGGAAAAATCTATTTCTGGGGGGACACCTGTGTCACCCGGTGACCCACCTCTATTCTTTCCTCTCCCCCCCTAGCTAAAATACCATGCTTGGGTGGTGGGTGCTAACATGGAATGCAGATGGCGCTGGTTTGTTGATAGTCCGCGAGCGGTGCGGGCGTTGTATCGGCACCTCACTCTGGGGGACTTTGTCATTGGGAATGTCTACAGGGCGGGGACCTGTGATAGTGACAAACTCACCCTTTCATATACACGACTCCATTTTATGGAGCTCGCACTGTGGGTAGTAACCCCAGCTTTGCATTTAGCTTTTCTCTGGTATGTTTAGCAATGAATTTACCTAGAAATATGTGCTGAATGGATATTTCACCGGGTGACACAGGTCTCCCCCCAGAAATAGATTTTTCCTCTGTCAAAATCCCTTTTTTGCTGAATTTTTTAAAAAATTATTTTTTCGCGCTGTCGAGCGCTCCCAGACACCTCGGACCTCTGATAAGCACGGCGCTCAAACTATAAAGATGCGAAAGTGTTAATACTTCAAAAGTCTTAAAAAGATTTTTCAGGAGGTGGTCCATCTCTTGTGTCGAAAAGAAGACCTTCGCTGATTGTAGTGCGGATCTACGGCCTACATCAATGAGACCAGAGAAGTCCCCCTGGGAGGAGGGAGCCACTTGAAGAGGAAGACCCTCGCTGTTTCCGAAGTGTGAAACTCCTGTGCCTCTCCCCTTGGAGGGAGACCTTGACAGATCCCATGACACCCTCCTCAGCTACCTGGTTGCACTACGAGAGAATCGGGACACCGACACCCAAAGCACACCAGGCAGCCGAACTCCAAAGATAAATTCGTTGGAGCTCTCTCTGTCTGTCTCGGAACAACCGAGAGGAGAAGAGAACAGGTGAGGAGAAAGAGTACCCCTACCTGTCCTGCCAGTAAGACCAGCAGGAGAGACAGACTGTGAGTGATAATCAACTGAAGATTACTGCTACACTGGGGAAGAAGAGTGCTTGTGCCGTGGCAGAGTGCTTGTGCCGTGGCAAAGCGCTTTCCTGAGAAAAGCAGAAAGTTCACTCGAACAGAGCCGAGAACCCAATTCGGAAAAACCGAATGGGGCCAAACCAAGACGCACTGAACCGAGCCAATCACGCAAATGCGATCCAACTAGGTGGTATGCGGTGGACTGGGAGGCAGGCGGGGCGAGCCGAGCCAGTTTCACAAGTGCGACCAGGGGCTGGGCGGGGAGGGCAAGCCGGGCCGAGCTGATCATGAGAGGCACTGGACAGGGCAAAACTCGTCTGCAGTGAACAAGCGCTAGTTTCCCGAACTCCTAAACTCCTTCGAGGCCGAGGCCCTTCAAGAAGAAGGTTCAAAGGGGAATTCTGTGTCTGCTATCCTGCATCCTTGAACCCTAAAGTTCAAGACACAAGGATGAAACCCGGCCAAGCAACCAAAGCAGCTGGCGGGCAGTATCGAGACACCTAGCGTCTCAGCACTTTCTCACACCCTGTGCCTCTTGTCAGGAGAGCGCTCGTGATTCACAGGATTCAAGCAACCCACGAGACTCCCAAAAATCAAGAGGGGGCTGCTTTCGATTTCCTAAGAAATCAAAAAGAGTCAGGCCCCCGAAATGCCAGACCCCACAGGAGAATGTGAATTGGTTCCCACCCAAGGGCAGGAAGAGCCAACGAGAGAAACTTGTCTCCCGGAAGAGAGCTGTCTCCACAGCAGATCAGGATACTCGACATCCCACCGAATCTCGAGCACTCGGAGCAGCTCGCAAACAAGTGCTTGAAGCAGCCCCCGTCTTAAGAGGCGGAACCTCTTGGACTGGGAACGGGATTGCAAACTGAGGTCTGCGCGCCCACGGCTCCCGAAAGACAAAACCCAGGGCTATGCGAATCAGTTTCCTAACCCGAAGATCGGGAAAAGCCAACGATAGACCCACTGCCTCCTCGGAAGAAGGCAGTCCCTAGACGTCCAAGGGCATCAAGGGTAAAGAAGCAGCCTTCCTCTCCTTCAGCCGACGGAGGTCTGTCTGGATTCCGGGACCCCCTTGGACCTCGGGAGAGGAAGGGAAGAGGCAGCAGAAGACGAAATCGAAGATAAGTTGAAGAAGACGGCGGTTACTTCCACAGGGCGGCTTCATTCACCTTCACTCCGATATCTTCTACAGGCTGGTGGACATGAAACATCGTAACTTGCAGCTACGCAGGAACACAAAGAAAGCAGCCCAGGACACGACCACCAGGCATGATCAGGACAGCCAATGCAGGAGCTACAGCAGCAGTTCGGAAGGCAGGAGCTACCACAACGGCCAGAAATGTCGCTTCCACAGGGCGACTTCTTTCACCTTCACTCCGACAACTTCTACAAGATGGCGGACATCGTAACCTACAAGGAAGCTATGCAGGAACACAACGGAAGCGGTCCCGGGCACGACCACCAGGAGAAGCAGCAGGCATGATCAGGACAGCCAATGCAGGAGCTACGGAAGCAGTTCGGAAGGCAGGAGCTACTGCAATGGCCAGGAACGTTATATGAAAGTCACCAGCAGCGAAAGGAATGATCAGGGTGGCTGCGGCAGGAGACCAGGAAGAGCCGCCCAGAGACTGTCGTCAAGTTAACAGGGGCATAACAAAGGAACAGCAGGGTTAGATGGTCCACAGATACGCCAGAGGCAGTGCCACAGCATACATGAAGGCCAGCAATGACAGCAATTGATCCACATTGGTGGGAACAGAATCGGAACGATCCCGACATGGAACTATGTCATCTAACCAGGTACTGTGGTCAATTCCGAAGCAACACTGAATGAACGTCAGGACTCCTTCAAGCAAGATATCCCCTGAGAGATCCAGCCAACTACTGCTGTGTCTGTGATGCTCACTGTCAACCTGAAAGAAAAGCAAAGATGATTACAGAGAGGGAGAATCCTCTCGCTACGAGGGGAACTGCCCTATGCAGCGAGAGGGGGTACCCTAGAAGAGGTTGCCTGCGGCCCCCTTGTGGTCTAAGAGGGCAAAGGAGAGAGATCTCTATCGAAGGAGAGATAAGGAAGAACCTATGGGGAAAGAGAAGGACGGAGGGGAGGCCATCAAGGGCGCCGTGGAAGCGGAACTTACAGATGACGCCCATAACCTCCCACCCGCCCTCCAACCCTCTAAGCGCAGGTGGCGAAAACAACACTTAGCACAGGTAGGAAGGAAGAAGTCATGCCCTTGTACACGGAGGCCAGGGAGCCCTAGAAGGGAAGCAAACTCTTACATCCCGATCAACGAAGGGAAGCAAAGATATTACACCCCAATCTCATATCTCCGAATGTACAGGGGAACGCCTTCAGATTTAAATAAAGGGGTACTGGAAGAGAAGCATTACCACTCCGTTACGCTTCTCTAAATATGCCCTTGGCTGTCAAACCCAAGACACAGAACAGGGGAACAACGGCTTATGCAAGGTTATCACAAATCGTGGGTTTGTATTAATAAATATCAAACACATGTATTATATACACAAAAATACAGGAAGGTCCCACCGGGATAAAGAAGAGCTTAACCCTTAAACGCCGAGCCTCTATTTACAAAAACGTCTCCCGTATGCCGGCGGCGTTCGGTGAGTTAGCGCCGAAGAGGAAAAAAAATTTTTTCAAAAATCACAGCACGCTTAGTTTTTAAGATTAAGAGTTCATTTTTGGCTCCTTTTTTTGTCATTGCCTGAAGTTTAGTATGCAACCATCAGAAATGAAAAAATATCATTATCATATATAAATATTGGAATATATGACAGCAAAAAAAAACTCGTATATAATTGTATACAAATCGCTGTAAGCACAACGGTTAAAGCTAATGAGTTCATTTTTTTAGTTGTATTGTACACTAAATTGCAATTATTTTGGTATATAACAAATTGTAAAACGATCAAAGAAACACAGAGAAAATATTATCACAAAATGATGCATGAATTCGTAACGTGTGGACGTAAAAAAATTTTTTTTTTCAAAAATTCACCATAAATCGAAATATTTTGCTAGAGACTTCCCGTTTATTGAAAAATGAAGCTAATTGATTGAATATTACTAGACTGTAAGTGTTTTAGCTTACAATTACAGTTTTCGATCATTTCGGCCGAGTTAAAGTTGACCGAAAGTAGAATTTTTTCTATTTATTGTGATTTATATGAAAATATTTCAAAACTGATAAAAGCTACAACCATGAGTTATTTTCTGTTGTATTCTACATGAAATTGCACACATTTTCATATATAAAACTTTATGTAACGACTAATATAAAACGGTGCAAATATTACGACAACGAGACGAAAGAATTTCTGAGATGTTCGGCCGAGTTACTGCGCAGACGTAAGGAAAATGTTTTTTTAAAAAATTCACCATAAATCAAAATATTGTGCTACAGACTTCCAATTTATTGCAAAATGAAGGAAAACGATTAAATATTACTAGAATGTAAGAGTTTTAGCTTACAATTGCGTTTTTTTACCATTTCGGTCGAGTTAAAGTTGACCGAAGGTTGAAATTTTGGCAGTTATCATGATTTATGTGAAAATATTTCAAAACTGATAAAAGCTACAACCATGAGCTATCTTCTGTTGTATTCTACATGAAATTGCGCACATTTTCATATATAAAAGTTTATGTAATGACTAATGTAAAACGATGCAAACATTACGACAACATGACGAAAGAATTTCTGAGATGTTCGGCCGAGTTACCACGCGCAGACGTAAGGAAAAAGTTTTTTTTTTTCAGAAATTCACCATAAATCGAAATATTGTGCTAGAGACTTCCAGTTTGTTGCAAAATGAAGGTACATGATTGAATATTACTAGAATGTAAGAATTTTAGCTTATAACTGAATTTTTTTACCATTTCGGTCGAGTTAAAGTTGACCGAAGCTTGAAATTTTGGCAGTTATCGTGATTTATATGAAAATATTTCAAAACTGATAAAAGCTATAACCATGAGTTATTTTCTGTTGTATTCTACATGAAATTGCGCACATTTCCATATATAAAACTTTATGTAACGACTAATATAAAACAGTGCAAACGTTATGACAACGTGATTGAAAGAATTTCTGGCGGACGTAAGGAAAAAGTTTTTTCAAAAATTCACCATAAATCGAAATATTGTGCTAGAGACTTCCAATTGGTTGCAAAATGAAGGTAAATGATTGAATATTACTAGAATGTAAGAGTTTTAGCTTACAATTGCTTTTATTGACCATTCCGGTCGAGTCAAAGTTGACCGAAGGTTGAAATTTTGGCAGTTATCGTGATTTATATGAAAATATTTCAAAACTGATAAAAGCTACAACCATGAGTTATTTTCTGTTGTATTGTACATGAAATTGCGCACATTTTCATATATAAAACTTTATGTAACGGCTAATATAGAACAATGCAAAAATTATGACAAAATGACGAAAGAATTTATGAAATTTTCGCCGAGTTACCGAGCAGGCGTAAGAAAAAAGGTTTTTTCAAAAATTCACCATAAATCGAAATATTGTGCTAGAGATTCCAATTTGTTGCAAAATGAAGGTACATGATTGAATATTACTAGAATGTAAGAGTTTTGGCTTAGAATTGCGTTTTTCGACCATTTCGGTCGAGTCAAATTGACCGAAGGTTGAAATTTTTTGTAGTCGACATACGGTACGTCCACTTGGCACCCAACAGACAATTTTAGTCGACGTATGATATGTCCAGTAGGCGTTTAAGGGTTAATGACAGTCAGGCAAAGAGACCCGAAACCACGTCTGCAACGCATGACGACCGAAAGCAAACTGGAATGTTTACATCCAGGCAGGCAGGTATTCCCGCCTACCTGGCGGTAGTTACTGCCTAACCACCCTGCTCAAGAGTTTAATGGCCGTTTCCAGCCTACGCTGAAAGTAATTCCTAATGTAAAGGACCGACCATTTGTATATCGTGAAGGAGTAATGAAGAACTTAGTTGTACACTAGGAGCGGGGTGCCTGGAATCAGAAAGACGACGCTTCTTAGATGAAGAGGAGTGACTCAAAGCTCGTTCCTGGCGTTCAGGAGAGGAGACACATTCAGGGCTGTACCACTTACTGCAAGAGGGTTGAGGACTAAGAGGAGGCTCCCTCAACCTTTTACTGGGAAGTAGAGGGACTAGATCCTTGGAAGAAGAACGCCTCTTCAAGGGACAAGACTCATTGGGAAAGCGCCATTGACGCCTACGGTATGGTGAAGAATCTCCTGAATTAGACGAGAGCCGATGCACGTCCGAGACGCCTTTCTAGCGGCTGTCTCTTGACGCAACCTGGGATGCAACAGGTTGATCCGAGGGGGTGACTGCTTGTGGGCAGACCCCACTGACCTCCCTTGGGCTAATGGTATGCCTCCTCCCTGGTTCAGGGGAGTACGGCAGTGACCGATGCCTATGAGAATCAGGGGGACGAACAGCCATCTCCTCCGCTAACACTTCACTTTCACTTTTCTTGTCAAACTTATCCATAAGGAAACGCATTGATGCCCCTAATTGTGCCACTATATACCTACCACCATATTAATTCTCTGTTCAAATTTATTTTCCATGCTAGGGAACCGATCGGGCTCAGAAGTGTGAAAATCAGAAGCAGGAGCAGGTGGTCTAGGAGTATTTACTGATACAGTGGAAACAGGAACGACAGGAGGAAATACAACAGGAATAACTACATCATTAGATTTAGGAGTTGACTGACTAGCTAATTTCTCGCTGGCTTTAGCGGCTGCCTTCCTCTTGCGATCTCTCTCTAATTTATTCTAATGAGAAGTCAAGAGTCTTCCATTTACAGTCGTCCCAATCCCTTCACTCATCACATGTCAAATCAATGGTACAAACTTGCCCACTGCAATTTGTGCACAGGGATGAGAGTCACAGGTAATTTTCGTAAATCGGGTACTGCAGCCTTTGCTGCAATACCAGAAACTGGGAGCTAGTGTCTGACATACTAACTAGCTAAAAAGTCATAATCAGTAACAAAAAACCAATCAAGAAAAAACAATGCCGAAAGGCTACCATACAAAGAATACTTCACCGGATGGGAAGAAAAAACAGTTGTCAAAACCAAGCTACTAAGTCACACGATGTGTGAACGATACAGCGGAAGAAACAAATTTATCTATTGGCTTAGTTGTTCCTCTCTCTTACCCTGAAAGTGGGCAGGGTCTTGTCACCTACACAAAATCAAAAGACTCGCTACCACAAGTTTCAAAATTTAAGCTGCCATTCGAGTAGAAACTCTTAGCTAAGTAATTACTGGGTAAGTTACTTATATAAAATTAGTTCTTTTACCACACGTAATGTGTAACTTTTATTTGGGATGCTGAGCAGTGTACAGCAGAAGACATATTACAAGAGAGAAAACTGAAACCCGAAATTTAAAAACTAATACTTCAATTTGACACAGAAACCAGTACAGTGCATATAAAGAATACCGAGCATAAGAGTTATTTCATACCTATGACTTTAGTATGGTTATAGAAGTGCATTAGATCAATTTGAGATACTTTCTGGCTGGCTCATTCTAAGCAGACCTTGAGTCTGGATAAACTATTTGAAGAAAAACTGACAATTAAAACTTAACTGGGTTGCAAAAAATAACTTCATTAAAACCAAAAACCAGTATGAGGCAAACTAACCCAACTATCCTTGGGAATCTTTCCATGCTTCTTGTATGCTTCGCTCATCAGTTGTGATGCATAACTCTTGGATTTTGCACCTTTTTCTGTAAATCCCCAACCTATTGGAATAAAATAGGAACAAGATGTATACAGAATGATTACATTCAACTTAAACAATGATAAAATTATAACTTACCTCTCAAGAAACATTTTTTAACATTCATTTGAAAATCAGCACCAACGTTTGGAAAGCATGCTGCTCCTGGAAGCATGTCATTTTCAGTGATATTCCACTGAAGAATTCCCACTCTCAAAAGAAAACCTCTTAAATACAACTGTATGATGATGCTCTCAAATGACTTTACGGATGGAAAGGCAGTAAACCTTCCTATTTCAAACCTATCATAACACCTACCACTCAACATCAAGTAGTTTCTAAAAAAAATCAGTGTAACTTCTAAATAAAAACACTACAATCAAAATTTGTTTAATAGACATTTTGCAGCTTTACCTCAACTGTTTACTCTAAAAGGCATTTACATCCTAAATGTCTACTTAGGCGAGCAAAAATGTGATCTTTCAAATTCAAATTACCAAACAGTACCCTTTTATATGTAAACAACAGCCTTCCAAAATGTACTCTACCAATTCATATTTCTTTCTTAACCCTGAATATTACTGAGCATTAAAAATTTAGCCCAGAAGTAATCAACTCACACTTACATTGAGAATCATTGTGATAACTTTTGTATTCTGAAATATTCAAATCATTCTTATCTTTATTATAAAAATGTAAGGTGTGCTGGAAAAAACTTTGAGTCGCATAGATATGGCTCTACAACTTTTAGTTGGAACTTGAATCAGAGGTACATGAGACATTGCTTGATCAATGAACAAAATCAGGAAGGGTCTACGATATCTTAGATCTGGTAATATGGTCACAACAAAAAGACAACTAACATATAATTATTGGAGACAAGCAACTAAAGATATTGATAAAGTAAGCAACTGTCCAAGAATGAAGGTAGTTCCTGAAGGGGCATGCTGGGTTGAGGTTCTCCATGATTCATCCAATGCCAACATTTTTAAAGTGTTTAAGGAATGCATTCATTATAGTCTTGTAAGTTATCATTTTTTCATATATTCCTGAAATCAATACATACATTCACAGAATTGTTGAGTCCATAATTCTGAGGCTCTATTACTGCTAAAACATGTAAATTTGGAATAAAATGAATGAGTCCCTCATATACTTAAAGGTGATGATATGGAATCTCCACTTAGAAATGGAGAAACTTGACAAGAACTCACAAGGAGGGCATGAACATCCTAAGAAAATCAAGCAGTCAGGTATAAATGTAAACGGCAGAGTCAAAGGCCTAGTAAGCAAAACTGCTAGAAAAATAGGAAAAATTTAGTGAAGAAAGCTCAGATATCTGTTTTACAAACCCCTAATACCAAAGATGAACGAGTTTCTGAAGTGAAATTTGTTATATGATAACCTTGCACCAAACATGCAGAAATTAGGGACAGTTATGTACTTCATTCTACTTTTAAAGCACTTCATAAATTACTAAAAGAGGAAGAGTGACAATAGATATTCGACAAGACTGTATTTGAATGGTTACTATATTATATTCACACTAACAAATGAAAGCTACTATTGTGATTTGTAGCTTTCATCTGTTAACCCTCTAACGCCGAGCCTCTATTTACAAAAGCGTCTGTTGTATGCCGGCGGCGTTTGGGAGTTAGCGCCGAAGCGGAAAAAAAGTTTTTTCAAAAAATCACAGCACGCTTAGTTTTTAAGATTAAGAGTTCATTTTTGGCTCCTTTTTTTGTCATTGCCTGAAGTTTAGTATGCAACCATCAGAGATGAAAAAAAATATTATTATCATATATAAATATTGAAATATATGACAGCGCAAAAAAATTTCATATATAATTGTATACAAATTGCGCTGTGAGCATAACGGTTAAAGCTAACGAGTTATTTTTTTTTTCTTCTATGTATTGTACACTAAATTGCAATGATTTTGGTATATAACAAATTATAAAATGATCAAAGCAACACAGAGAAAATATTATCACAAAATGATGCATGAATTCGTGACATGCGGATGTATAAAAGTTTTTTTCAAAAATTCACCATAAATCGAAATATTGTGCTAGAGACTTCCCATTTGTTGCAAAATGAAGGTAATTGATTGAATATTCTAGACTGTAAGTGTTTTAGCTTACAATTGCAGTTTTCGACCATTTCGGTCGAGTTAAAGTTGACCGAAAGTAGAATTTTTTCTATTTATTGTGGTTTATATGAAAATATTTCAAAACTGATAAAAGCTACAACCATGAGTTATTTTTTGTTGTATTCTACATGAAATTGGGCACATTTCCATAAATAAAACTTTATATAACGACTAAAATAAAACAGTGCAAACATTACGACAAAGTGACGAAAGAATTTCTGAGATGTTCGGCCGAGTTACCGCGCAGACGTAAGGAAAACGTTTTTTTAAAAAATTCACCATAAATCGAAATATTGTGGTAGAGACTTCCAGTTTGTTGCAAAATGAAGGTACATGATTAAATATTATTAGAATGTAAGAGTTTTAGCTTACAATTGCGTTTTTCGACAATTTTGGTCGAGTTAAAGTTGACCGAAGGTTGAAATTTTGGCACTTATCATGATTTGTATGGAAATATTTCAAAACTGATAAAAGCTACAACCATGAGTTATTTTCTGTTGTATTCTACATGAAATTGCGCACATTTTCATACGTAAAACTTTATGTAACGACTAATATAAAACAGTGCAAACATTACGACAAATTGACGAAAGACTTTCCGAGATGTTTGGCCGAGTTACCGCGCGCGGACGTAAGGAAAATTTTTTTTTTTTTTAAATTCACCATAAATCAAAATATTGTGCTAGAGACTTCCAGTTTGTTGCAAAATGAAGGTAAATGATTGAATATTACTAGAATGTAAGAGTTTTAGCTTACAATTGCGTTTTTCGACAATTTCGGTCGAGTTAAAGTTGACTGAAGGTTGAAATTTTGGCACTTATCGTGATTTATATGGAAATATTTCAAAACTGATAAAAGCTACAACCATGAGTTATTTTCTGTTGTATTCTACATGAAATTGCGCACATTTCCATATATAAAATTTATGTAACGACTAATATAAACCGGTGCAAACAGTACAACAAAGTGACGAAAGAATTTCCGAGATGTTTGGCAGAGTTACCACGTGCGGACGTAAGGGAAAAGTTTTTTCAAAAATTCACCATAAATTGAAATATTGTGCTAGAGGCTTCCAATTTGTTGCAAAATGAAGGTACATGACTGAATATTACTAGAATGTAAGAGTTTTAGCTTACAATTGCATTTTTCGACCATTTCGGTCGAGTTAAAGTTGACCGAAGGTTGAAATTTTGGCACTTATTGTGATTTATATGGAAATATTTCAAAACTGACAGAAGCTATAACCATGAGTTATTTTCTGTTGTATTCTACATGAAATTGCACACATTTCCATATATAAAACTTTATGTAACGACTGATATAAACCGGTACAAACATTACAACAAAATGACGAAAGAATTTCTGAAATTTTCGGCCGAGTTACTGCGCGGACGTAAGGAAAAAGTTTTTTTTTTTAAATTCACCATAAATCGAAATATTGTGCCAGAGACTTCCAATCTGTTGCAAAATGAAGGTAAATGATTGAATATTACTAGATGTAAGAGTTTTAGCTTAAAATTGCGTTTTTCGACCATTTCAGTTGAGTCAAAGTTGACCGAAGGTTGAAATTTTTTGTAGTCGACGTACGGTACATCCACTCGGCACCCAACAGACAATTTTAGTCGACATACGATATGTCCAGTCAGCGTTTAAGGGTTAATTTGTTACTTTTATAGCTGACAGCTTGTAAGCACCCTAGTAGATGACTAATGCTCTTTCTAGAAAAAAAAAAAAGAAATAAACTACTAAACCTGACTTGACCACTGGCTCAAGGCATGAGATGTTCTTAAGTAAATTATCTGTTAATTAAAGAAGACTAAAAATAAAGAATAGATACCCCAATAATTCTTGATTAGCAGTTTTTTAAGGTATAAATATAACATTTTCTCATAAAATTTCAATTTCTGGACATAAAAGGTTAAAAAAAAAGAGCCAAGACAATGCCAAAAATTACAAGATGACATAGTGACATAAGGGAGATGAGCTAGAAAGTTAGGTAATAAAAAATCATCAAACAACCATTAATGAGTATTTCTGATAGTGTAGCCACTGTTTATCGTCAAAAGAGTTACTTTCATGGTCCCTAGAGGGGCTCCAAATGCCAACCAGTTTCAAAGAATTCTCTTCCAGTTGGTCTGGCCAGCATAGTGCACATTGACATTGAAAGAGTATAGGACTCAAGGTAAGAGGCTCTTTCTCGTCTACAGCAGCTGCCAATGTTCCATACCTACTATTATTTATGCAGATGTGGCAACTGAGCGCTGTTCATTACTGGGTCAACAACATATTTTGCGTCACACCAACTCTCATTATTCTCTGGTTTCTGCAACCGTTAACACACAGCTAAAATTTTTGCATGTATAAGTGCTCTATATCATATTTGGTCATCATGGAAGAACCAAACTGAAGCAAGTAAAGTAAAGTAAATAGGATTAAGTCCCAGTGAAAATTTTTAGCTTGAAAAATTTTTTAGTGGTAACATATTTTGCCAAATTTGGGAGCCAGTGTCTCCAGCAAGACAGGAATGAGGTTTTTGTTTACACTACCATCTTTGCTAGCCAACAAATACTTTAATTATATTAAAATACAGTTACATCCCCATTTACAATGGTTTATTTTATGATAAATCGAGTTGCAACAGGGTTAGCAGTTCCGATGGTTCCGAAATTACGGAGCAATACCGATACAACAATATTGAAAATATTTAAAATTTCATGCACAATGGGCACAGGCAGCAGCGTATGATGGCGTCGTGAACTTCTTGGCGATTTGTTTATGATATAGTAATTCATATTTTATGTTTATGGTACAGTGATTCATATTTCATTAAAGGAAGGATATGTATGTACAGTAAAGAGAGAGAGAGAGAGAGAGAGAGAGAGAGAGAGAGAACTGATATGTATAGTAACACACACACACTCTTACACTATTTTGTTTATATTTTATGCTTCAGTATTCTCATATTTTTACTGCATTTTCTCATTTTTTTTAGTTTCATAAACCAAATTATAAATGTAATGAAGTCCGTATGCACAGTACATACTGTGCATACACTCAATTCCATGCCGTTGGTGAACTTGCTACAGCCTGTTGGGTTTTGTCTTGCCTACATATGAAATAAGCATGTTAAATATTTTTCTGGTGATTAGAGATGACATATCTTCCTGTTTACTGTTAAGTGTGCTAATCATACTTAAAATAAACTAAACTTGTGATAAAAATGGTACAGTGAATCAAGCAAAGCAAAAGAAAAACTTATAGCAAGCACTCATTTGAAGGCTTTGTAAACCTTCGTTATTTTACATTTGTGATACAGTAATTATTATTTCATTAAAGCCTATGTACAGTACTGAGAGAGAGAGAGAGAGAGAGAGAGAGAGAGAGAGAGAGAGAGAGAGAGAGAGAGAGAGAGAGAGAGAGAGAGAGAGAGAGAATTTACATTAGTAAACAAAAAAATCTGCAGGACAGCTGTTTTGTGATTGTGAAGGATTTTACTTTTAACAAAAAGTATGTTATTTTACCTTTGTATACCTGTTTTACATTTATGTTCAAAAATAATAATACTAATTCCATTGATACACCTGTTTCTTTTAGCAACTAAAAAAATTATTTTCCTAATTCTTATGGTAACAACTGATAAGGAAGTTGCGCTGTATAAAAATACATTAATGGTTACAAAATCATAGTAGGCTGTGGGTATTGTGTAAGCTAGGCTACCGTATATGCATAGATTGTACTGTATACCCTAGTGTAGGCAAGGCTAATTTCATTTTACATTTTTTTCAAGAAATGATGGGGGTTTTTGTACTCTAACCCCACCATAAATGGGGAAATACCTGTAGTACTTTTAATTAAACAGTGTTGTTCTTAAAGATCTTTGGTATATGACCCTCTACCTTAGTAGTTAGGGATCCTAACAGGGTCCATATGGCTACTTGGTAGATATTCTAGGCTACTTCCTTTACTATTATTAATAGCCTAAGCAGTCATATAGCTATGTAGGGTCATGACCAATTTTTGATTGTGTTCAACTTCCAAACCTTGGTGTTAAGTAAAACCACTTAATTACCATACTGAATAGTTTTTTGAAGTAATGTTTCTCATTTAGCATTAATATCAGGGAACTTGTATCAGACTTGACGATGTTTTCCTTAACGGAACTCTCTGCAGCTGGCAGCATCACTTGGTACAACATTTGTGATGTTTGTTTTCCTATGTGATTATTAAACCTTTACATTGTCATATAAAGGGCACTGAAACTGTTCTTAATTTATATACACCCAGCTTATCTGAAGAAATTTTTCCCCTTGGCAAACTATTTTCAACGAAGTACTTTCACATGTAGCCTATAGCTTTACCAGCAGCCTATTTGGTAAACAAATAATAAATTTGCAAATGTTTTGGCCTAATGGAATGGCATAACATTCAAGAATTTACTTTTAAGACAAAATTATTTAGTAGCGACTTGCAACTAGTAGCCTAGCCCGGTAAACAAATCATAAAATTGCAAGTTAGATTTACAGTATACAGTTAGCTTTGGCCTAATGGAATGGCGTAGCACTCAAGAATTGACTTTTAGGCCAAAATTTATGTAGTAATTATATATTTAATACACGAATACTGTCTTAGACGACTAAAACCCATACGTTATGATGGCTAACAGTATACAGCAATATGGCTACATACTTGAATGTTCAAGTTAACCTATTCATGTTAGTTATGCTGCTGAAGCTACTACAAATAATTAGCACATCTAACATTTGTGAGAAAAACAAAATTATGGTAGTATCCATGAATGTAGGGATAACCATTATCACAACATTATACTATAACTACACATTTGTGACCAAGCTAGCCTGTAGTATCTTGAGTATATTGTTCATACTGTACAATATACTCAAGATATTCATACTGTACAGTGACTATAGATGGTTAGTACCAAGTAGTTTCTAATAAATTCTTGTTCCTTATATCACTATAGGGCCGCTATTATACAAGACCCACTGATTACATGTGCTAGAGCTAATAGGTCAGTCTGCTTTTCGCCAGTGAGTATACTCCACACCACCTGCCATGAACATACCCCTTGTAAGAACAAAGGAGAATATTTTTGGTCACCAGTTGTGTGAAAATCTATCATTTACTGAATGGATCCTAATAGGATCCACCTAACCCCGTCTAACATGTCCGTATCTTCTGAGGGGTATAGCGAGTCATCCAGGACTTCTGTCTTTGGTTACCAGGCAGTCACAGTACAGCTGACTGGGCACAATCAGTTTGTGCAAGCTCCCTAAATGGGAAATGATGGTTGTTGCATTTGCTGACTTCTACGAGAAATTATGAACAGTATCAAGGATGTCCTTGCTACTGAGTGTCAATAGCATGATTCCAAAAGGATTCAGGTCAGTCCAGAACACTGAATTAAATATAAGATGTAATAAATTCTCAGCCTTTAAACAAAAAAATAAAGTGGCTGCACAATACTGCCTGGGGCAGAGTCTGGGTTTAGAGCTCCAACTGGTAGCAACAATAAGGCCAGTTTGGGCTGAAGAAACTTCAAGTGAAAGGATAGTAGGGCTCCAGTAACTGCCCAATGACATTGATAACCCTTGGCATGACACTCAATGTGTATCTTCTCTCCTGATGGTAAATACCTCATTCAAGAAAAGAAAACCACGACTGAAGTTCAACACGTAAATTTCCTAATACTGAACAGTACTTAGTCCATCCTTCACTAGGCACTGAGAAACCACCACAGAAGACAGTTATCCTACCTACAAATATAGCACTGAAAGCCATAGAAAAGACCTTTTATCAGGTCAATGTAAAATGAAGTTTTACATCTATTTTAGATAAGACTCAATATGCTCACTGGGTAACCCCAATATTCTGTCCCTTCACTTTTAAAACAATCACATGAAGGCAAATTTTCAGATTTTTGTGGTAACTGGGAAATGAGAGCCAATGGCAGAATTAAAGCCATTTGTCTCCATCATCCCAGTGTCTGATAATCCTACTAAGGAATGGACAACACTTGTCCCTCCTTTTGATAGAAAAAGCTCCCTCTGGACGTGGCTACTCAATAGTTTGGGACCCCTATGAGAAAAGTCTCTAAGAGGGGACAGCCTTAGCTGGATTTCATGCTAGGCTCCACCTCCTCAATATCATAACCTTTACTAGTATGCTGGAAGTTTCTATCAGAAGGCTCCCAGAATCCTCTAGAACAATGTCTGCTGTTGTAGCCAAAACATTTATACTGACCCTGTAGGGAACACACTATGATTTTCTCAAGTGTTGCATAAAAGCTAGAATGGAAACATGGGTGGGCTCCAATGTCACTCCCCATTGTAGAGTCAACACCCTGGGGTTTGCGGGCTCGCAATTCACAGAATTTTCTGTGGAACCTACCTACAAATTATGAAAACTTACCCATTCGCGGAGATTTTCCTAGAAGAATATTCTGTATTTTCATAATATTTTTGTGACTAAATACTGCACTATACCTACATATAAATTTTATGATAAAATAATGATTTACAGTACAAATTTTCAAATAATATTGTTTAATAAGATTAAATAACATTAAATAGAAATAATTCTCTCTCCCTCTTACTGAGATGAGAGAATTTTTATGCAGATGTAATATACATGTTCATTTGTTTTGTATAAATAAATGATTTACTAATTTATAAATATTAATATTAATTAATGTACTAAACACAGCAAAATATCAATTCATTAAAGAAAATATAGTGAATCAGTAAGATTTTAATTCAATATAAATTCTTTCCCTCATCTTTTACTAAAGGTTTGAAGTGGGGTTGTAACTTGTCAAATATATCAAATATCTTGACAATCTGACCATAAAGGGTAGAACTATTGAAGGATACTAAAAAATCTCTCTCTCTCTCTCTCTATCACTGAGATAGATTTTTTAAGCATAACATACATTTATTTGTTTTGTTTACTGCAGTTTTACAGATACACTGTTATTCATTTTTTCATATTTTCCATGCTAAAATTAAAACTTTTTGCATTTATATAGTATAAATCGTTAAAAATTTTAAACAAATACATATCATTCCCAGTCTTTTCTCAGATTCTTCAGAACGAGGGGAGTACAAGTGACTGTCTATTAACCCTTTAACGCCGAAGCCCTATTTACAAAAATGTCTCCGTATGCCGCGGTGTTGGTGAGTTAGATAAAGAGAAGCGGAAAAAAGTTTTTTCAAAAAAATCACAGCACGCTTTAGTTTTCAAGATTAAGAGTTCATTTTTGGCTCATTTTTTTGTCACTGCCTGAAGTTTAGTATGCAACCATCAGAAATGAAAAAATATCATTGTCATATATAAATATTGGAATATATGACAGCAAAAAAAACTCGTATATAATTGTATACAAATGACAGCGCTGTAAGCAAAACGGTTAAAGCTAATGAGTTAATTTTTTTAGTTGTATTGTACACTAAATTGCGATGATTTTGGTATATAACAAATTTCAAAACGATCAAAGCAACACAGAGAAAATATTATCACAAAATGATGCATGAATTTGTAACGATTGGACGTAAAAAAATGTTTTTTTCAAAAATTTACCATAAATCGAAATATTGTGCTAGAGACTTCCCGTTTGTTGAAAAATGAAGGTAATTGATTGAATATTACTAGACTGTAAGTGTTTTTAGCTTATAATTGCAGTTTTTCGACCATTTGGTCGAGTTAGACCTAAAGTCGAATTTTTCTATTTATCGTGATTTATATGGAAATATTTCAAAACCGATAAAAGCTAAAACCATGAGTTATTTTTGTTGTATTCTACATGAAATTGCACACATTTTCATATATAAAACTTTATGTAACGACTAATATAAAAGCGGTGCAAATATTACGACAACGAGACGAAAGAATTTCTGAGATGTTCGGCCGAGTTACCGCGGCCATTTTAGACGTAAGGAAAAATTTTTTTTTCAGAAATTCACCATAAATCGAAATATTGTGCTAGAGACTTCCAGTTTGTTGCAAAATGAAGGTACATGATTGAATATTACTAGAATGTAAGAGTTTTAGCTTATAATTGCGTTTTTACCATTTCGGTCGAGTTACAGTTGAAAGCTTGAAATTTTGGCAGTTATCGTGATTTATATGAAAATATTTCAAAACTGATAAAAGCTACAACCATGAGTTATTTTCTGTTGTATTCTACATGAAATTGCGCACATTTCCATATATAAAATTTTTATGTAACGACTAATATAAAACAGTGCAAACATTACGACAACGTGATTTAAAGAATTTCTGGCGCGGACGTAAGGAAAAAGTTTTTTCAGAAATTCACCATAAATCGAAATATTGTGCTAGAGACTTCCAATTGGTTGCAAAATGAAGGTAAATGATTGAATATTACTAGAATGTAAGAGTTTTAGCTTAAAATTGCGTTTTTTGACCATTTCGGACGAGTCAAAGTTGACCAAGGTTGAAATTTTGGCAGTTATCGTGGTTTATATGAAAATATTTCCAAAATGATAAAGCTACAACCATGGGTTGTATTTTGCTGTATTGTACATGAATTTGCGCACATTTTCATATATAAAACTTTATGTAACGGCTAATATAGAACAGTGCAAAAATTACGACAAAATGACGAAAGAATTTATGAAATTTTGAGCCGAGTTACTGCCGTGCATAAGAAAAAGTTTTTTCAAAAATTCACCATAAATCGAAATATTGTGCTAGAGACTTCCAATTTGTTGCAAAAATGAAGGTACATGATTGAATATTACTAGAATGTAAGAGTTTTAGCTTACAATTGCGTTTTTCGACCATTTCGGTCGAGTCAAAGATGACCGAAGGTTGAAATTTTTTGTAGTCGACGTACGGTACGTCCACTCGGCACCCAACAGACAATTTTAGTCGACGTATGATACGTCCAATAGGCGTTTAAGGGTTAACTTGACCATGAAGGGGAGCACTGCTAACAGATGGTCATAGGATACTAAAAAATACCTCTCTCTCTCTCCCTCTTTTTTCTTCATAACTCATGAATTTCCATCTTTTGATATCTACTGTAAGAATAACTTCTCTCTCTCTCTCTCTCCAAAGTTATTCTCTCTTTCTTTGTTATAATATGTAAGAACAAACACCCTCTCTCTCTCTCTCTCTCTCTCTCTCACACCAAAGGATACTCAGAATGTGACAGACAGATAGAAATGGAGAGTGGTTGATAGAAAGATATGCTCTCTCTCTCTCTCTCTCTCTGTTACTGGCTGGAAGGGTTAGAAGTACATAAGTATATATTTTTAAGGGTAAAATGTTTAAGATGACTTTGAATCATTTCAAAGGTTAATACAGTAATAGGATAATAGTTTATCATTTCAAAGGTTAATACAGTAATAGGATAATAGTTTAAGGTATATTTGATGTAGGATGCTAGTTTAAGGTACACATTTGGTATTTGAGCTTTTAAGATAGGCAGTTATAAAGGTTTTTGGAAGGGGGTTAACTATTCGCAGGGGGTTGTCAACGCATCCCCTCAAATACGGAGGTTGACTGTATCTCCTTATTACATTCTAAACCCTTCTGTAAGGACCCTTCTCAGGATCCTGTTGTGGCTCAACTCAATGAACGAGCCCGATAACAGATCTGTACAATATACGCTCTTCTTGAAAAGAGTCACACAAGCCTCCAGTTGCCCTTAAGGATCCTTTCAACAACAACAGAAGGGACAACAGCAGCAAGCGCACCCTTTCAAAGCAGGCAAAGATGCTCATACTAGGAAAAGGAAAAGCAATTCCTGGAATGCCTCTTAAAGACAAGGGAAAAGGTGGATCATAATAAGAATGGTGTGGTTGGGAGTTGTCTTCTAAAGCATCACATACAATGGAAGTCCTCCCCTGGGGACACAGTATTATCCTAAATGGGATAGGGGTGGAAATGGTCTCATCTTTCCCCCTTTTAAAGAGGTTTTCAAGAACTAGACCCCTCTTTGGAAGATTACATGCAGAAGGCCCTTTTAAAAGGAGCCATGGAGAAACATACGATATTTGCCATCAAGCATGTCTCATCAGTGTCCCTAGGAAGGATCCTCCAAACGGAGGGTGATCCTGACCTAACAAAATTGAACAAACACCCTGTTTGTCACAGTTTCTGGTTGACTACTCTTGCCCAAATACGTTCAGTCATTCTGCAAGGGGCCTGGACTGTCTTTGAAGATCTGAAAGACGCATACTGACATCTCCTATCGCTGTTACCTTCCGCTCTTAGGGTTCCGGATAAGGAAAGAAAACATATGGATTCAAGGTCATGCCTGTTTTATTAAACATTACCCCTAGAATCTTTACAAAATTAACAACACTTTCAGTGGCTGAGACTTGTTGAGATACTCTTCATGGCTAGTTGTCTTTCCCCATCAATGCTCAAAACAGAATAAGGAAGGAACTGAAAAAGTTCTTGGCACAGCCCAGCATTTCCAGACGTCAGTTGGAGCTTATAATGGGTCTGTTACAGTTCGCATGTGTGGTAGACCCAATCCTCAGATTACAACTAAAAATGTGAACAAATTCCGACTATCACATGTAAGAACAAATATTCATAAAAGGGGTAAAAAAAGTTGGGGATATACTCTGGCAGTGGATTGGGAAGGGGTTTCTGGCAAAACAGGTCGCCCTGACTCCTTTGTCTGTACAAGTGATAATACACAGATGCCTCGTTGACAGGTTGGGGAGGCCATTGGGAGGATTGTCAGATAGCAGGGAGGTGGTCACCTGCTCTGAGGAAGTGTCATATCAACTTTCTGGAGCTAGTGGCTCTTTTCCTATCTCTTAGAAAACTGAAACCTCCAAAAAAGGGACACACATTTTGTTGGTCTTAGATATTAGGACTCCTGCATCAAGAGGTCAGGCTCGCGTTCATCTCCTCTCCTTTGGATGGTGCAAGCAAAGAAGTGGCACTTGTCTGCAATTCACCTCACAAGGTCTTTCAATGTAATAGCAGACACTCTATCGAGATACAACAGCCTCGACTGAGTGGATATTGACAATCATTCCTTTCAATTAACTGCCAACATGCTTCCATGTCAAGAAGTGGACCTGTTCGCCACATGTAAGAACCATCACCTTCCAGTGGATGTGTCTCCGAACCTGCACAATCAAGCAGTAGCAAGAGATGCATTCCTATAAGGCTGGAACAAATGGAGGAAGATATACCTTTTCCTCCATTGTCCCAGAACTCAAAAGTTTCTTTTAACATACTTCTAACTTTCAATGGAACCGCTTACTTAATAGCCTCAACTTAGCCATTGGCTTCTATTGCTTCAACAACGGGTAAAGAACTCAATTCCATTATCATCTGCTGTTCTATCCCAGACAGTAGGGAGGAAAGTCATCTAATTTGTCATCCTTGCTGAGCCAAGACCTTCGCATGTGGATTTTCAAAATCTTGTCTACTGTGAAAATTACTCAACCAATATTGCTAGGTACCTAGTACAGAAACTACGGACATCGTCTCTTTGACAATAATAGTATGTGTGAAAGTTTGGTTAGGTTATATCCATGCTAAGAGCCAAGTTGAGATCTTTGTTGAAATACTTCTACATTTTATTATATATCTTTTTGAAAACAAGTGCCTTGCTGTTATAAGATTCATGGCATACAAGACAGCATTGTCAAAACCCTTGCTTTATGGATTTGGAATTGATTCTAACATAGAAATTGTTACTTCCCTTCTCAGGTCTTTTACATTGCAATGATCTGCTCCTCCAGGGTTCCTAAATTGGGTGCTTAGGCTTCTGTTAACCCCTCAATTCATTGGGCCCAATATATCGAATTATATACTGCAAAAGGCAATCCTCTTGACTGCTTTGCATCAGGAGCTTGCATTAGTGAACTGGTCTTAGACGGGGACAATGCTACATTACTCATGCAGCTAACACTCATTTATTACTGTCTCCTGACCAAGAATGAGCACCCTCTAAAGAGAAAAACCTCCTGTTCTGACAGGGAACTCAATTTGCCAAACAAAACTTACACCTGGTTCCAGTAATTAAGGTTTACCTAGAGGTCATGGCAAACATCCCAGAGGGTCTGTTTTTCCCACATCCTAGCACAACAAACTACTCCATCTACATGAGCTGAGAATAGTAGTGGAGCCCTATTATAAAGGCAGACTCCACTCCTTTTGTAAGTCATATGACATTCGAAAGGTAAGTACATCGTTAGTTTTCTTTGGAAATACTTCTTTCGAAGAAGTCTTTGAGTGTACGGGGTGGTTATCAGGAACAGAATTCCTAAAATATTACTGCCACGAGCTCGAACAAATTCGACCATACCGTGTACCAGTAGGTGGTATAGTAAGTCCTGACCCCATAGGTGCTATGGCAGAAAACCAGGGTCTTCTTGATGTAGTGGGCATACTAAGACATCACTGGGAAGGTGCAACAATACTGCAACCAACCCCATATTTAGGCAGGTCACTTTAGAACTACATCTTAATAACTGTAAGTTTGTGTTGAGTTTCATGTTCTTTCTTGCCAAACCCTATGGGTATCTGGAATAAAGAATGTGTTTATGACTTGGCTTTAACCTTGGACCAAAAATTTTATCTGGGTTGTTGGGACTGAATTTCATGAGATTAGTCATTTTGTCACCGTTCTATTTCTTTGGCAAACTCCTTTGAGGAAGAACAGCAGCTATGCTATATAAAAACAGGTTTTAATGTAGGAAAAACTTATTTTTGGTAAAAAGCTGTGAGTCCCCAGACCAACCCACTTTCCCTGACGATAAGGCATGTGATTTTGGGGTGAACAATTATCCTGCATAGACCTGAAAAAGAATAATGAGAGTTGGTCTGATGAAAGTGTTGTAAACCCAATAAAGAACAGCGTGCATGCACTGCTGCCACATCTGTAGGTTGATAATAGGAATGGAACCTTGGCAGCCACTGTAGATGAAAAAGAGCCTCTTGTCTTGAGTCTTATACTCTTTCAGTGTCAACGTCCTATGCTGGCCAGACCAACAAGAAGATAATTCTTTAAAATTGGTTGGTCTATCTTATGGTGGCCTCTTGGGGCCGTGGAGACTAACTCCCTTTGAGGAACTTACAGTGACTATAAAATGGGTTTTTTCCTACGCAAAACATTCACGGAGGTTGGTGGAAGGGCATTTCTTCCCTTCCGGTCTGGTATCCTCTTATCCGGGTTTTACCAGACTGTCAGAACGAGCATGGCATCTGTCTGGCAGGATCCATAAGTGAGCCTCAGCTAGGGCTGGACACATCGCCTCCCCTGAGGACTCTAACGGAGTGGCAATGCGGAAAATTCCAAGTTCACGCCAGCTGTGGGGTCTTACCGTGCTTTCTTTGGGAGCCCTGTTTCAAAACTACCCTTGTCCAGCTCAAAATGTAGCCTCTTATCAACAGGCTTGTTTTGAAAATGTATCGCTGAGGCATTTCAAAGACAGATATCACAGATACATTCACAGTGAATCTTCTAACCCGGACTACGAAATCTAATTTATTCAGCTAATATAGCTCCCTAAGCTTCCGAGTCAATTTTTCGGAAGTGAAACAGGGTGTAAGTCAGGCTTGCCTGCTCCGCCTTGAGCTGAAGAATCTTATGAGGGTTTTCAGCCTGGAGAATTAATCTTTTCCCAGGTGGGCAAATGATTACGCCCGCCTTGGGCTACTATTGCTACCAGAGCCTGAAAAGTTCTCATGGGTGTCTACCCTACGAGCAGAATTCTGATCTTGCCGGAATGTGTCCCAAGTCCGCAAGAAGTTCATGTAGTTCAAGAGCCCCCTGCTCAGGTGTGCAGGTGCTTCAGGTATCTGCCCCTAGACAGCCGTCAGCTCTCACTCCCAGCCTCCACCTCGATGTAAAGCGGGTTCAGCCAACACATCAGCCCCTTGTAACGCCAAGTGTCTCTGCTCTCCCACGTGCTCCGCTGGAGTTTTCTTTTGCTTCATACCAAAACCTAAGGGAAAGAATTTTCACTAGACATTTGGCCAGAGGCTCTGACCTCAGGGTTATCATAGGAGCAGGGATGCATCCCTCCTCTCCGAGAATTTGGGAAGGCATTATGCTTCCACGGGAGGCAATCAAGCCTCCTCCTCCCTGTAGTATTTCTCATATGGGTGGGAGGCTGTACCATTTTCGGGGCCACTGAACTTCAGTTCCTGGGCCCAGAGTATAGTTATCAGGGCCCGGGGGAGCTGGACTGTTGTTCCCCCAATCAATCAGGTTCAGTCAACCTCCGGCCAGAGTTCTGGGGGTCTTTTGAATGGCCTGTCAGGCTTTTTCAGTCTGCAATGGAAGTCCCCTTCCACTGGAAAAATTTTTCCGGCGTGTCCTGCTTGTTTTCCTTATTCTTTAAGTCTCGGTTGCTTACAGTCTTGTGGGTTCGGATCCTACTGCTCGTGGAGCCGTTAACCACTCTATAGACCTTTCCCACGCTTCCTTTCACATCTTGGTTGCAGAAAGGTCCTATCCCTTCTGGGATTCAGACTGGGAGCAGGCGATTCCTTTCAGGTTCATGCCCTCCTCAATACGGCTCCAGAGTCTTTGCCAGTTTGAACAATACCGTAGTTCAACAGCCTGGTATTAGGAGGCTATGCTAGCTGCATATCTAGTTGCCTGGCTCATTTGGGCACCCAGCGCCGGGAATTGCCTGAGGGTTTTGGGTCATTATAATCGGTTTCTAGAGTCTTTGGGCTTCTGAAACCAGGAAGGAATCCCACCTGATTCAGGAGGGTAGCCTTCCGTAGTTATGAATCCAGTGGAAGTGGAAAGAGATAACAAGGGCATCTTATCATTTCATCATCTCAAGCATACCTCACCCCTGCCGTGCCCAAGAAAAGGTCCTGGGTTTTCTCCAGTTTGCTTTAGTGACGGTTCTCCTTCTGAAGTCAAAGCTGGAGTTTATGACTGGGGTATGGTGGAGTCAGGACGGTCTCCTGATTCCTCCTGCTTGAATAGTGGCCTCCGGCCTCGCACAACTGTCAAGTGCGCTTACCATAGTCAGTTCCTCTCCAGCTTTCCCCTCCGGCCTCAGTATTCCACACCGCCACCTCTCTGGGCGGGTGAGGTGGATATTTTTGGCCCAATGAAGTACATGGTACTTAGTCGGTCACGTTCGGCAGTTCCATATCAACGCTTGGATGGCGGTGACAGTCTTCCTGTCCTTGGAAACTTCTTCCCCCAAGAGGTTTTTTTAGGCTGGTTCTGAACAAAACAGCAATAGTGCGCCAGTAAACAAGTGGTTTTGGACTCGAATTAGCCTGTTCAGGTTATGGTTCATTCTTCTCCATAACCAACAGACGAGGTGCTTCTGTCTACCACCCTTCTCGTAGGGGTCCAAAAGGTCACTGCTTTTTCCTATCCAGGGCCTCCTGGTGTCGGAATAGTCCTTAGGCGGAGCGTCATTCAGGTAGTCTTGTGACCTTTCCTGGGCCTGGAAGTAGGTCAGTTTGCAACCCAATTCAGCCACAAACCATCAAGCTGTCCCGTCTGGTATAAATCAGCTGGAGAGCGCCAGCCCCCTCAAACTCTGATGTCCTGGCTTTGTGGTCTTTGTGAATCTTACAGTTTAGGAGGAAACTGATATTGGTCCTGTTATTTCTGTTTTCCTGAAATCAGTTAAGGATCCTACTCTACTGCAGTATGGTTCTGCAGTTAAGTAACTAGCACTCTTCACATAGTTTTCTGGCTACAGTACTGATGCGTAATTACATTGGCCTCGAGCAAAGTGTTTTGTTGGAACCAGACTCACAGGCCCTTAACTTTCATCCCTAAGGT
The DNA here is from genome assembly GCF_040412425.1 of Macrobrachium rosenbergii. Taxonomy (NCBI): domain Eukaryota; kingdom Metazoa; phylum Arthropoda; class Malacostraca; order Decapoda; family Palaemonidae; genus Macrobrachium; species Macrobrachium rosenbergii. The sequence goes on from NC_089749.1 coordinate 28,959,436, forward strand.
CTGTGTTCGTCTAAGAACAGTACTCGCCCACATTCGGTTTCCTGGTCTTTGAGTAATGTATCGGAGTTAGCTTCGGTAACCAACAATCATCTTGTTCTTATCTTTCCTTGTTAAAGAGTCCCAAAATTTTTAATCAGCTTAGCTTCTAGTGTTAGTTTTCCTGTACTGTCTGCCCTGTCTGGCGGAACCAATCAGTTTGGTTTGTCAAGTGAACCAATCAGTTTGGTTTCCCCTCATCAGGGGTAGTGTTGTGAATTCCTCACCCTAACTTTCTATCTACAATTGAAGGTCCTCATTTTCGGTGGTCACCTGGAAAGTACTCCCTTTTACAAGGTCTGTTTTGTGTCCAGCTTTTTTCCTTGCAGGCTTTTTAGACAGGACCTCGCAATTTTGTCAGGTCCTCTCCTTTAAAAAGGGGGCACTGTCATTGGGTCTGCTATTAGGCAGGAAGTATTTTCTTAATACGTTTATTCAGGTGCTGTTCTAAGCTCATGATCTTAGACGGTGACCACTTACATTATTTTCATTACATGAACTTAGAGGACCTTACTTTATGTTCAGGGTAGAATTCTCCTAGTTTTCAACGTTTCTATTTAAGTCTTTAATAGCATAAGAATGATGTTTATTTCTCTGTTATTATTTCACTGGGTGACACGGGACCCGATCCAGAAAAAGGATTTTGACAAAGGAAAAATCTATTTCTGGAGAGGGGCCCGTGTCACCCGGTGACCCACCCCTGTTTTTCATTCTCTCCCTCCCTTGATAAACTTCATTCTAGTGAGGTGGGTGCTAACATGGAATGCGGCTAGTGTTGCCTTGTATACAGTCCGCGAGTAGTGCATGGGCTTGTATCGGCACCTCTCTCGTTGGGACTTTTGACATTGGGAATCTCTATAGGATAAGGTTCCGTGTTTTTGTAGTTCACCCTTTTCCATACACGACTCCATCTAGTGGAGCTCGCTCTGGGGTAGTAACCCAGCATTTCATTTAGCTTTCTCTGGTATCTAGCAACGGAATTACCTGTGAAATAAGTGCTGAATGGACTATTTCACGGGTGACACGGGCCCCTCCAGAAATAGATTTTTCCTTTGTCAAAATCCTTTTTATGTTAACTGGAAAAAAACAAATTTTTTGGCAAATAACAGAGATAAAGTTGAAGTTAATAGATGACAAAACAACTCTGTAATGCCCAGACTACTTTACACTCGGTTGTTAACTTTCCAAAGTCATGGAAAAAGGAGTAACCATTTTCTGACCTCTTCAAGGGCAGCAGTTTCTTTATAAACAATTAATTTTGACCAGTCTACCTAAAGCTAGTGAAAGGAGAAGCTGGATGTAAAAATTTTTCTTGCAATTCTCATGAAGTCTATGGAAATACAGTAGCTACTGAGATAATGGATTAAAGTACAATATCCAAGCCTACAACGTTATAAAGGAAAATCAGATATTTCGTTGTATATATATTGAATGCATGTTTTTGCTACAGCAAAGGCAGTCTCCGGTTATAGGCGGGGGTTCTGTTCTGAGGGTGTGAAGATAACCAAAAACTGCTGCTAACCAAATATCGGCGATTTCTGGCGTTTTTTGGGCTTATCGGTGCCAAAAGCACAGATTTTCAGTTATCGGTGCCTCTGTTAGGGTATGTGTTGCGCCAATGCCCAATTATTGGTCCAATTATGAAATTGGCAATTTTCAGAGTAAAAATTGCCGATTTTCGTTTGCTAGACAAGCGCCAGAAAACCGATTGCCGTTAACTGAGCCCGCCTAACTGGGATCACCTGTACAGGTATATTTATGCCCAGTAACCCTTAAACTACTGTAAAATGCTTATAACTGCTTATTTTAATAGTACACTGCCTAACTTGATAGTTCAAAGAAAAATACACCATAAATTATCATACTAAAAAAATTCAAATAATTTCAAACAAAAATACAATTCCAGAACCATCACCCCAAAATTACCAAAGTCATCTTATATTAGCAGCTAATCAAGTTTGTTTTTGTTTAAGCTGGCTTTATGCCAGCATGGACTCTTTGCTCATAGAGCAGCCCATAACTAATTGTTTCCCCTTTATATGAAGCACAGTCGTTTTCTCTCACAGTAACGCTTGTTTTTTTTGCGATAAAGCATATACTATTTATATGAACAAACAGTGCCTGTAAAGTATGACAAAAGCCTTATTATCAAAACAGTACCTGTAAAGTATGATAAAAGCTTTATTATCAAAACAGTACCTGTAAAGTTTGATAAAAGCCTTATTCCCAATACAAACTGCAGGACAGTAAAAGCTAAAGTATAATTTTTAGAGCTGAAAGCAATGTAAATTAATAGAGAAACAGAAACAACAATAAAATTTTACCTAGCTGTTCAATAAACAAACAAAATATTTGAGTAAAATTACATATAAAAATTAATGTATACTGTCTACTCATGATTTTATTATGTATCTCGTATACTAACCTCTTCTCCTCCATCTCTTTATCCCATATTCTAGTTAAATAAGTTAAAGGGTAAAAGAGAATGATAAAAGTACTAAGGTATTAATGCGACAGCCATAAACAACTGAAGGAGAAACAACTGTTTTGCTGAGAACATCCGAATTGGATAACAACTGTCGTTTTGTTTGCATTTCAAACCATTGTATGATAGGAAACAATTACTATAGTTATGTTACAAAATGATATTAAATAGAATAGAACTGATGTATTTTTCATCATACAGTACAGTGGGTCCCCGCTACATCGTGTATCAGCAATCGCTGGTTTTCTGTGGAACATACCTTTAAATATATCAAGGAAAATTCACTAATTCAGGAATTTTTTATAGAGCAATATTCACTAATTACTGTATTTTCATTTCACTTTCATGATTAAATGCCTTTTTATGATAAAAACATGATTTACTAAGACTGTAGTCAAATATTATATTAATTTAACAGCAAAATATCAATAAAATGCTAACTTAAAATCAAGCAAAATCACAAAACAGCTTACCAATGTACAGTACATAAACACACTCTCTCTCTCTCTCTCTCTCTCTCTCTCTCTCTCTCTCTCTCTCTCTCTCTCTCTCTCTCTCTCTCTCTCTCTCTCTCTCTCTCTCTCTCTCTCAGTATACATATATACATATCTTTAAAAAAAAAATCAATAAAATGTTATTTCACTTACTAGAATAAATTTTATTATATTGATCTATATTATTAACGTAATATAAGAAAAATAAAAAGATTGTTCCGACATTTGTAATTGCTTTGCTTTAGGTACACGTTGCCATATTTTTTTCTCTGATTTACTGAAGTGTGCTTCATTACAAGTCTACTAGTTGCTCTATGATTACCACATATTATAACAGTACACAAGAGAATATTTTATCACTTGATGTTTTATCTCTAATCAATGTAAAAAATATTTTAAAATCCAAATTTCATAAGTGAGCAAACAAGATTACTGTACGTATACTCGCCCCATGCCTGTCAAGTCAAGTCTCGCCCCTACCTGCTGTGCTGAGACTTCATTTGTAGTAAACACCAGTTTTCTCTCTTAATGAAATATGGATTACCGTAGTATCATAAACTTTATGTACAAAATTAAAAATAAAATAATTCCATTAATAAATTTGTTTCTTTCGGCAACTAAAAAATGATTTTCCTAACTCATTCAGTAGTAGTGAGCCTCAATCAGCTGATTTTCAGAATGTAAACATCACAAAGTCAGGATTATTGGTTTTATACATACTGTATAACGATGATAACAGATTAAAATAATAATAAAGTAGGTATAAATGGATTCTGTAGGTGAAATATAACATATTAATGTATTTAGATTAATATTAATATTATTTGAAAATTAGTAAATCATTGTACATGTACATACACAAGGGAATATTTTGTCCCTGTTGATTGCATTTTTATGAGTAAAAATGATATTTTCATAATAAAATAAATTTTTGAACATACTTACCTGGTAGTTATATATATAGCTTAAGTCCTGACGTCACGGCAGAATTTCAAAACTCCCTGCAATCGCCGATCGGTAGTCAGGTGAACCACTCCAGCCCTCTACCCAGGTACCTGGAACCATTCCAACTATTCTCAGATCTTCCATGCCCCTAGTCTC
>NC_089749.1:29264051-29399051 GCF_040412425.1 Macrobrachium rosenbergii
ATCACAGCATGCTTAGTTTTCAATATTAAAGAGTTCATTTTTGGCTCCTTTTTTTCTCATTGCCTGAAGTTTAGTATGCAACCATCAGAAATGAAAAAAAATATTATCATATATAAATATTGGAATATATGACAGCGAAAAAAAAACTCATATATAATTGTATACAAATCGCGCTGTAAGCAAAACGGTTAAAGCTAATGAGTTACTTTTTTTTAGTTGTATTGTACACTAAATTGCGATGATTTTGGTATATAACAAATTGTAAAACGATTAAAGCAAAACAGAGAAAATATTATCACAAAATGATGCATGAATTCGTAGTAGCGTGGGCGTAAAAAAAGTTTTTTCAATAATTCACCATAAATCAAAATATTGTGCTAGAGACTTTCCAATTGTTTCAAAATGAAGGAAATTGATTGAATATTACTAGACTGTAAGTTTTTAGCTTACAATTGCATTTTTTTACCATTTCGATTGAGTTAAAGTTGACTGAAGGTTGATTTCTTTCTATTTATCGTTATTTATATGAAAATATTTCAAAAATGGTAAAAGCTAAAAGCATGATTTATTTTTTGTTGTATTCTACATGAAATTGCGCACATTTTGATGTATAACACTTTATGTAACGAATAATATAAAATGGCGAAAAAATTACGACAAGGTGACTCAAGAAATGCTAGGATTTTCAGCAGAGTTTGTGCGCGCGGATGGAAGGAAAGTTTTTTTCAAAAATTCATCATAAATCGAAATATTGTGCCAGAGACTTTCCGTTTGTTGCAAAATGGAGGTAAAGGATTGATTGTTACTAGAATGTAAGAATTTTGGCTTACGATTGCGTTTTTCGAGCATTTCAGTCGAGTCAAAATTGACCGAAGGTTAAAATTTTGTCAGTTATCGTGATTTAAATGAAAATATTTTCAAAACTGTTAAAAGCTAAAGGAATGATTTATTTTTTGTTGTATTCTACACAAAATTGCGCACATTTTGATGTATAACACTTTATGTAACGAATAATATAAAAAGGCGAAAAAATTACGACAAGGTGACTCACGAAATGCTATGATTTTCAGCGGAGTTCGTGCGCGCGGAGCGAAGGAAAAAGTTTTTTTTCAAAAATTCACCATAAATTGAAATATTGTGCTACAGACTTTCCGTTTGTTGCAGAATAAATGTAAATAATTGATTGTTACTAGAATGTAAGAATTTTGGCTTGAGTCAAAGTTGACCGAATGTTAAAATTTTGTCAGTTATCGTGATTTAAATGAAAATATTTCAAAACTGTTAAAAGCTAAAAGAATGATTTATTTTTTGTTGCATTCTACATGAAATTGTGCACATGTAACGAATAATATAAAATGGTGAAAAAATTACGACATGGTGACTCAAGAAATGCTAGGATTTTCAGCGGAGTTCGCACGCGCGGAGGGAAGGAAAAAGTTTTTTTTAAAATTCACCATAAATCAAAATATTGTGCTACAGACTTTCTGTTTGTTGCAGAATAAAGGTAAATGATTGATTGTTACTAGAATGTAAGAATTTTGGCTTACGATTGCATTTTTCGAGCATTTCGGTCGCATCAAAGTTGACCAAATGTTAAAATTTTGTCAGTTATCGTGATTTAAATGAAAATATTTCAAAACTGTTAAAAAGTTAAAGAATGATTTATTTTTTGTTGTATTCTACATGAAATTGCAAACATTTTGATGTATAACGCTTTATGTAATGAATAATATAAAACAGCGAAAAAATTACGACAAGGTGACTCAAGAAATGCTAGGATTTTCAGCGGAGTTCGCGCGCGGATGGAAGGAAAAAGTTTTTTTTCAAAAATTTACCATAAATCGATATATTGTGCTAGAGACTTTCCATTTGTTTCAAAATGAAGGAAAATGATTGATTGTTACTAGAATGTAAGAGTTTTGGCTTACAATTGCGTTTTTTTACCATTTCGGTCGAGTCAAAGTTGACCAAAGGTTAAAATTTTGACCCAAGGTGTCTGGGAGCGCTCGACAGTGTGAAAAAATAATTATTTCGAAAATTCAGCAAAAATAGAAATTTTATGCCAACAACGTTCATTTTGCTGTCATTTTTTTTCTAAATGTTTATATTTTATGGTGGAATAGTCAGAATAAGAGTCCCAGCCCTCTAAATACGAAAAAATGTTAGTTATCTAATGAAAAAAAAAAAAACCTTTACTTATTTTTATATTTTCGTTCGTAACCCAAAAACTATAAAAGTCAGGAGAATGAATTATCTTTTTATGAGAAAGCCAACAAAATTCTCTAAATATCGACATATAAAACAATGGAAAACGAATAAGTCCAGTTGGTGAAAAAATTGATAGAAAAGAGGCGTATGGTGAGAATTATCGCTAGAAAACATTTTTTTTTGAAGAGCCCTATCTCGGTTATTTTTCATAGCAATTACTTTGTAAATATATGAAAATGTAGAGGAAAGGTTGAGGAATAAAGTGAGATTCAAGAAAAATGTCTTTGGTAATGGCAACAGTTTCATTCTGACGTTATAAATTGATCGAAACGAAAAAAAATGTTACCGTTGTCAACATTATTGCTCGTAGCTCAAAAGCTATAACAGTTAGGCGAATGAATTATTTTTTATGAGAAAGCCAACAAAATTCTCTAAATATCAACATATAAAAGAATGGAAAACGAATAAGTCCAGTTGGTGAAAAAATTGATAGAAAAGAGGGTAAGAAACAGAGCGCTCTGCCCAGCATACTGTGAAAATTATCGCTAGAAATTTTTTTTTGAAGAGCCCTAGCTCGGATATTTTTCATAGAAATTACTTTGTAAATATACGAAAATGTAGAGGAATAAAGTGAGAGCCAAGAAAAATGGCTTTGGTAATGGCAACAGTTTCATTTTGACGTTATAAGCTGATCGAAATGAAAAAAAAAAAAGTTACTGTTGTCAACATTATCGTTCGTAGCTCAAAAGCTATAACAGTTAGGCGAATTAATTATTTTTTATGAGAAAGCCAACAAAATTCTCTAAATATCGACATTGATAGAAAAGAGGGTAAGAAACAGAGCGCTCTGCCTGGCATACGGTGAGAATTATTGCTAGAAATTTTTTTTTTTAAGAGCCCTAGCTCGGATATTTTTCATAGAAATTACTTTGTAAATATACGAAAATGTAGAGGAAAGGTTGAGGAATAAAGTGAGTCAAGAAAAATGGCTTTGGTAAAGGCAACAGTTTCATTTTGACGTTATAAGCTGAGTGAAACAAAAAAATGTTACTGTTGTCAACATTATCGTTCGTAGCTCAAAAGCTATAACAGTTAGGCGAATGAATTATTTTTTATGAGAAAGCCAACAAAATTCTCTAAATATCGATATATAAAAGAATGAAAAACAAATAAGTCCAGTTGGTGAAAAAATTGATAGAAAAGAGGGTAAGAAACAGAGCACTCTGCCCAGCATACGGTGAAAATTATCGCTAGAAATTTTTTTTTTGAAGAGCCCTAGCTTGGATATTTTTCATAGAAATTACTTTGTAAATATAAGAAAATGTAGAGGAAAGGTTGAGGAATAAAGTGAGATTCAAGAAAAATGGCTTTGGTAAAGGCAACAGTTTCATTTTGACGTTAAAAGCTGAGCGAAACGACAAAAAATTTTACCACTGTCAACATTATCGTTCATAGCTTAAAAGCTGTAACAGTTAGGCGAATGAATTATTTTTTATGAGAAAGCCAACAAAATTCTCTAAATATCGATAAATATAATAATGAAAAATGAGATTCAGCGCCCTGCCTAAAATCCAGACGTCTCTTATGTGATGCACTAACGCGTTTTCCGCTAGTTTTACCGTAAAAACTTTGCGAAAGCATGTTGGAAACTGTTCTCTATTGACGTCACTGTATGTAAACAACCATGTGTTTACCCTTGCTCGCACGCATGGTCTCTGACAGAGAAGTGTGGCCTGCCAGGCCTGTCTGGGTGGGATCAGCTGATGTCATTGTGAGAATTTTATTACACCAGGGATTTGCACATGCGTAGTACAGGAACTAAAAAATTTATAGAAAAAGAGGGTACGAAAGAGTGTTTCCAATAATGTAATCCCACATTTTATAAAAAAATGTAAGATACGAGAGAGAAGTGTGAGTAGGATCAGCTGATTTCATCGTGAGAAATTTACTATGCCAGGGATTTGCGCATGCGCAGTATAGGAACTGCTTGGCTGGCGTATTGATGCCCGAGTTACACAGTCCAAGGTATGCTTTAGCTTATGGAAACCACCAACTGTCCGAATAAAAAAAAAAATTTACTCCTAACACACATATGAAAAATTTTGGTAAATTTTATGTAGTGGTATGTCAGTCGGGTAGGAAGGGGGGTAGGGTAATTTTTCATACCACTACGTCAATTGGGTATGAAAGTGTTAAACTATTTTTCATTAAATGTTTCATATTTTTTCATTACCCTTTCATAAACTTTCATAATATGAGATGTCAGACTCACAGGCCTATAATTACTTGCCTCTAGTCTTGATCCACCTTTGAAAGTAAAGGGTAATATGCTAATTTATGCTCATCATAAATCTTGCCTGTATCTATACTTTGTCTTAATAATATTGCGAGCGGCTTTGCGATTGCATGAACCACTTTCTTTAACAAAATGGCAGGTACGCCATCTGGTCCTGCTGCTAATCCATTTTTAATCTCATTAATAGCCTGCACAATATCGTCTTCAGTAATATCTATGTCCGATAAATATTTACTATTTTCATCTCTTATTTCTGTATCATTATCTTCATTATCAAATCTAGGTGTAAATTCACTCTTACATCTTTCTGCTAATATGTTACATATTTCCTTCTTTTCATTCGTTAATTGCCCTTCAATTCTTAGAGGGCCTATTTCTACTCTTATTTTATTCATCTTTTTCGCATATGAGTAAAAAAATTTTGGGGTTTTGCTTGATATTTTGTAGGGTCCTTTCTTCTAGGTCCTGTTTTTCATTTTCTTTTCACTGTATAATCTTTTGTTCTGCATTTTCTATCTTACTTTTTAGTTCCATCACTTCCCATGCATTCTTTTCTTTTGCAAGACCTTTTTTCCACTTTCTGATTTTCTGGATAAAGATCTTTCTGTCTCTTGGTATGCGTGACTGATGTTTACTTTTCTTCTTTGGTATATATTTTTCCACTATTTCCTCTAATATTTTATATAATATATCCGTATTTACCTGTATATTAACACTTACGAATATGTTTTCCCAATCTTTGTTTAATTCTTCATTTATTTTTGACCAATTTATATTTTCACTATAGAAATTGTATTTTCCATATCCTTCCCATTTTTTCTTCTCTTGCTTATCTCTGTTTTCATGTGCTTTGGAACGGACTTGTAATTCTATGACATTATGGTCAGAAATACTCGTATTATACACTATTATTTCTTCAACATAGTTCACCTCATTCACAAATACTAGGTCTAAAATATTATCCTTTCTTGTTGGCAGGTGATTTATTTGCTGAATGTTATGTTCTGGTAGCATATCTAATAGCTTTTCAAATTGCCTCTTATCTTCTGCGCTACTATTACTCTCCTTTTTATATACAACCATAGTCTCCTATTCGTTCTTTCCATTCTATGAAAGGAAAGTTAAAGTCTCCTGATAGGAGTATAGTCCAGTCTTTGTGATTTCTAGTCTCCGGATAGGAGTATAGTCCAGTCTTTGTGATTTCTACATTATATCATCCAATCTGTCAATTATCAAGTCAAACTCTTTAGTATTAACCCTTCAACGCCGAAGACCTATTTACAAAAACGTCTCCCCTATGCCAGCGGCGTTTGGTGAGTTAGCGCCAAAGCGGAAAAAAAGTTTTTTTCAAAAAATCACAGCATGCTTAGTTTTTAAGATTAAGAGTTCATTTTTGGCTCATTTTTTTTGTCATTGCCTGAAGTTTAGTATGCAACCATCAAAAATTAAAAAAATATCATTATCATATATAAATATTGGAATATATGACAGAGTTTAAAAAAAAACTCGTATATAATTGTATACAAATCGCTGTAAGCAAAACGGTTAAAGCTAATGAGTTAATTTTTTTTAGTTGTATTGTACACTAAATTGCGATGATTTTGGTATATAACAAATTTTAAAATGATCAAAGCAACACAGAGAAAATATTATCAAAAAATGATGCATGAATTTGTAACGCGAGGACGTAAAAAAATGTTTTTTTCAAAAATTCACCATAAATCGAAATATTGTGCTAGAGACTTCCCGTTTGTTGAAAAATGAAGCTAATTGATTGAATATTACTAGACTGTAAGTGTTTTAGCTTACAATTGCAGTTTTCGACCATTTCGGTCGAGTTAAAGTTGACAGAAAGTCGAAATTTTTCTATTTATCGTGATTTATATGGAAATATTTCAAAACTGATAAAAGCTACAACCATGAATTATTTTATGATGTATTGTACATGAAATTGCACACATTTTCATATATAAAAGTTTATGTAACGACTAATATAAAGCGGTGCAAATATTACGACAATGAGATGAAAGAATTTCTGAGATGTTCGGCCGAGTTACTGCGCAGACGTAAGGAAAATGTTTTTTTAAAAAATTCACCATAAATCGAAATATTGTGCTAGAGACTTCCAGTTTGTTGCAAAATGAAGGTACATGATTGAATATTACTAGAATGTAAGAGTTTTAGCTTATAATTGCGTTTTTTGACCATTTCGGTCGAGTTAAAATTGACCGAAGCTTGAAATTTTGGCAGTTATCGTGATTTATATGAAAATATTTCAAAACTGATAAAAGCTACAACCATGAGTTATTTTCTGTTGTATTCTGCATGAAATTGCGCACATTTTCATATATAAAACTTTATGTAACGACTAATATAAAACAATGCAAACATTACGACAACGTGATTGAAAGAATTTCTGGGCGGACGTAAGGAAAAAATTTTTCAAAAATTCACCATAAATCAAAATATTGTGCTAGAGACTTCCAATTGGTTGCAAAATGAAGGTAAATGATTGAATATTACTAGATCGTAAGAGTTTTTTAGCTAAAAATTGCGTTTTTTACCATTTCGGTAGAGTCAAAGTTGACCAAAGGTTGAAATTTTGGCAGTTATCGTGGTTTATATGAAAATATTTCCAAACTGATAAAAGCTACAACCATGGGTTGTATTTTGCTGTATTGTACATGAAATTGCGCACATTTTCATATATAAAACTTTATATAACGGCTAATATAGAACAGTGCAAAAATTACGACAAAATGACGAAAGAATTTATGAATTTTTCGCTGAGTTATCTTCGATGCATAAAAAAAAGTTTTTTTTCAAAAATTCACCATAAATCGAAATATTGTGCTAGAGACTTCCAATTTGTTGCAAAATGAAGGAACATGATTGAATATTACTAGAATGTAAGAGTTTTAGCTTACAATTGCGTTTTTCGACCATTTCGGTCGAGTCAAAGATTGACCGAAGGTTGAAATTTTTGTAGTCGATATACAGTACGTCCAATCGGCACCCAACAGACAATTTTAGTTGACGTATGATACGTCCAATAGGCGTTTAAGGGTTAAGGGGTCTGTATATTACAATGTTTACTAATTTTTCAGATTCAAATTCTACCGCTATTAATTCACATTCTGTGTTACTATATTTCTCACAGATTTTTCGTTGATTTATGTCTCCCATATATCGTGGTTTCCCCCTTGATTTCTATTTTTTCTATCTGATCTATAAGTCTGGAAACCCTTTATCTGATCATTATTACCAGTCTCTTGTGAGTACCAGGTTTCACTTATATTCATTATGTCTATTTTTTCAGTTTGGGTTAGTTCTTCTACGAACTCTATTTTTCTTTTTGAGTTACTCGAAACTACACCCTGTGCATTCATCACTATGATGGTTTGCATTTTATCCCCATTATCTAATATGGGTAATAATAAGGATTTTCCCATGTCTCTTTCCTGCTCTGATATGTTGTTCTTTTCTTCATTCCATAACTTCAGACATTAAAAAATCCAACTTTTCCAAAATAGTTGATCTTCCATCTTCATAATTATTCTTTTTGTGTTTGTATCTGCATCTATCTCCATATCTGCACCATCCATTTGCATCATAGATACATTGCTTTGTTGCACTGTACCTGGGTGCTGATGCCTCATATCGTGGTGCTGACATTTCATAACGTGATGCTGGCTTGCTTTTTTCCTTCATCTCATACTCTTTATTCCTTTCTTTATTTGTTTCATTTTTACTTTGATTTTTGATATGTATTTGCTTTTGCTTTTTGTTCTTCATGGCAACAGGATGCATATATCTGCATTTTTTGTTGAATTTGCAACCTTCTTTCAGGTTTCGACATACTTTTGGATGTAGATCGCTGCATTCAACCTCATAGCCATCTAGATATGCACATTTGCCATAAATCTCATAGTTGTGACATATCTTGGGATGTTTGTATTGACATCTTTCACCGAATCTGCAGTTTCCTCTTTTCAAATGAGTGCAGATTATGTCTTTCTTTTCTTTTTTTTTTTTTGCTCTTTCCCTTCAATATGTATATCAGGGTACAACCTCTTTGGGATTTTTTTTTTTTTGTGTTGTCATTTCATAGTTTATTTCTTCGTATGTATGCCGTTGTATTGCCTCATAAGTAGAGTCTATGAGTTTCTCTGCATCGAGTTTCTCTGCATCCATACTCTTATCCTGTTCTTTGTTTTCATTATTGTTTTCTATCTCTTTAGTCTTATTTTCTTCTATTTTGTTTTCCTCTTCTTCCTCATCCTCAGTTTCATCATCCTCGACTATCTGTACATTAAGTCTTGACTTAATAACATTGTCTATCCATATTAGACATGTTGAGCAAAATACTTTTGTGTCCTTTTTTTTTGTTTTGCTGCACTTTCGCGCATATAGGATGAGTTGGTACATGGCATGCACAGCATTTCCATATCAGGTTTTGTGGATTTACAATGCTATACCACACATTACATGGATTGCATGCTTTAGGCATTCGTTTTCCTATTGCATCAATCAGTATATTAACCAAATTCACCTTGTTCATTTTCTTTGTTGGGATGTGTTGATTGATGTAGATTTTCTTTATAAGTCTCTTGATCACTTGGACTTTCTTTGGTATTCCTTCAATTATTTTCATTATGTTTTCTGCTGACTTGTTCCACCTTAAAGGATCATATCCTTTCACTATATCTGTGTATGTTTTAGCATCTTTTTGGTTGGAGTTGTTATTGATCTCAACAATAAGAAACCCCAGCTCCCTGCTTGCCAATTCATTATATTGGAAATCAGCTAGGCAAGCTAAGTTTCTCCATCGTCTGCCGCTGTTGTTGCTAGACACTTTTCCGCTGTTGTTGCTAGACGCTTCCATGATGCTTAATTTTTTAATATTTCACTCGAAAAACACCTTTAGTCGACGCTTTATCGTGCTATTCTGACTTTAATCTAATCACCGACAGTTCACGAACGCTTCTAGCTATAGTTCACTTGCTAGTCGTATGTTATACACGTGAAATCGGGATGACTATTTAGACCAAGAACGAATACATCTTCCGACCAAGAGCTGCCGCAGGTAGATACTACCTCTGGTGACGCTCATCTCAACCTGTAGTGACGTGGTGGCATGGCCATAAGCACCTCTACTGAAGTGGGACACTTCGCAGCGAAGGAGTACTCCGAAGGCTGACAAAGTATAAGACCAAGCTTTGCGACAAAGGTGTACACCGAAGGCCAACAAAGCATACATAACTGTCCCTGCCCTGGTCACAGTACCACAAAAATAATATACCAGAAAAAGTCACCTACACCATAATTAAAAAACAATGATTAAACGATAAAAATAAACCATTTTCAAGGTGAAGAGAAAGGAAAGGAAGGGACACTTCCTACACTTCCTCACCCATCACTACGCCAGCTGCGGACACAGGTCCCAGGGTACTGCATTTATCATAAACTGTTTCGACGTCCCATAAATAGTGCATCATGAACACCGACCTGCATTTCCAATGCGTTGCCTCCAAGATCGCAGAGAGAGAAAGATCGTGTCTGAACGCTACCGATGTAGCAACTGCTCTTACCTCGTGAGCATTAACTTCCAATAGCAAAAAGTCAGTCTCCGCTAATTGTGAGTGTGCCTCAACGATGAGACCCCTCAAGAAAAACAAAACGGCATTCTTCGATAGGGGTCTAGAGAGGTTTTCACCAAACACCAGAGATTACCAAACTGGTCTCTAATCTTCTCCGTCTGATGTAAATAATATCTGAGGGCACGCACTGGGCACAGCTCTCTCCTCCTCCTCTTCTGTGCCTAGAATATCCGATAAGCTTGAAATAAAAAAAATAATGGGGCCAGAGATGCAATTGGTTTTAATTTTTCGCTACAAATCCTAGCAAAAAGGAGTAAAATGCGTTCCCTTGCGAAAAACCAATCCTTTTGTCTATTGCCTGAAGTTCAATTACTCTCTTAGCTGTTGCTAAGGCAACTAGAGAGTTTTCCGATTCATATCCCTCAGAGAGGAAGAATGCACAGGTTCAAACTGAGGGTCGGAAAGCCACTTAAGAACTACATCAAGATTCCAAGAGAAGGACTCCTCTTTCTTGGACTTGGAGATATTGAAGGATTTAATTAGTTCACACAAGTCTTGATTGTTTGAGATGTCTAAACCTCTATGTCGAAAAACGGAGCTGAGCATTGCTCTGTAACCCTTTATTGTTGAGACAGACAACCCCTTGGATGATCTCAAGTAGAGCAGGAAGTCTCCTATCTGAGCGATAGATGTTTAGAGGAAGAAACTATGTTTCTTCTATACCAGCTCCTAAAACATGCCCACTTAGCCTGGTAGATTATATTGGAGAAGACGCATCTACTTTTGGAGATAGTCTCTGATGCCGATTTAGAAAATCCTTTCGCTCTGACGAGTCTGTAGACAGTCTAAATCCTGTCAGGGTCAGAGAGGATAGATCTTGATGAAACTTCCTGACGTGGGGTCTCGAACCCCCTGAAGCCTTGGGCACTATAAAAAGGCGATTGTAAAATCCTTTTGAGTCTGCCTTCTTTACTATTTCTATGGCTTCCTTGCTTAGAAGAGAGGACACTTCCTTCGATAGGGCCGAATTCCTCTCCGATCCTATGGAGTAAGCCGTCAATATGACGGATTCTACCTGAAGGGGATAGATGGAGTATCCCTCCTTTAACACTTTCACCATCCACTGATCTGCTCCCCTTTTGCTCCATCTCTCCCAGAAGAGACAAAGCCTGGCCCCTACAGGAGTATGAAGGACTAAATTCTCGCTTGCGAGAGGATGGTTTGGAAGAAGACTTCTTGATTGCATGGGGAGCAAATCTAATTGATCCTCGGGATCTGGAGCGCGGTCTCTGATTCCCTCCACGAAACAGTCTTGGCTGCTTGAAAGAAGATAAAGGTTTAACTGAGAAGACAGACCAGTCCCTCTGGCGTTTTGTCGATTGGGTCAACAAATCTTAGAGTTGATTTCTGGTGTAGACTTGCTGCAATCTCACTTACGGTGGATTGTGGAAATAAATGTTGCTTGTCCAGAGGGGAAAAAAGGAGTGCCGATTTCTGTGAGGCTGTAACACCCTTCGATGTGAACGAGACCCAAAGTTCACACTTCTTAAGCACGCCCAAGGCATAAAGGGCAGCTAATTCCTGTGAGCCATCTCTAACAGCTTTATCTGCGCAGGAGAAAAAATTAAACAAGTCTGAAACTTCATCACACAAAAAAGCCAGATCTTGAAGCCTCTTGGAAACTGCTCCCAAACACCAGTCGAGAAAACTCAACACCTCGAAGGAACTGAACAAACTCTTCAAAAGATGGTCCATCTCCTGGGCAGAAAAGAACATCTAGGCCAAAGTGAGAGCCGACCTATGCTCCGAGTTAATAAGCGCAGAAAAGTCCCCCCGGGAGGAGGCAGCCACTCCCTGAACAAGCTTCTCCCTTTGTGTATGACAAGTACCGCATATGTGTGAGACGAGAGGGAGGAACACTAAAACAGGCTTTCCCTTGTTCCCTCCTCGGAAAACCAGTTTTCTACTTGGCGAAGAGCTTTCTTCGATGAAGAAGAGAGAGCACCTTAGGAAGTCACGTCGAATCCACGGGTTGATTGCTCATCAAGAAAGACGAAGCTGGAGGAGAGGCTGGAGTGAAAAATTCAGGGAACTGCTGGAGAAGGAACTTAAGGAGTGTCGCATATGGCGGAGAAGACCAGTCCTGCTCCTCTTCCTCGTCTTCAGAAGAGATCGGAGACAAAATCGGGTCTAATTCAGGAGCTGTCTGTGCTGCAGGTTTCTGTAAAAGATGGATATTATCCAGTTTACATTGCAAAGGCTCAAGAGCTGGGTCCAACGAAGGAGAAGGATTATTAGAAGATACAGGGTGCTTGGAGTCTTGAGGAGGCTCAAGCGCTAGGGGAAGATTGGAAGCTCCGATGAAAAAGAGTGTCCGACCACCTAAGAGCGCCTGGATGTGGCAGGGCGCTTGGCTGCTTCAGGGCGCTTAACTGCATCAGGGCGCTTGGCTGCATCAGGGCACCTGGCTGCTACAGGGCACTTGTCTGCTTCATGGCACTCATCAATACATTCCGCTGATACAGGACATTCAGAAGGAATAGGGCGCTTACGCGAAATCTGGAGCTGCTCGCTCGAAAGATGCAGCAAGCTCGATCCTTGCTCCTGGCACTGAGGAGAGGAAAAATGCTCTGGACTTTCCCACTTGCTATAAGAAGATTGAGGACTGAAGGAAGGCTCCCTCATTTTCTTGTAAGGGAGATGCAGGGACTGATCTTTACCCAAAAAACGTCTCTTAAGTGGGCAAGATTCATCGGGGAAGCGATGAAGATGGCTCTTACGAGGCAAGGACTCCTCAGAGCTTGATGAAAGCTGATGAACTTTCGAGAGCCTCTCCAGCGGCTGTCTCTATTTACAACCTGGGATGCAACAGACTGGGCTGAGGGGACAACTGCCCGTGGGCAGACCCCAATGACCTCCCTTGGGCTACCGGTATGCCTCCTCCCAGGTAGCCAGGAGTATGGCAGAGACCCACACCTAGGAGAATCAGCGGGACGAGCAGCCGCCTTCTCCACTGACACTTCACCTTTAGCACTTTTTTCAAACTTGTCCATCAAGACACGCACTGATGCCCCTAACTGGGCGGGCCACTGTACGCACTACCAGATTTAAACATTGCTCAAATTTATTCTCAAGGCTGGCGAAGCGATCGGGTTCGAAAGTGATGGAGCCAGGAGAAGGAGTAGGTGGTTTAGAATTAACTGTTGCAGGTGGGGAATGGTTAACAGTTGGAGAATTAACAAACATGTCAGCCTCATCCGATCTAGGAGTCAAAGCCTGACTAGCTAATTTCCTGCTGGCTTTAGTGGCTGCTTTCCTCTTCCTATCTCTTTCTAACTTAGCTAAGTGTGAATTTAAAGTTTTCCATTTCTGTTCTCCCCAATCCCTGCACTCATCACAAGTCAAATTAACAGTGCAAACTTGTCCTCTACAACCGGAACAAAGGGTGTGAGAATCGTAACACAGGGTGTGAGAATCGTAAGTCAATTTTGTCATCCGGGTATTGCAGCCTTTACTGCAATGCCAGAAACTAGAACTACTAGTGTCGGACATATCCTAACTAGTTGAAAAGTAAAAATTGTGAAAATGTAATTCCAAAAAAAGTCACGAGAAAAAATGCCGAAAAGGCTACGAAAATACTTCATCAAAGAAGAAAATTACGAATCCAAAACTCTAAGCTGCTATAACAACACCAGGTGTTGACACTACAAGTGGTAGAAACAAATTGTTGTGTTGGTGATGTTGTTCCTCTTTCGTACCCCAAAAGTGGGCAGGGCATAGTCACCTACACAAAACAAAAGAATTACTACTGCAGGAATTACTGCATATATAAGATAATTTTTTTTTTACTGTTATGATTTTTGCCAACTTGTGCTGGCCTTTGGCCCCCAGATTCTTAGTACCATGCTGATGTGTGAGAATGGAATGGAATATAAAATTTAGGCCAGAGGCCACGTTCTGGGACCTATGAAGTCATTCAGTGCAGAAAGGAAATCAGATTGTAAAAATGTTTTCAAGGTGTAACAGGAGAAAAACCCCACTATGAAATAATTGATGGAAGGTGGAAATTAAGAAGGAAAAGAATACAAACAAGAGGTACAGTAAAAGGAACTTTAAGGGGCTGCAGCTAGAGGCCGAAAGGACACTGCAAAGAACCATAAGTAATGCCTACAGTACACCAAGTGAGGCGAGTTGATGGCACTACCCACTTTTGGGGTTGCTGATGTGTGGGGTCTTCAAAGAGCAACTGTTGTAGCCAATTCATAATTTGGCCTTAAGTAGTTGCTCTTGGCTTATGTAAATTAACTAGGCATTTTGTTACCCCCTACTTGCTCCATTTTTCCTTCCTTACTCTATTTGGATTAATCTTCAACTAACGACCCTTGCATGGCTTTAACTTTGTTTTCAGTTACCCACAAACATGGAGGAAGGTGAGCTTGGATGACATGCCTCCTTAACTATAGAAATCCAGTAGCTTATATAGTCAAGCAAGGTGTAAATCCAGTGCTCTGAGTTCAGCAAACCTATGTGGATATATATATCAACTTTGTGGTTGTGTCTAGGTGTCCTCCTATAAGGTTGCTGAAGCCCTGGTATTTGAGTGAAATTCATAGGAAATCATTTGTAACACTTGAAATGGCCATAAATGATTAATTGTCAACTTGTCAGGCCTTAGCTTAGTGCATGGGTGGAATGCCAGTTGCCCATAAAAGGTGCTGCTGCTCATCCCGCAACTTCCCAGCCCAATATATCTTGCAGCAATTCTGGTCACTCGAAGATCCAAGTGTTAGGCATAAGATATGTACTTATAAAAAAAATATGAGGTAACAGAAAATCCAACTGCTGCACCTGAAATTCTGGAGACATCAGTAGAGAGCAGGGATGAATTTGCTCCTTGCTTAAATATTTGGAGCTCAGAGGATTCAACAACTTCCCTAGACAAGCTATTCCATGTTTTAGTTGCAGCCAAGACAAAACTACAGAATGAGTTTTGTTTCATCAGTTGACATTACAGTAAACCCCCAGTATTCGCCCTCTCACGATTCGCGGACTCACGCATTCGCGGGTTTCTCTGTGGAACATATCTACCCATTGTTTGCGGAAAATTCACCCATTCGCGGTATTTTTCATTAAGAAATATTCACTAATTCCTGTATTTTCATATAATTTTCATGAATAAATGCACTTTTTCTGATAAAACTATTAAAATACTCAGGTATAAGCATTTTTACAAGGTTTTTCTGTGTTTAAACTATCAAAATGGGCAGTTCTACATTTTTTTAGAGGGGTTTTAAGTATTCGCGGATTTTAGCTATTTGCGAGGGGGGGGGGTTACACATCCCCCATGAATACGGGGGGTTCACTGTATATGAAATTGAAGATGGCACATTTGCAGCCTCTCACACTGAAAATGATAAATACTTAAGATAACAATATATTGGAAGGCCGCTTTTTTTTTTTATGACGACCCATCGTTTCGTCACAAAAAATATAGTGATGCTGAAGTGACTAAGAGTAAAGTGGAATGGGGAAAAGGCACATTAGCAAGTCTTTTCCTTAACATGGTAGGTGCTCTGATCACAAAGTTTGAGGAGTAAAGCTGGTGGTGCTTGGACTCATGACATTTCAGCTTCAGCTTTAAGAGATGATGGTTGGACTGATGGAAGTGATTATATACCTAATGATTACATTTTGGACTGAGTGATGACAGTGATGAATCAGACTATTTTACGTGTTTTTATGGATGATGAAATGAAAAGTTACCATGGATAACATGTTACTAGTGGACTCCAGGCTTGGGTAAGATGAAAGCATGGAAACTTGGGCATGACAGAAAGGACAGCATTCCCCAATCACATTACTAATACCCTATATATCAAACTATCATATTGGGAATTACCCCATATATCGAAATATCATATTGGGAATTACTGGATGACTGAAATGTTTATTCATACTCATGTCTCTATGATCAGTACAAGGCCCCACACTGATTATTACATTTTATATGGATTATGTTCTCAGAGACCACCATTCCAAGGGCAGACTGTAGAAAATAAGAAATATTACGGATAAGATACAGGGATGATTTACAAGATATTTTTTATCCCTTTCAAAGGTTTGTGGTTGATGAAAGCCTTGTTTATTAAAGGGTGCCTTATTTTCAAATATCAGTTCTAAGAGGTACTGGTCTGATCAGAAAACACGTTATTGTATCTGTGACTTTAAAACTGGGTATGGAGGGATGATGATGTCTAAAATGGAATGGATTCTTCCTGGTGATCCTCTAGGCCCCTCTGGAGCAACTGTGAAACAACTTATGGCCCCTTATGTGGGTGACGGATATATACAGCAACAATTACTAAATAAGCTCAGGCATACACAAATTTCTCTACCAAAACAATACTAAACTAGTTAATACTATTCATGAAAACAAAAAAAGGGAAGCTCATCTTCCCTTCATGCATGAAGAAAGGAGATACTGCCTCAAGATGAAGGGCACTAAATGGAAGCATGCAAAAGAATCGCTTTGTTGACATCAACTTAACACTGGCCATAGGGAGATGTGACCATTGGACAGGGGAGTAAAGCTAAAAAACTGAATGTCATACACAATGTGACATGAGATCTGTAAGTAAAAATATGCCAGTGGATTCAATATCTCATGTAAGTAAAAATATGCCAGTGGATTCAATAATGAATAAAATGAACATTGGAGTGAAACAAAAAAGCAGTGCGCTACTAAACATACATTTGTGTACTGAGTGCTTACTAGTTTAAGTATAAAAATAGAAAGTCCATATCTTCGTGAGACGTCTCTCCAAGTCTGCAAACAACTGCTTAACAAGTACAGTATATTTAAACCAAACAGGGTGTACATGACAGACGCTGACCATATAGTAATGGTTAAAAAAAAAAAAGCACGACAATACACCAATACTGGAAACAGGAATTAGAGCAAAAGAACAAAGAGCATGCCATATATGTACAAATACAGACATGATCAGAACAAAAAGAAAGTATTGGCCAGAGAGAGAGAGAGAGAGAGAGAGAGAGAGAGAGAGAGAGAGAGAGAGAGAGAGAGAGAGAGAGAGAGAGAGAGAGAGAGAGAGAGAGAGATTCACTTACATATCAGTACATTATTCATGCAATATTTTTATATCTAGTTATCTACATCACTTCTCCTTGAGGAATATTTAATATCTTTTAAATACAGGTCTATATTTTATCAATACATCTTAATGAGATAACTTTTTGTATAATTTACTCATTAACTTTTGAGATAGTTACTTTTTTTCTTGATAATAGTAATAGTGGATATGGCTATTGGTGAACATTTTAGGTCAGCTGTAGTTGTAATTTTACAAAGATAACATTTATAAATTAGCTGAGGATGTGTCCCCCAGCAAAACCTTCTCAGTCAGCGGTCCCACCATACACTGATAGCTCAATGTTGAGTGTTAAACTTACTACACAGCCAATTTTTTTTAAACCTTTTGTGTGTGCTTATCGTTTTTCAATTTATGAGTTTCTTCTAAAATTGGCTAAAGTATGCTGGTCAGGGGTGCACATTACCATATATTTAGCCCAGATTGTGAGGGTTAAATATAGCATAAAAAAAAGGAGGGAGGTTAGCAAAAATGAGAAATTCATTCCAGTTGCTTGCTATGAAACAACTTGCTAGCTGGTCAGCAGAAAATCAACTTGAATAACCATTCCAAAAAAATAAATAAATAAATAAACTAGGAAATGGGTGGAATAAAAAAAAATAGCATAAGGTTAAGTAAGACAGTTACCTTTGTATCTAGCAACAGCATGATCAGCAAGAAGGGACATATCCAAGTTATATACATGGTTGAGGGAGACCCAGAAATCATATGTTCCCTCCTCATACTTCGTAATCCACTGAGCTTCTCCAAGAGCCATGAACAACATCGCTCTTTCAGGAAACATCTTGCCACCCTGTTTAAAAAAAAAATTGAAATAAAAATAGAGATGATAAATGTAGATTTACATATACAGTACAGTACTACTTTACTTTATAAACATTGTATCATAAAATGCAATAACTGAAAAACAAAATAAATCTTTTCACACCAATCCATTACTGAAAATAACCCTTTCTGTGCACATGAAATGATCCCAGATGCTTCCATCCCTCTTACAAGGGAAGAAACTGGCAGGGTCTCATGCAGCTAAAATTGTCATCATGTGTTGTCTGATCCATCAGTTGAGAGGCTACTTCAGGCACTTTTGCAATATTCCCCTTTTCCGTTATATATTTCTGTTCTTAAATAATACATCAATTACTTATGTCACTATTAGTAATTATACATAATTTCCAATACTCAATTTTTCCTTGTGCAGTGAGATCTATTCTTATTACTAATCACTTTTTCAGTTTTATTATGATTTGTTAAACTTTTTTTTAAGGGATGTGCATTAGCATTCTTTTTCCACAATTATCTAGTAATGAATGTTTATACTGTAATTTAACAGTGTTCTGTAGGAATGATTGTCTTTTACTGTAATCTAACAGTGTTCTGTAGGAATGATTGTCTTTTGCTTTAAACTAACAGTGTTATATAGTAATGAAAGTCTTTTACTGTAATCTACCAATGTTATACATAAAGTTTCAAAGTCCATAAACACACACAACAAAACCATGCATTTCAATTAACAATCTACTGCAATCCTGATTACCATTTCGCTATTGCTATGATATATGCATATGTTTGTGATTACTTCCACTACTTTCATGTGTACTGAATTAAGCATCCATTATGCCTCTGTGTACATATCAAGTAACGACATATTTTCCTTCTTCCAGCTAGTCGCTCTGACCACTACTTTTCTATTTCCTGTGCAGATGAGGCATAAGACTGCTGGTCCTGGCTGTTTTCACCAGCTCGGTCCTTCACCACTAACACTGAAGAAAAATGGGCATTTTACTACCAACAAATGAACCGCTTGCATTTACAGGAAGTCAGCATCTCCAACTAATAAACTCTGCTAACTAGTAAATATATATAGTAGCACCACAACTCAATGGTCCTCAAATTAGTGAATTTCGTTACTTAATAGGCATGCCCAAGTCCAATAAAATCTCAAGAATATTTCATACTTACCAAAGAAATCCAATATGTACAATAAAATTATCGAGCAGTGGACCGAGTGCGGCCAAGTGGACAGCCTCTCATCCGCACTGGATAGCCTATTGGATAGTGAATGAACAAATCCACGTATATTAGTGGCTTTCCTGTTTGTGTCTTTGAGAGTGGACAGTGATTGAACAAACAAATTCACTCACGTTGACGAACACTTTCCTCCTGGCTGTGCCTGTGAGGGTGGACAACAAACACACACACGACCAATGCTTTCATCTTTGAGCATCACATTAGGAAGCAATACACACAGCTCTCTCTTCTCTCTCTCTTTTCTTGTAAGCAAAAGTAGGTGCAGGTTCACAAACTTATTTTTAGAAGCAGTTCACTCTGACAATATCTATCTGAATTTGAATATGTAAATCATTACAGGCAGTCCGATGTCAGTGACGACGAGTATTTGCCCCCATTGTCCGTACGGGAGCCAGAGCATGAAAGTGAACTGGAGTTCAGTGGTTTCAGTGCCTATGAGGGAGAGTCTGAGGAAGAGGAGGAGGCAGGATTGTGGCTGGTGGGGATGAGACAGAAAGTGATGGTGAAAGTGAGGGAGATGGGCCAGTGGGGAGGGTACGTGCGTGGGCCCGTAGAAGGTCGCAATGTTGCGGCAGCTTAGGTGAAGGCCGTTCGTCCGAAAGTGATGAGGGGTGGTTGGAGGACCCCACCCCACCTAACATGCACCCATTCAGGGCAGCACCTGGACTGACCGTCCCTGTGCCTCTCACTGCACTGGGGTTCATTCAGCTCTTCCTTACGCGGGAATTGCTGGAATAACTCGTTGCAGAGACGGCGGATTACGCTCGCTACTGCCGTGAGGAACTGCAGACGACGTTGTCGTATCGCTGGCAGGGCTGCAACCTCACGGACATGGCGCATTTTTTGGGGCTCCACATTTTCTTTGGAATGATGCCTGCTGCCGACGTCAGGCAATACTGGAGGCGGAATTTTTTTTTAAGTATGCCCAATGTGCCTGGCATTATGCCCCGCAATAGTTTCCTGGCATCGGACAGGTATTTCAACGCCTTCAACCGAAGGGCCATACCGCGGAATAACCCCGATCGCCTCATCTTAGTCCGCCCAGTGTTGGACTACATTCGTGAACGGTGCCAGTTTCTCGTGGTTCCTTCCAAGAATCTTTCTTTGGATGAGGGGATGATGCCATACAAAGGGCATCTAAGTATAAAATTGTACAACCCCAAGAAGCCAAAAAAATGTGTGAAGTTATTTTTTATTATGGAATCCAACACTGGATACGTCGTGGACTTCTCTGTGTATTCCGGGGTCTTCTCCACGCTGCGTGACATTGTCTTCGGTCTTGTGGATCGTTTCCGTAACCAGGGATACCACCTGTTTATGGATAATTATTATAACTTGGTAGCCCTGGCCCAGGAACTGTATGAAGCAGGTGTGCATGTCAGTGGTACCCTTCAGTTGGTGCGTGGGGTCCCGAATGTCCTCAAGAGGTTCGCTAGCCAGCCGCAACATCTGGCAAGAGGAGAGACAGAGTGGCGGCGGAAGGGAGATGTCTTCGTCATCTGTTGGAAGAGGGTGCGACTCGTGCCCATGATTACGACCAGTCATGAGCCCATCCAAGAAGAAGTCGTTCAGCGGAAGAAGACATGTCGGCAGGGCCGAGTTACGTATGAGGAGTTTCGTGTCTAGCGGCCTACCATCATTGGGCACTACAATAGGCACATGGGAGAAGTTGATCTCTTTGAGCAACTCATCCAGTATTATCCCTTTGCCAGGAGAACCAGGAGGTGGACACAGAACCTCCTCAAATACCTCCTTCAGTTGGCCCTCCAGAATGCCTACATCCTCTACTGTGGGTACAATTCTGACACCCGGAGGTTGTCCCACATCCAGTTTCTAGAGGTGGCCGGGAATGCCCTCATAAACTTTAATCCTGAGGAGTGGCTTTCCAACACCGGCCCCCTGCCCTGATCTCCAGATCTGCCCCGAGAGGATAGGGCAGATGTCGCTAGGAGGGCCAACCTCGGTCGTCCTGCTCCTGCCGACGCCGCCCTTGATGATGCCGCCACCCCTGCTGTCCCTGTCCCTGCTGCTGCCCTCCCTCACATTCCAATGTCCCGTCGGGTAGTCACACACTGGAGACCCTAGAAGGGCGTAAGCAGAAACGGTGCCGGGTGTGCCATATGAATGGCAGAAGAAGACACCCGGTTCGTCTGTCGCACCTGCAAGGTAGCACTTTGCAGGATCGGGAAGTGTGAATGCAAATGCCACACTGCGGTCATATATTGGAGTGTGCCTACCCGAGGGACACCGGAGGGCGCAGCAGACCGCCGAAGGGCGGCCCATCTGTAGTATGGGCATGCGTCTCCCTCCTCCACCTGTACCTCGTCATATCGAGAGGAAAAAAATGCAAGACTCTTCAATGGAGGAGGGAGAAAACAAGAATAGAACAAAGAGTCAGGATTACGAGTGAGTATTCTGCATTGATTTTATATTTAATTTTATATTTATTAGAAGTTTTTATATATCTGTATTTATTGGTGTTTTGTACATTATTTCGTTTTATGCAAAAAAAGGTTTTTCACCTGCATTCCTTTTAGTTATGTATTCGTACCAAAATAAAAAAAAATATATATATATATATATGTGTGTGTGTGTTTTATATATATGTGTGTGTGTGTGTTTAAGTATGAATGTGCATATATATATATATATTTTGGTATTTTTTGGTAAGCAAAAAATCTAACATTCTAGTGATATTCAATCATTTACCTTCATTTTGCAACAAACGGGAAGTCTATAGCACAATATTTCGATTAATGGTCAATTTTTGAAAAAAACTTTTTCCTTCCCTCCGCGCTCTCTAACTCTGCTGAAAATCTCAGAATTTCTTTAGTCACCTTGTCGTAATTTTCGCACCGTTTTCTATTAGGCGTTACATAAAGTGTTATACATGAAAATGTGCGCAATTTCATGTAGAATACAACAAAAAATAACTCATGGTTGTAGCTTTTATCAGTTTTGAAATATTTTCATATAAATCACGATAAGTGCCAAAATTTAAACCTAAGGTCAACTTTGACTTGACCGAAATGGTAAAAAAATGCAATTGTAAGCTAAAACTCTTACATTCTAGTAACATTCAATCATTTACCTTCATTTCGCAACAAACGAGAAGTCTCTAGCACAATATTTCGATTTATGGTGAATTTTTGAAAAAAACTTTTTCCTTCCCTCCGTGCACGTTAACCCTGCTGAAAATCTCAGAATTTCTTTAGTCACCTTGTCGTAAATTTCGCACCGTTTTCAATTAGGCCTTACATAAGGTGTTATACATGAAAATGTGCGCAATATTATGTAGAATATAACAAAAAATAACTCATGGTTGTAGCTTTTATCAGTTTTGAAATATTTTCATATAAATCACGATAAGTGCCAAAATTTAAACCTATGGTCAACTTTGACTCAAATGAAATGGTCGAAAAATGCAATTGTAAGCTAAAACTCTTACATTCTAGTAACATTCAATCATTTACCTTTATTTTGCAACAAACGGAAAGTCTCTAGCACAATATTTCGATTTATGGTGAATTTTTGAAAAACTTTTTCTTTCCCTCCGCGCACGCTAACTCTGCTGAAAATCTCAAGAATTTCTTTAGTCACGTCGTCATAATTTTTGCACCGTTTTCTATTAGGCGTTACATAAAGTGTTATACATGAAAATGTGTGCAATTTCGTGCAGAATACAACAAAAAATAACTCATGGTTGTAGCTTCTATCAGTTTTGAAATTTTTTCATATAAATCACGATAAGTGCCAAAATTTAAACCTACGGTCAACTTTGACTCGACCGAAATGGTTGAAAAATGCAATTGTAAGCTAAAACTCTTACATTTTAGTAACATTCAGTCATTTACCTTCATTTTGCAACAAACGGGAAGTCTCTAGCACAATATTTCGATTTATGGTGAATTTTTAAAAAAAACTTTTTCTTTCCTTCCGCGTGTGCTAACTCTGCTGAAAATCTCAGAATTTCTTTAGTCACCTTGTCGTAATTTTCGCACTGTTTTATATTAGGCCTTACATAAAGTGTTATACATGAAAATGTGCGCAATTTCATGTAGAATACAGTAATACTTCGATATTACACGATTTGAGTTGCACGAATTCACACACACGAACTTTTCACTGGAACCTAACTAATGGGCATACGCGATTTTTTCACAGACACTAGAAATTCTCGAGAAACCCTGCAGAAGTGGGTGTTTAATTTTTGAAGTAATTTACAAGTTTTCATGCTTTTATGTGTAAAATCTGTATGAAAAATGCATTTCATTCTTTTATGTGTAAAATCTGTATGAAAAATGCATTTCTTGCTTTTATGTGTAAAATCTGTATGAAAAATGCATTTCATGTTTTAATGTGCAAAATCTCTATGAAAAATGCATTTCATGTTTTCATGTGTAAAATCTCTATGAAAAATGCATTTCATGCTTTCATGTGTAAAATCTGTATCGAAAATGTATTATTTTTATTTTTGTACATGCATAAATATGATGCAAAGGTAATTTCAGCACATTCACTTGGTGTACTTTTACAAGATGTGATACCCATTTGCAAAGTTACTGCACTTTTCAAAGATGATACCCCTGCAGAAAATGCTTGTTTAATGTTTGAAGTACATTTATAAGTTTTCATGCTTTTAACTGTAAAATCGATATGGAAAATTTATATTTATATTTCTGTACATAAATATCATACAAGTATTATGTCCATTTGCAAAGTCTTTGTCACAAGGACTTTACATGACCTTGAGATGAGGTTGTTCAGTCGCGCTCATTTGATAAAATGAATTCGTTAATGTAATATCAGAGATGTAACTAAGATTTGTATAAGTGTCATTCTTTGAAAATTACTCTGTTCACCTCGGAGAAAAGTGCTGGTGCAATCTGTATGTGCATGTAATTACAGCACGTTACTGCATTTTTCAAAGATGATACCCCTGTAGAAAGTGTGCTTAATTTTTAAGTTTTCGTGTTTTTAGGTGTAAAATCAGAATGGAAAACTTGTATTTATATATTTGCACATAAACACGATACAAAAGCAGTACAGTTACTTTATTACAGTATCTCTCTCATTCGTAGTTAGCGCTCAAACATACTTTTACAACTTATTATTTCTCTGTACGTCATTACCTGTACAGTATATAATTTTAAATTGATTGAATTTTACCTGTACTGTACTACCTTCTAATTTAACATTTTGTACATGTTTTCGATATTTTATGGAATAGTACTTTTGTTGACTGACACGACGTTTTGGCTAGTGATGCAAAGAAAACGGCTTTTACTCTAAGTGACAAAGAAAACGGCATCCCATGAATTAGGGGTAACATTAGTATATCGTGACGCACCTACTGTAAATGCGATATTATGACACTGTGCAGTACTCAATTTTTATGTCAACCATTTACTGTATTCCTTTTTTTAAGGGTAATAAGCTAAATTTCAAATAAAATTACACTAACTTTAGTTCATTTAAAAGTTGGCTTAATACTTTGGGAGCATGATTAGGGTCATATTTAGTACTTAAACTCTGGAAATAAACATTTATTAGCATTTTTAAAGACCATGCCAAACTTACACGAAAATTCACCTTGCACGAGGGGCTCTGGAACCTAACCTCGCGTAATTTCGAGGTATGACTGTACAACAAAAAATAACTCATGGTTGTAGCCTTTATCAGTTTTGAAATTTTTTCATATAAATCACATTAAGTGCCAAAATTTAAACCTGCGGTCAACTTTGACTCAACTGAAAGGGTTGAAAAATGCAATTGTAAGCTAAAACCCCTACAGTCTAGTAACATTCAATCATTTACCTTCATTTTGCAACAAACGGGAAGTCTCTAGCACAACATTTCGATTTATGGTGAATTTAAAAAAAAAATTTTTCCTTCCTTCCTTCCATGTAACTGCTGAAAATCTCAAAATTTCTTTGGTCACCTTGTCGTAATTTTCGCACTGTTTTATATTAGGCCTTACATAATGTGTTATACATGAAAATGTGCTCAATTTCATGTAGAGTACAACAAAAAATAACCCATGGTTGTACCTTTTATCAGTTTTGAAATATTTTCATATAAATCACGACAAGTGCCAAAATTTAAACCTTCGGTCAACTTTGACTCAATCGAAATGGTCGAAAAATGCAATTGTAAGCTAAAACTCTTACATTCTAGTAACATTCAATCATTTACCTTCATTTTGCAACAAATGGGAAGTCCCTAGCACAATATTTCGATTTATGGTGAATTTTTGAAAAAAAAACTTTTTCCTTTCCTCCGCGCGCGGTAACTCTGCTGAAAATCTCAGAATTTCTTTAGTCACCTTGTCGAAATTTTCACACCATTTTATATTAGGCCTTACATAAAGTGTTATACATGAAAATGTGCGCAATATTATGTAGAATACAACAAAAAAATAACTCATGGTTGTAGCTTTTATCAGTTTTGAAATATTTTCATATAAATCACGATAAATAGAAAAAATTCAACCTTCGATCAACTTTAACTCAACCGAAATGGTCGAAAACTGCAATTGTAAGCTAAAACACTTACAGTCTAGTAATATTCAATCATTTACCTTCATTTTGCAACAAACGGGAAGTCTCTAGCACAATATTTCGATTGATGGTGAATTTTAGAAAAAAACTTGTTTTTACGTCCGAGCGTTACGAATTCATGCATCATTTTGTGATAATATTTTCTCTGTGTTGCTTTGATCATTTTACAATTTGTTATATACCAAAATCATCGCAATTTACTGTACAATACAATGAAAAAAAAAAAAAAAAAAAAAAAAAAAAAAAACTCATTAGCTTTAACCATTTTCCTCACAGTGCGATTTGTATACAAATATATATGAAATTTTTTTTTTTGCGCTGTCATATATTCCAATATTTATATATGATATTTTTTTTCACTTCTGATGGCTGCATACTAAACTTTAGGCAATGACAAAAAAGGAGCCAAAAAATGAACTCTTAATCTTAAAAACTAAGCGTGCTGTGATTTTTTGAAAAAAATCAGCTTTGGCACTAACTCCCGAACGCCGCCGGCATACAACACACTTTTGTAAATAGAGGCTCGGCATTTAAGGGTTAATATCAAACCAATTGGCAACAAAAATGTTAATAACTCAAATATGTCCTTGCAGGACAAGACAAAAAACTGAATGGAAAAAAACAGATACTGTACATGAACCAGCAGTGCACCTGAAAGGGATGGGTCTTAGATGGTTCTAACTAAACAATCGTATTAATTTTTTGGTTTTCCCAAAATATCATCCCTCCTGCCTGACACGAGGAATACAGCTATCATACCAGATGTAAGATGCAATTTTTAAAAAATTGGTCCCTTGACAACTAAATAGCAAATAACTAGTGACCCTAAACCTCAAGTCCTAATACCCTACAGCAAGGATCCCCAACCTGCAGCCCTTAATAATGCTCAGTGTGGCCCTCAGAGCAATATAAGAATAATGCTCTCTCTCTCTCTCTCTCTCTCTTAATAATAATAATAAAGAAATCCATAAATAACTAAATCTTATGTATTTTTCCCATTATGTAATTCATGAAAGGAAAAAGTGCTGCAACCAAGCTCTGCTTTTACACCGAACGTGATTTGAACATGTATTATACGTCGACGTTTCATGCCTACCTGCGTACAAGAGTGAATCGGATTATCACAAGTCATCTTTAGTTTAGTGGCTGACTGCTTATCAAAGAGAGTGTTTTTCCTGTTATGATTAATTTTCACTTTCTGACATAGGATTTGGTACTATATCTTTTTTTTTCAAGTTACTGAACTAAATATATATTGACAGTGTGCTAAGCAGAAATAATTTTGTAAAGGCCTGGTCACACTAGAAAATATGTTTGTAAACCCATTGTTGTTTTATGTTTGCTCTTAATATAACCAATAAATTCCTCTCTTACAGGATTTAAACATGTCATCTAACCCTAAAAAGAGGAAAATAGAGGAAAATAGGTGTGTTTATAATGAGAGTTGGATTTTTGACTACTTTTTTATTTCACATGCTGACAGTGCATTATGTCATATGCCAAGGAAGTATAAAGACCTTAAACACATTTACTGTAATATCAAAAGGCATTATGAATCACGGCTTAGAAATTATTTTTCACTTCAAGGTGATGTGCCCTCAAACAAGATATCTTCTTTGAAAAAATCAGTGTCTGCTCAGCAAAATCCCTTTAAAAGCAAAGCTAGTGAGATCAATCATGCACTCATGTCAGCTACCAGGTTACCAAGCATTTATGTGAAAAAGGAGAGCCACTTACTGGTGGGGAATTTGTAAGTGCATGATAAAAACGGTCACAGAAATATGTCCAGAAAAGTTGTCACTTTTTCAAAATGTAAGTTTGTCTGCTTCAACAGTCACAAGGTGTATGGAAGATTTAAGTGGAGGAGTGTGTTCAACATTATCCGAGAAAGCACACAGTTTTCAATATTTTTCTTTAGCTTTGGATGAAAGCAATGATATTTTGGATACAGCACAACCTCTGATTTTTATTTGAGGTGTTGACAAAAGCTTTCATATTGTAGAAGATTTGTGTACCCTGCTAAGTATGAAAGACACTACATCAGAAAATCTCTTTTTAGAAGTATTTCCATTTCAGGCAGTAAATAACCTTGATTTAAGTTTGGCCAAGTTAAAAAGTGTAACCACAGATGGAGCAAGAAACATGGTTGGAAGTAAAGCAGGGTTGGTCGAGAAAATCTGCAATGAAGTTGTTAATGCTAATGGCACACCTCCTCTGAAGTTCCATTGCATTATTCATCAACAGGTACTGTGCAGTAAGGTTCTTAAATTTGAAGATATCATGAACGTTGTCGTATCAACTGTGAATTTCATTAGACGTCATGGTTTGAATCTTAGACAATTTCAAACACTTTTATCTGAAATAGATTCAGAGTATGGTGATATATTGTACCAAATTGAAGTGAGGTGGCTCAGCAAAGGAAAAGCTCTTAGGGGTTTTTTGGCTCTTCATCATGAAATTGAAATATTTCTTACTGAAAAAGAAAAGATTCAAGAGGCATTTTCAGATTCAGACTGGGTTTTCTGCTTAGCTTTCTTATCTGATATAACTGATCATTTGAATAATTTGAACTTAAGACTGCAAGGCAGTGGAAAATTGGTATCACATATGTTTACTGAGGTGAAAGCATTTGAAAATAGAGTAGATATTTTTATGAAACAGTTCAGTGATGAAAACTTTGTGCATTTTTCCTGTTATAAAGAGTTGCAGAATGAGAAAAGAAATACTTCAACTGCCTCAGAAGAAAAATGCACCAAGGCAATAAAACTTCTAAAAGAAGAATTTGCAAATAGATTCAAGGACTTCCATGACAATAAGCAGGAAATTCAAATGTTTCAAAACCCTTTCAGTGGATCACCAGAAGAAATTCCAGGAATTTATCAAATGGAAATAATTGATTTGCAAGCCAATGATGCACTGAAAACCACGTTTCAAGACAATAGCCTTTAGGAATTTTATTCCTGTCTACCTGAAGAATATTCTCATTTAAAAAAGTTTGCTGTTGGTATGTTTTTAGTTTTTGGTAGTACATATATCTGTGAGCAACCATTTTCAAAAATGAAACTAGTAAAATTGAAACTTAGATCTAGGCTTACTGATGAGCATCTTCACCAAAATTTGAGGTTTTCTGTTACAAATGTTGAAATAGATATTGCTAAGCTTGCAAATAAGATGCAGCATCAAGTTTCCCATTAAAGATGAGATAAATAGAATTTTCAATAACTCATTATTTTTTGTACAAACTGTACAATAAAACATAAGCTACTATTAAGAATTTGTTATTTATACGAATAATGCCTATTTAGCAATAGCTGGCATATGAGTCTAAGCCTAAAGTAAACTCTAAAACTAAATTATATATAAATAAATGTGAACTTTCTCCAATAGTAAGGATAATTCTAATATGTGACCCTCATCTATATTTCGGATAATGTGGCCCTTTCATGCAAAAAGGTTGGGGACCCCTGCCCTACAGTGTATTGTTGGCCATAGCTTATCCAACATACACAGCTGATTACTTACAAAATTATATACATACAGTACATTAGAATACACCCACACACAGTAGTTTACTTTTTATACCACTAAGTACTAGTATATAATTTATTAAATTTATAAAACAATAATTGAAAAATCATTCCTGTTATCTTAAAAATACCACTAGCTTTACATAACTTTCATAATCTCAACGTCATCTCTAGTGGAGTCCTTAATATAGACTCTAAGTCCTTAGTGTTTTGGTTAAACTACCATATTTGCCGGTGTATTAGATGCACTTTTTTTATTTTTAAATGTACCAAAAACTGCCCCTTGTTCAATGCGGCCATATTACGGATGGGAGACTGAACGAATTGAAAAACAAGCCTAATTATTACAGTAAATTGCGTTATTGTAATACATTATGAAATCATATTTAAATTTACACTTACCTTTAAAGGAAACTAAATTAAATTTACCATAACTAAACATTTATGTGTTACCATGACACGCCACCAGGGCTGCGCTATGATTTTGTTTACGCCCACTAATTGCAAAATGGCTGACAGGCTAACTACTGACGTATCATAAGCAATTTTTTGTAAGTTTGTGATAACACTGATATATATATATATATATATATATATATATATATATATATATATATATATATATATATATATATATATTTCTGGATCGGGTCCCGTGTCAGCGATGAAAAAGTCCATTCAGCACTTATTTCTAGGTAATTCCGTTGCTAGATACCAGAGAAAGCTAAATGAAATGCTGGAGTTACTACCCCAGAGCGAGCTCCATCAGATGGAGTCGTGTATGGAAAAGGGTGAACTACAAAAACATGGAACCTTATCCTATAGAGATCCCAAGGTCAAAAGTCCCACAGGGAGGTGCCGTTACAAACCCATGTACCACCCGTGGACAGCACACAAAACACCGCTAGTCAACATTCCATTTCAGCAAGCACCATCGTTCACACGTTTTTTCGTTGTGCTTTTAATCTTGTGCATTTTGCTCATTATGGCTTCCTCACAAGGTCTTTCGTCACCTAAGTTGAGTACCAATGTTTCGAACGGTTTTTTTAGTTGAGGCGATTGAGGCTCCTTATTTCCCTTTAGTTTAATAATTAAAGGGATTTATAACGCCCGTCTCGATCTCCTCTCACGGCCTCACGTGACCTCCATGTGGTTCGTGATCTTGGGTCGCCTGTTTTTCAATCTTTTTCACGGTTCCTCTTCGTGTTTAGGAGCATTTTCCTTTCATGAGGTCTAATTAGTGATTTTGATTGATTAACGTTTGTTTCCCTTTGCTTCGAGTTGAGGGCTGGTGTTTAGGCGTCGGGCTTCCCCCTCAGCCTATTCGCCTTTTATCAATTCATTTACATGCCTTATTTTTGCCCTTCCTTCTCGTAGCTTCTGGGAATTTTATTTACATTTGTACTTTTAAGTTTTTTGTTTCCACTTTAACCCAGTGTTCGGATGCATTTGATATTTGATGATTATCATGGATGTTTCTTTTGTTTGAGGCGGCCATTTCCCTTCACGTCCACATCGTGTTGGGTATGGTCCTCCTTTTGTTTTGTATTGATATTATTTTTCTTTATGGGTTGGTGTTAGCTTTGGTTTTCCTTTTTTGGGGCGTTAGGGCTTTTGCCCCTTTTTCCATGAAAAAAGGGGGAGGGGATGGTCGTTCATTCTTTCCGTTCACATGCCCTTCTAGGGTTTTGTGTTCGTTTTTTTCCATGGCGCTTTCCTTAAGTTTTACCAGGGTCTTCTCCTTTATGTTCCCTTCCCCTGTTTCGGCTTTCTGCGTAGGCTAATAAGCCTCTCGTTAAGCTGGAATTTTGGGGGACCTCATGTTGCTTCCCTCTCCCTGTTTCTGCTTTTCGTGAGGCTAATGAGCCTCTTGGTTGCTGGGATAGCGAGGGGCTTCATGTAGCCTACCCTAGTTTGGTATTTACTTAAGGTTAGTTCTAGTTTTTACAGTTATTCGACCCATCCTTTTCCTAGCCTATAGCCTGTGCCCCCTTCCTCTGCATGGTTGGCCTCTCTTTGGTGCCCCTTCCTCTGCAGGTCCGTGACTTTACCTTTGTTCTCTCCCTCCGGGACTGTTAGTGGCCGGGAGAGCCCCCTCTCCTGTCCACCATCTTTGGCCATGTTTATCTCCCTGTTTCCCCCTTGGAGGAGGTTGTCCCTGTTCTCTCCTGCTTCTCTCGCGTTTGCTGGGTAACGACTCAGTCAGCGTGTGGGCGGGAGGACACGGAACGCCCGGATTGTGCATTCCCACTCTCTGGTCGTTCCTTTTCGGTTCTTCCTCCGGGGTTCCCATTCCTCCCCTTCATCGTCTTCTCACGGCGTGTCGTTTAATTTAGCGACACCCGGTTCAGTCCCTCTTCGTTGCCAGTTAGAGCTTTCCGCCTGACTGTCTTCGTGTTGGGCTCTTGACGTTCCCTGACCTTAGCTAACTACTGTCTTCTATCGGAGCGCATTCCTTGCTTCCCGCTCCGGCGGTTCTAGCGTTTATCGGTCTTCCGTTATCGCTAGTTTCATATTATTTTTAGTTGCCGGAATACGCTTTCTCCGGACAGTTTAACCTTCCCATTTCATTTCACTTTGTATCCGTCACTTACTTTAAGGCATGTTACTCCGGCTAGTTCCGTAAATTTGTTTTTTTTATTTATTATTATTATTATTTTTGCTTGTATGAGTTTTTACCAGGTTACCTCCCGGATCATTCCGGCTGGTTTCACGGCTTGGTTTAATACTGTGTTGCTCCGCACACTACTCCGCACCTTACACAGTGTACTCATAATCTCATACTCTTACAGGTGGTGCGCTGCCAAGAAGAAGGGTGCTCCGCAGCCTCCATCAGGCCAGCGCCACCTAAGTTTGTCGGTCTCACTCCGGATGTGCGGTCCACGTAGGGGATCTTATTGTTTGGCACCCTGACGGATGTGATGTTTGCTACGCTCTTTACGAGCAGGCTATCGATGATTGGTAGGTAATCATGCATCTTTCCTTCTTAGCCAACTATAATGTTTATAATTTTATCGATTCCCTCCGCCGGTAAGACGACAATAATGTTTTTCTTCCGGCAGGCTGACCGCGAAGTCTCGTGATTCTTCGATTCAGGCCCTTAAAGTCTGGGTTAGCAGCTTTGGGCGCAACGTAGGAGCTGGCAATCCCTACATACTCTCGAAGGACATTTGTAATGTCCTTTTTCCCGGCGTTTGGATCACAGCTTCTGTCACCGACTGAGGTTGCTGCTCCGTTGATTGCGGGATTCGGAGTTGACCCAGCCCTCTCCAGACGGTTCGGCTTTGAGCGCGGCGCCCGAAGACGCGGGCGGAACTTCGATCCCGACCTTGAGTCTCCGAGCATTATCCCAGAGCATCAGGCAGGTAAGGGGGTAAGTGAGGCAGGTTCTTCACTGTTTAACTCTCCTTCTTCCTCTGTTGCTTCTTTTAAAGGCTTCTCTAAATCTTCATACCTTTCGGGCACGTCTGGGTCTATTGCCCCGAAGGTGAAGTCCTTTAAAAAGAAAACCATTACCTACTCCGCAGAACGATATGGGGTCCCTCCGGCGGCACGGACAACGAGCCCTATTTTCCGTCGACGAGTACAGCCTCCCCTTCCGGGTCCCAGGCGGAGCCTCAATCACGCCAGGTAGGCCCCCTCCTCCTTCCTTGGATACACTTCAGCTCTTGAACAGTTCCTGGAAAGAATCGACACGAGGTTTGAGAAGATCGACGCGAGGGTAGACAGTAAGCTGTCTGGTCTTGCTTCTTCTCTTCACTCCCTTTCGAAGAAGGTGGAATCTCAACAACGTTCTAGGCATTCGGTTCCTGACCCTTCACTCTCTCCCTCCCTTCGATCTAGGGAATCCTTGGCGTCTCACCCTTTATGCTCCAGTACGTAAGGTACTCTTACCATAGAGGGTTTAGGCACGAGGAGAGTGGAAGGGTTGGAGTTCTATCCTCCGGTTCTGACATCTCCCTACACTGGTTTTGCCAGGCTGAAGGGAGAGGTTTGGAACAGGTCTGATAAAGTCCCTAAGGAGACGGTCATCTATCCTAGGGACCAAGCCCAGTCGTCTTTGATGAGGACCCTCACGGAGTGGCAAGCGGAGAACACTAAGCTCACACCAGCTAAGGGAGTGTTCACTATGTTCACTCTCTCAGTGATGTTCTCCTTCTCCCTTGCGCTTCGAAAGTGGCCTCCCTGACTAGCCAGGCTTGCTGGGAAGGTAAACCCTTCCTCATCTCCGTGAGACGGACCCTACATCGCTTCGTCTTCCCGGAGGCACTGACTTCTGGAAGGGAGCCCCTAATACGTTCTGGTGACTCGGCTTGACCCAGACTGCGCCTCTGATCTGTTCAGTGAGCAGCTCCTAAGATCCCGGAGTCGCTCTTGAAAACAGAGGCTGATACTAAGGAAAGGCTCGCCAGGTCTCTGAACTCTTTGGTTTTAGCGGAAGCAACTTCTTTGGTTTACAGAGAAGATCCATTGTTCCAGGTCTTGACGAAATCTCTCTTGGCGAGTTTTCAACAAGATCTGTTTGACTTTATGACTGCCCGACTGGCCTGCGGAAGCACATCTTTTCAGCAGCCACAGTTCGGCATGAACCTAATAAGCTTCTTAAGAGTTCGATCTGGGGTGCTAATCTTTTCCCACAAGAAGAAGTTGATGCAGTCTTATCTGAGGCGGCTAGGGTCAATCAAAGCCTCCCGTTCCCGTTGGGGCCTGCCCTATAAAAGGAAACAGTCTGATCTTGCCAGCCCTCCCACCAAGTCCAGTAAGAAATTTAAACACTTCAAACGTCTTCCAGCTCAGTCCTTGGTCCAGGTTCCTTTACAAAGTCAACCTTCGACCTCTTCCTCCCATCCTCCACCTCAGTATGTCCTGGTAAACCCGGCACATCAGTCTTTGGCTGCTCCTTCCTATGTCTCCTCCCAGCTTTCAATCCTGCATATGAAAGTCAGGGGAAATTTCGCCCCAGACAATCAACCAGAGGCAATAAGCCCCGTGGCTTCGGGGAAGGGGAGCCCCCCGCTCCTCTCCCAGGAACAGGGGAGGTAGAGGCTCCAGAGGGGGGAAGCAATCACAGGACCGATGACATACATCCTGTGGGCGGGAGGCTGTATCATTTTCGAGCTCGGTGGACCTTCTGTCCCTGGGCTCAGAGTATAGTTTCCAAGGGCCTAGGCTGGAGTTGGATCAACAATCCCCCTCCACCAGTCAAGTTTTATCAGGCTACGACCAAGGATCTCGAGGACTTTGTGGAGGATCTCCTACAGAAACAGGCTATAAGGAAAGTGAGGTCTCTGAAGTTCCAAGGCAGGCTCTTCAGTGTTCCAAAGAAAGGTTCCAACAAACGGAGAGTAATTCTGGACTTGTCCCGTCTGAATTCCTACATTCGTTGAACAAGTTTCGGATGCTTACTGTCTCCCAAGTTCGGACCCTACTGCCCCGTGGAGCCGAACCACCTCTCTAGATCTTTCCGGACGCCTATTATCACGTCCCGGTTTGAAGGTTCTCCCCCTTTCTGGGGTTCAGGCTCGGAAGGCAGGCATATTCCTTCAAGGTGATGCCTTTCGGCCTCAACATAGCCCCAAGGATTTTTACCAAGTTGACAGACACGGTCGACAGCAACTCCGATCTCAAGGGATTACGCTGGCGGCGTATCTCGGCGACTGGATCATCTGGGCATCCAGCGTCGAGGAATGCCGAGAGTTACATCCGTGGTGGTCGACTTTCTAGAATCCTTGGGCTTTCGTGTAAACAGGAGAAGTCCCGCCTGGTTCCCAGCAGTTGTTTTCAATGGCTAGGAATCCAGTGGGATCTGAATTCTCACAAGCTCTCTCTTCCTCCTCCCAAGAGGAAGGAGATAGCCAGAGCAACCAGACAGTTTCTCAAATCCAAAGGGCCTCTCGGCGGACCCAAGAACGAAGTCTTGGGCTCCCTTCAGTTCGCCGGTGACAGACCTGTTGCTGAAAGTGAAACTGAAGGATATCAACAGAGTGTGGCGGAGTCGGGCAAATATCAGTCTCAGGGACAAGGTGTCTCTGATTCCCACATCTTGAAGAAGCGACTCCGTCCTTGGTCGTCTGTCAAGAGCCTGTCCAAGTCAGTCCCCTTCAATTTCCTCCTCCGGCGTTGGTTATCCACACAGACGCCTCCTTGCTGGGTGGGGAGGATATTCTCAACACCAAGAAGTACAGGGGACTTGGTCCTCATGTTCCGCCAGTTCCATATAAATGTTCTGGAGGCCATGGCGGTCTTCCTTACCTTGAAGAAGCTTCTTCCCCAAGAAGATTCACATAAGGCTGGTTCTGGACAGCGCCACGGTAGTCCACTGCATAAACAGGGGAGGTTCAAAATCGAGCAGGATCAACCAGGTAATGATTGCACTTTTTTCCTTGGCCTGCAAGAACAAGTGGCACCTATCTGCCACCCATCTTGCAGGGGTCCGAACGTCAGAGCAGATTCTCTCTCCAGGACAACTCCCTCGAAGTCGGAGTGGTCCCTAGACAGGGGTTCGTTCAATTGGATCTGCCAACTAGTTCCGGGTCTGGAGGTAGATTTGTTTGCAACCAAGCTCAACAACAAGCTCCCTCATTACGTAGCTCCCAACCTGGACCCTCAAGCTCTTTTCACGGATTAATGTCATTGGATTGGAACAGGTGGAAGGTGATCTATCTGTTCCCTCCAGTGAACTTGTTGTTGAAAGTCCTCCACAAACTGAGGACGTTCAAGGGTCAAGTAGCTCTAGTGGCTCCCCTACTGGCCAAAGAGCAGCTGGTTTCTCTTCTACTAGAACTGAAACTTCGCCACATCCGAATCCCCAGTCCGAAAACTAACACAAGTAGTACAAACTCAGACTGTGTCAGCTTCCTCAAAAATCCAAAAATGCCCTGGCTTTGTGGACTTTATGAAGTTTTTGGCTCAAAGGGATGCTAACGTTGATCCTGTCAATACCATGTTCTTAGAATCAGATAAGCGGGCCTCCACTCTTCGTCAGTACGACTCAGCAATTAAGAAACTAGCACTCTTTTTAAGAGAATCTGAGGCTACAGTAATGACCATTAATTTAGCAATCTCCTTTTTAGATCACTGTTTGAGAAGGGTTTAGCCGCTAGTACTGTTACTACAGTCAAGTCGGCTCTACGTAAAATGTTCTTGTATGGTTTCAAAATTGACCTCACAGACCCTTACTTTTCTTCCATCCCTAAAGCATGTGCACGTCTGAGGCCAGTAATCCGTCCACATACGGTTTTCCTGGTTTCTAAATGACGTGTTGAAGTTAGCCTCAGATATCGATAATCAATCCTGCCCCTACCTTTCCTTGTTGAGGAAAACGTTGTTCTTAGTTAGCCTGGCTTCGGGTGCTAGAATTTGGAGCTGTCTGCACTCTCTAGGGAACCCAACCACGTCGACTTCCTTCCATCGGGGAGGTTTTGCTGATTCCTCACCCTACCTTCCTGGCCAAAAATGAAGATCCCAGCATAGGTGGTCGCCTTGGAAAATTCTTCCTCTGCCTCTAGACCTGTCCCTGTGTCCAGTTCATACTTTGAGGGCTTATTTAGACAGGTCCTCTCACATCTCTTCTGGGGCTCTCTTTATAAGGGAAGGAGGGGGTAATCTCTCTATGTCTGCTATTAGACAACAGATCCTTTACTTTATCAAGCAGGCTAACCCTGACTCAGTCCCAAAAGTTCATGATATCAGAGCTGTGGCCACCTCCATTAATTACTTTCATTACATGAATTTCACGGATCTTACCAGGTACACCGGTTGGAAGTCACCCTTGGTTTTCAAACGTCACTATTTGAAATCCTTAGAAGCTCTTAAATTCTCAGCAGTCGACGCAGGGAACGTTGTCCCTCCCTCTGGTTCCCTTTCTGATTCCTAGTCATTTCTCCTCCACTGCCTCAGTTATCCCCTTACGGTCATTTCAGTCAGGCTTGCCTTGACTTCTCACCTGGCTGTGTTATCCATGTATTTGTCTAAATGACACATTTAAGTTATAAGGTTTTCAATATTGTATAGTTATTTTGTTTATGTACTTTTTCACATTGTCATGTTAATTTTAAGCTAACATCAGTTTCTTTTTGTACATTATTGTTATTGTTACTAGTGATTGAAAAATTTCTTTTGGACCTTTGGTCTTTTGTTCCCCTTAGAATTTTTATCTTTTAGTTTAAGAATTATGTTTATTTCTCTGTTAAATTTTCATCGGCTGACACGGGACCCGATCCAGAAAAGGGATTTTGTGAAGGAAAAATCTATTTCTGGAGAGGGGACCGTGTCACCCGATGACCCACCTCCACCATGTGTCATGTCCCTCCCATAGTAAACATCATTCTAGTGGGGCGCTGCTTTCATGGAATGCGACTAGCGGTGTTTTGTGTGCTGTCCACGGGTGGTACATGGGTTTGTAACGGCACCTCCCTATGGGACTTTTGACCTTGGGATCTCTATAGGATAAGGTTCCGTGCTTTTGTAGTTCACCCTTTTCCATACACGACTCCATCTGATGGAGCTCGCTCTGGGGTAGTAACTCCAGCATTTCATTTAGCTTTCTCTGGTATCTAGCAACGGAATTACCTAGAAATAAGTGCTGAATGGACTTTTTCATCGGGTGACACGGTCCTCTCCAGAAATAGATTTTTCCTTCGTCAAAATCCCTTATATATATATATATATATATATATATATATATATAT
This sequence comes from Macrobrachium rosenbergii, assembly GCF_040412425.1. Taxonomy (NCBI): domain Eukaryota; kingdom Metazoa; phylum Arthropoda; class Malacostraca; order Decapoda; family Palaemonidae; genus Macrobrachium; species Macrobrachium rosenbergii. The sequence continues at coordinate 29,302,130 of NC_089749.1, forward strand.
ATATATATATATATATATGTATATACACACACACACACACACACACACATGCAGTCCCTGGTTTACAATGGGTCCAGCTTACGATGTTCCGAGGTTATGACGCTTTTCAAATATATTCATCAGTAATTATTTCTCGGTTTACGACGCATGTTCCGGGGTTGCGACACATTGTATGCTGATCCGATGAAAGAGATATGGCTCCAAAATGGCAGAATAATAAAAATTTGGAGTTTTTTTTTTTTTTTTTATGAAAAACTTGACAAAAATGCAGCTTACATCATTTTCAGTGCACCCAAAGCATTAAAAGTAAGGTTTTCTTAGGATTTTTGACGATTTTCGGCCATTTTTTGGTTTACAACGATTTTCCGTTTACAATGCGGTGTAAAAACAGAACCCCCGTCGTAAACTGGGGACTGACTATATGTATATATGTATATATATATACATACGTACACAGTAAACCCCCCGTATTTGCAGGGGATGTGTACCACACCTACCCGCGAATCACTAAAACTAGCAAATACTTAAAACCCTTCTAGAACTGCCTATTTTCATAGTTTAAACAGACAAAAAACAAACTAAAAATGCTTATACAGGTATTATCGTACTTATGATGGGGTTAGGTTCCAAAAAAAACCATTGTTTGTTGGAAAAAACGTAAGAAATAGCAAAACGTATCTCAAACATAGCCTAGCCTACACTAGGGTGTTTGGTACCATGTATACATATACTATGGTAGCCTAGCTTACACTGTAAAGTATACTCTATACATACACAGTATAGTAATTATTAACATCAGCTAATTCTGAAGGTTCATGCAAAGTGACTTATGATAATTCAGTGCAAAGAGAAAATGAATAACAAACAAGAATTAGCTTAGCTTACACTATGGTATACTGTATACATATACATTTACGGTAGCATAGTCTACATTATACTGTCCTACATACTCTATATTCAAGTATCGTATTATACAAACATCAACATGACGAATATGCATCTTTTCCATGGATCTTTTAAAATGTTATGCCTTAATTCACTGTATCCAGTAATATTGTATATATTCTTATATTGCTTTTGTATTACAAATTGTGATCATAGCGATCAATGTTTTGGTTTGGAAATCATTTATGCGGTGTTTATTTCGCCATATTTAATTCAGTTTGGAGTGCTTTTCTTGCTTCTAGTTAGTTTAAATGTATCTCTAGATACTTTATTTATGTGGGGCAAGGTTATTTTTCGTTATACGATGTTTTTAAGTCGAAATATAGCTAAAATACATCTTGTTATGAAATGAATTTATCTATTGTTTTCATCAGTAGATGACAAATGAAGATGGCCGTTTGGGGGCGTTTGTTTTTTGTAAAAAAAAAAATAAAATAAACCAAGATTCCGTTCGCCATTTTCACTTGATTTCATCATAATATGCACTTTACGTATTTATCATTTATCAGCATAAAAATAACAGTGTTGTGTTCTTTCATGTCCAGTAGTTTTGATTAAAATACTTTCTCTCCCATTTTAATTACGATTGAGTTTGATCCATGTTGCTGATGCACAACAGTGTACAGCATAGTCATTAGCAGGTTGAACATTGTTTTCTCAGCTTCAGCTACAACTTGCAGCGTAAATTTAGAGTATATTTCCTTGACGATCTTTTATCCATACCGAATAAGGGTATAATGTAAAAATATATCAGTCCTATTCTACTTAACGTCATTTGTGCCATAACCTACAATAATTGTTTATTATCCTACAATGGTTGAAATACCAGGTTAATAGCTGTTGTTATCTGATTCGGTTATAAGCAAAACAACAGTTTATTGGTCCGTTGTTTATGGCAGTACACATTTACACAAGATTATAAGGTTACTAACGATACTTTTACCATTCTCTTTTACTTTTTTAACTAGAAGATGGGGTAAAGAGATGGAGGAAAAGTTGTCTATTGTAATTTGGTCTTTCTCACTGCCTGATTACGCTGCTGCCTGCGCCTGCGCAAAATTTTAAAATATTTCATAAATAATATTGTCGTATCGGTATTGCTTACCCCATTGCAAAATCGAATTATCGTAACGTGAGCATTACCTGAGTATTTTAATAGTTTCATCACAAAAAGTGCATTTAATTAAAAATGAGATGAAAATACAGTATTTCGTGAATATTTCTCAGTGAAAAATACCGCAAATGGGCAGATTTTCCGCAAATAATGGGTAGATACATTCCAAAGAGAAATCCATGAATAAGTGAGTCCACGAATCGTGAGAACGCAAATACGGGGGGTTTACTGAGTGTGTGTGTGTGTGTGTGTGTGTGTGTGTGTGTGTGTGTGTGTGTGTATATATATATATATACTGTATATATATATATATATATATATATATATATATATATATATATATATATATATATATATATATATATATATACTGTATAGCAATTTTTGTAAGTTTGTTATTTATAATAAAATATTGAAAACCAGCCAAATTATATATATATATATATATATATATATATATATATATATATATATATATATATATATATATATATATATATATATATATATATATATATATATATATATATACATATACATATACACACACATACCTGGTTATTGATGATCAGGTTTTACTGCACTTGTCTAGTGACAATAACTGGATTTTCGGCACCAATAACCGGGGATTGGCGCTATTATCGCTGATTTTTGGTTACCATCACACCATTGGGAACCGAACCCCACCAATAACCAGGGGATGACTGTATATAAATATAATATACACACATACTGTATCAAATATAAGGGAGCCCATAGAAATGCCAAATTGTGGAAAATAAAGGCTATATATCAGAGACCAAACTGTCTCTCTCCTCAGGCAAATAGTAAATGAGAAAAGTTACAGAAACGTGGTATTTATACCAGAAGATCCATAGGTCAGCCGTTAAGTCACTCCAGTTGACAATTTCTCTTTCATCTTCTTAATTGTTGGTTGGAGGAAGATTTTATCTATAATATATGAATCCCAGGAGCCTCTTCAGAGATTCATTACATTTCTTTGTTTAATCAAGGCTGATTCCACCATCTGGCTTTCGAACCGACAATTGCTGCTATAAATTATACGAGACATATTCCAGTTTATTCTGTGGTTATGGTTATTCATGTAGTTAAAAACAGCTGAGCTCTGTTGTCCGTACCTAACCAAATGTTTATGCTGTATTAATCTTTGGGGGAGTGATTTGCCTGTGATAAAGGATTTCATATATTCCCGTGTCTTTGGGGACCAGTTTTTGTTGGATGTTAATCAGGAATTTGGCTAAGGTATTTGGGTAGGTAAAAGCAAAAGGGTTAGAGTTTTCACGTGTCTGTTTAACGTCTTAATCCTGTCCAGGTGTGGGATTTTTATTTCATTGTTGGGCGTCTCTCTGGTCTTGTTATGGGGGGGATGGTAGAAAACAGTGTATGCTTTGTGGATCGATTTCTCAATTAAACGGTCAGGGTACTTTAAAGATGACAGCTGCTTACGGACTACTTCAATTTCCTGTCCAGGAGATCCAGGGATCAAATCCGTAAGTCTCTTAAGAACAAAGTGCTGGCTACGCCAATTTTGATAGATGTCATGATAATTATAAAAAACGGGGTTTGAACCCAAAGGGAAATGAAAACCCTATTTTTAGTCTGGGAGCTGCGAGAGCCTCATGCATTTACGTCTGCCTTAGGCAGCGCCCCGGCTAAATCCCTTATCAGAGAACTTATAGCACAGGGTTGGCACGTATTCATGACAAGAGAAAGTTGGTTTTCTCTATATGGTAAATTTGTATTCTGTCATGTCTCTAATTATTAAAATGTCAAGAAAAGGAATTTTGTTGTCTGTTCCCCATTCAACTTTAAATTTGATGCTATGCACTAATGCATTTAATTTTGAAATAAATTAATTGAAATTGCCCCACTTATTATCTGTATATGTAAGTAATCCCTCAATTTTCCGGGTCACCATTACCTGACACTCGACATCATCCAACACTTCCAGACCAAGGTCCCAAATATATATATCTTTACAAATATATATGATGAATAATATCTTTCAAAAAATAAAAAAACCCCACCCACTGATGGTTGGCAATGCTGTGCAGCCTCATGAAAATGTTGGCAACACTGCTTACACTCAAACAGACTGAGATAAAGTTTTGGAGGGTGGAGGAGGCCTCAAGAAGTTTCCAAGGAGGGGGGGGTCAGATGGCTGGGCGCTTTGGGAGAGTTAAGTATATCTTAGTTTAACCAGACCACTGAGCTGATTAACCGCTCTCCTAGGGCTGGCCCGAAGGATTAGATTTATTTTACGTGGCTAAGAACCAACTGGTTACCTAGCAACAGGACCTACAGCTTATTGTGGGATCCGAACCACATTATGATGAGAAATGAATTTCTATCACCAGAAATAAATTCCCCTAATTCTTCATTAGCCGGGTAGGAGAGTCAAACGCTGGGCCAACAGCGTGCTAGGCGACAGCTCTATCCACCCCTCCAACGAAGAACTGCTATGGGAGAGGAGTGGCAGCAAGGGGAAAGGGAGAGAGAACAGTAACTTTACTTTTTTATTCATATCTTATGCAACAGTATTCTCACTTATATTTTTACTGTATTTTCTCATTTTTTTTTTTACAAACCAAAAATGAATGCAATCGTGAGTGTAGGGTATGTATGTACGCATGCACTCCCAGAGCTCGTTTGGTTTTGTATCTTTATGTTTATGATACAGTAATTCATATTTTATTTAAAGATATGTACAGTACTGAGAGAGAGAGAGAGAGAGAGAGAGAGAGAGAGAGAGAGAGAGAGAGAGAGAGAGAGAGAGAGAGAGAGAGAGAGAGAGAGAGAGAGAGAGGTATATTTACATGGAAGCCTAAATACAGTAACACACACACTCCTTCACTTTTTTATTTATATCTTATGCTAATGTATTCTCATTTACACTATGTTTTTACTGTATTTTCTCATTTATCAACTACTTTTAGTTTTCTGTAAAAGAAAACTATTGTGCCGGCTTTGTCTGTCTATCCTCACTTTTTTCTGTCTGCCCTCAGATCTTAAAAACTACTGAGGCTAGAGGACTGCAAATTGGTAGGTTGATCATCCACCCTCCAATCATTAAACATACCAAATTGCAGCCCTGTAGCCTCAGTAATTTTTATTTTATTTAGGGTTAAAGTTAGCCACAATCGCACTTCTGGCAATGACACAGGACAGGCCACCACCAGGCCATGGCTAAAGTTTCATGGGCCATGGCTCATACAGCATTATACCAAGACCACCAAAAGATAGCTCTATGTTCAGTGGCCTTGATTATATGCTGTAGCAACTGTACAGAAAACTCGGCTGCACTGAAGAAACTTCTGCGTATTTTTTACTTATTAGTGTTCTTTGAATGAATTTGCTTTGAACAGTCATCACTGAGAAATGCTGTATGTACTAAAGATGTAAACATGACATTTTTATGATAAAATAACGTTTCACTTATACTTACCCGGTAGTTACATATAGCCGTCGTCTTTGACGTCACGGCAGTATTCAAATTTCGGCTTAGCGCTTAGCGTTACGACAGGTGATCCTCTACCCCCGCCCTCTATCGGGTATCGGGAACCGTTCAAGAACACGTCATAAGTTTTGCCCAACTGCCCAGGTGAGGGAGGAGGGTGGGTTATGATTATGTAACTACGGGTGAAGTATAAGTGAAACGTTATTTTATCATTATCCAGATTGTCATCATCTAACACTTGACATTATCAAACACACCGGGCCCAAAAGATATATGAAACATATAAATTTCGAAAAGTTTGAAAAAACTGCCCTACAATGATTGGTAATGATTCGCGGCCTCACGAAAATGTTGGTAACACTGCTTATACTCAAACAGACTGGAAAAGGGTTTTGGGAGGCCTCAAGAAGTTCCAAGGTGGTGGGTATCGGTCAGATGGCTGAGCACCATGGGAGAGGAGGGGCAGTGTGGATAGAGGGCTAGTTACGGTAACATCAAAGCTTAAGAACAGTAACAAACACACTCCTTTACTTTTGTATTTATATTTTATGCTACAATATTCTTGTTTATATTTTTACTCTATTTTCTCCTTTTTTATTTTTTTAAACCAAGATAAAAAATGCAATCATGTACTTATGGTAGGTACGTATGCACACACTCATTTGATGGTGACAGTAACTGAAACATGTTCATTTGGTTTTGTTATTCATGCTCACATATAAAATTCACATTTCAAATATTTTTATACATTAGAGATGAAATATCAACACTTATAAAATACTCTCTTGTGTACTGTTATGATATGTGTGATACTGATACTCAGAGTCAACTAAACTTGTAATGAAATACAGTACAGTCTCCACCTTGCCTGTGAACGAGTTACATTCCAGATGGTTGTTCGTATCTTGAATTGTTCGTAAGTTGGTTTTTAATATATGGTGCATAATTTTTCTTGTTGTTTATATCCCCAGGTTAAGTCGGGAGTAATAGACTACTATTTTCACTGCATTTTTCAATCATGCAGTATTATAAGGAATTACCTTTGGATGCTAAAACGGTAAAAAGAAGAAAATACAATTTAGATCGGGCAACAATCAAAATTTTGTATTTTTTCCATGTTTTGAAAGTTATGAACTTAGACAGAATTTCACAGGAGCAACGTCTGACATTGGAGGTTCATAAAGCAAACAACGCTTGCTGTCATCTATTAACAAAAATACATACTAAATAGAGAAAATGGGAATTCATCACAATCAAGTTAAATTGGGAAGACTGAAATACTTAGGAATATTTTAAGAATATGAACAAATATTCTCGTGATTGAAAGAAGAATACTGTACATGGTAGTTAATCACCAGAATACAGGCAGTCCCCGGTTATCAGCAGAGGTTCTGTTCTGACAGCGTCATGGTCCCCGATTTTCGGTTATCGGCGCCTCTGTTAGGTATGTATTAGTGCCAATACCCAATTATCGGCGCTGAAGTGGAAATCGGCGATTTTTGTCGCTAGACAAGCCTCGTGAAACTGGATCACCAATAACCAAGGACTGCCTGTACTCAGGATAACCAGGGAAGGAGTTAAAGGGGCGGGTTCTTCTTCCTCTACGTGTTCTTCTTTTCTTTGAAAAATTCTTGCTGGCAGAATAGGTGTGCAGAGCAAAATTTAAACTTGTGACCCTGAATGATCGTAAGTAGGATGGTGTCTATACAATAAATCAAACAAAGCAAAAAAAAAAAAAAAAGAATAAATAAAAATAAAATAAAGAATAAAAAAATAAAGGGTAACATGTACGTACATATGCAAGCACTCATTTGATGGCGTCGGTGAACTTGCTACCGCCTGTTTGGTATTGTCTTGCCTACACATCAAATTCGCATTTTAAATATTTTTATGGCAATTAGAGATGAAATAACAGCAAAATAAAATATTCTTTTGTGTACTCTTATATGTGTGATAATCATATTTTGAGTCAAACTTTTAATGAAATAAGGTACAGTAAACTCAAGCACAGCAAAAAAAAAAAAAAAAAAAAAAAAAAAGGTACCATTCGATATGGAACAAAGTAAGAAGCAAACTCACACACATACAGAACAAAAGAGGTAGAGAAAAAGAGCTAGCTTTTGTGACTGCTACTGGCTCAAAAGCTTGATGTCACTTAACACGTCATGAAGTGTCACATTTTTATTGCTTGTTATGGGATGATATGGATATGTCATTAGTATTGTAGAAGGTGCATGGTGACAGGATACAGTGCTTCTCACTTTTGTGGATAGTTCCAGAACCCACTGCAGAAATGCTAAACTTCTTAAATACACATTGATACATAACCGCTAAATACCCTGTACAGGCAGGTCCCCGGTTATCGGCAGGGTTCCGTTTCCAAGGGTGTGATGATAACCGAAAATCGCCGCTAACCGAAAATCGGTGATTTCGGCGATTTTCGGGGGTTATCGGCGCCGAAAAGCGCCAATTTTTGGTTATTGGTGCCTCTGTTAGGTATGTATTGGCGCCGATAAGCAGAAATCGGTGATTTTCGTGCCGAAAATTGCTGATTTTTGTCGCAGGCGCTACCATAAACCGATCGCTGTTAACCGGTTCATTGCTAACTAGGACTGCCTGTACTCCTTAGCCTAAAATGCTTTTAACTGCCTATTTTAACAGTTCACTCCCTAATTTAATAATAAAAGAAAAGTGAATTACAGTATGTCCCCCGTAATTGCGGGGGTTAGGGACCAAAACCACCCGTGTTAAGTTGGTATCCCCTTATAAAAGTGCTTACAACTGGCTGTTTTAACAGTTCAAACACCAAAAATCCCCCCTTTAAAAATGCTTAAAACTGGTTTATTTTAATAGTTCACTGGCTATTTTAGTAGTTCACACAATAAATATATCTTAAATTATCATCCTAAAACCATTTAATATGATTTCAAAGTCATACTACAACATTACCATTGCAAAAATATGGGCTTACAGGCACGCAGATGAAAGCCAATCAGGTTACCCTACGATATCCAGGCAGAGCTGTTTTCTCTCACATAAGGCATTGAGGCTGTCCCGCTTTTCTTTTTCAGACAAGGGAAACACTGGGAATTCAAAAGTAGAGTTAAATACTGTACAGTCCTTAAATATTTAAATATGCACTGAAAAAAAATACTGCATTATAAATGCAATCAACAGTGATAAAATATTCTCTTGTGTATGTACATGTTACTATGATTTACTAATTTTCAGATATTAATATTAATGTACCACAGCAAAATACCATAAAATGTTATTTTCGCTTACAGAATCCATTTATACTGTATTATTAAACTGATCTATTATTATTGTAATATGTATAAAAATAACCGATTGTTCTAGACATTTGTAATGTTTACGTTCTCAGAATTAGCTGATTAATCCTACTACCTAAAGAATTAGGAAAATAATTTTTTAGTTGCTAAAAGAAACTAATGTATTAATGGAACTATCATTCTTAATTTTGTACATAAAAGTTTACGATACAGTAATTCACAGAGAGAGAGGTGTTCATAACTGAAGTCTTAGCACAGCAGCTAGGCACAAGACTTGACGGGCTCAGTTAAACTAGCTGGGGAGGAGAGTATTTTTACTGTGATTAGAGATGAAACAGTGATAAAATATTCTCTCGTGTACTGTTATAATATATGATAATCATAGTCAACTAAACTTGTAATGAAGTACTGTACAGGAAATCAAAGAAAGAAAAAATATATGGCAAAGTATCTACATACGTATGTTTACATCATTTAAAAACAATTACAAATGTCGGGATGATCGTTTTTTTATACAACAGATCAATAATGTATAATAATACAGTATAAGTAAATGGAAGAGAGAGAGAGAGAGAGAGAGAGAGAGAGAGAGAGAGAGAGAGAGAGAGAGAGAGAGAGAGAGAGAGAGAGAGAGAGAGAGAGTGTTTACACTGGTAAGCTGTTTTGTGATTTTGTGGGATTTTAATTTAGCATTTTACTTATAGGACTTACCTGGTAGTTACATATAGCTGTCGTCTCTGACGCGCGGCAGAATTTTAAATTTCGCTAGCGCTAAAAACACCCAGGTGATCCCTCTACCAGCGCCTCTCTATAGGTACAAAGGAACTATCCCAACAATGTTCTAGAACCCATTATTTTTTTTACGAGAGACCGTAACACGGGTCTCGCTTGTGGTTGAATTTTTGTCTGCAATTTATACTTACATTTCTTGTATTTTTGTTAGCTAGCGCTTGCAATTTGTGGTCGGAAATTAATTCTTTGTACAACATGTCTGATTCTGGTTCCCAGTATAGATATTGTGCTTTAGGCTGTAGGGACTCGCTTGCTCATATGCTATCGAATTTCATTCAGCTTGCTCATGAAAATTTGTAATGCAGAGAATACAGTGAGGAATGTATGCATCTAACAACGGATGAATGGTCAGCCTTAGAGAAATATTTCTACGGAAGTTAGAAAAGGACAGAGTTAGGAAAGCTTCGCAGAGGTCATCATCTGCTAAGTCTGTAGGGCAGGTAATTCAATCTGTTAACCCCTCTCCTATTAATCCTCCTTGTCCGGACTTGTTGATCCCAATCCTATCACCGTGTCAGAGTTAAAAAGTCCAGATGGACACTAAATTTTCAGCTATGCTTTCAGCCATCCAGACGATGGGCCAAGCTTATTGAAAAATTGGCTCAAAGTGAAGTGTTAGTGGAGGAGGTGTCTGTTCGGCCCACTCGTTCTCCCAGGTCTAGACCTCTGTCGGACTCCCCTGGTTCAGGGAGAGGGCATGTCGAAAACCGAAAGGAGGCGAGTGGGGCTTGCTCCCGAGCAGTCACCCCCTCAAGTATTCCTGTTGTGCATTCCCAGGATGCTTCCGCACGCCATAGAAAAGGCGCTGCTGGGGATGTGTCTTCTAGTGGTGATGATTCGTTGACTCCTCCTCGGCGGGCTTACATTCTTCTCTCGCTCTCCTCGCAGGTCTCGCCGCCTCCTGCAGCGATTCCGAAAAAGATCGCTGACGGATCCGCATGCGGGCTGTAGCTTCTGGGAGGATCCTGAACCTTTCCTCTCTCAGTAGATCAGCCCTCGCCGGAAGGAACCTACGCCGCACTATTGCCCGCTATAAGCTGCCTCGCTCCAGGAGCGCCTACATCTCGCTCCAGCCTCATCGCGAGATAGTGCCGCTCCTACTATCGTCAACAAGATCCCTCATGGTCGCCTTCCAGTCACGGACAAATTGACGGATCTTATTCAGTTCTTTTTGTGGCGCCGTGCTGCTTCGGGGAGCACCTGTTATGAGACACTTCCTTCTCACGCCACAAGTCTTGACTCAAGAGCCTCCCACTTCGCATGCACCAATGAAGAGGCTCAACCAGGCGCTTCAGCATTCTTCTCTGGCTCCGGATTCGCCACGTTCGGTTGGCGAAACGCCACTTCAGCATGGCGCGGCGCCACTTCAGCTTGGCGCGGCGCCACACTTGACGGATTCGGCGCCACATCGGCATGGTCGTAAGACTTTAGATTCCGCGCGACCTACTTTTCGTCAGGAAACTGTTCCTGTACACCAATTGTCTCCTGTGTTCTGTAGACGTAAGAAACTAAGAAGATGTAGAAATAGAAGAGGACTTTCCAGGAATCAAGGAGAAATCTTCGGGTTATAAGGAGTTACTCAAGTTTTTCGTGGAAAACTTTGGGGACTCTTTTAAGCCTTCGACTCCGGCTTCTCCCAGATCGCAGTTTAAGAGGGATAACGCCTCGGATCCAGCTCCTTTTACACGCCTAGTTTTGGCGAGCTCTGCCAAGAAGGCTATCAAGAAAATTAATTCCCGGCTCTCTGAGCCAAGAGAGAGCAAGGCAAGAGTATGTTTTGTCTTCCACCCTCCAGATTGGCTCATCGCGCAGCCGCATGTGGTACGAGACTGGAGAACGTTTTTCTTTGGGTGTGTCTGCTCCTCCGCTCAAGGGGACTTCTCCAGTCTAGTGGATTCAAGTCGTCACACAGCTCTTCAATCAGCCAAGATCTTTTTCACGCGAGTCAGAGTTGGATCATCTTCGTTATATTTTCATTATGTGGAGGTCATCAGCTTCTTGATTGGTCAGTATAAGTTTCTGGCTAGGAAAGTCAAAGCACTGGATTCTTCAGATTATCGACTTGATTTCCTACTTCAGAACATCACAGACAAGGGGGTAAGGACAGTCTTGAGCTAATCTCGGTTTTTGCAACCGAGTTCTGAAGAAACGATAACTCTGGTGCCTCTTTTTGGCGGCGGGTGTCGCGAGCCAGAGTGTCTGCTCTCCTCTTTGCCCCTTTGTCGAAGGACCACTTGTTCCTCGGGCGAATTATTCGAGAGACCATGCTGAAGCTCACACAAAAAGCAACACAGGACCTGTTGGCTCAGCCAGCAAAGAAGTCGAAGAAGACTAATTAGCTACTTCCCACCAAAACTCGTGTTTTCGGACACTTCCAAGACGTCAGGGCAAAGCCCGTTTCTCGGCCCTTTTCCAAGTTTCGTGGGAAAGGAAAATCTTCTACTCGACCTTCCAATTTTCAACAAAAGAAATGAGTGTGCTGTCCTCCACATAGCAGTAGGTGCCAGACTCCAGTCGTTCTCGGAAGCCTGGCAAAAGGTCACTCAAGATCCTTGATCTCCTTGCAGGTGATCCGAGAGGGGTACTCCATCCCATTCCAACAAAAGCCCTCTTCGACGCCCAGTCGCTTTTCCAGCATACTCCAACGACTTCAGAAGTTTTGCTTCTCTCGCAGAAGAAGCAGAAGCACTACTAAGGAAACAATATCGACTAGTGTCAATTCCATGCTCTCCGGGTTTTACAACCGCCTCTTTTTAGTTTCAAAGGCCGAGGTTGAGGCCGGTTCTATTTGAGCGATTGAACGTTGCAAAGAAGACGCAATTTTGATGGAAACGCACAGAGTCGGTGTTAGTATCTTCAATCAAGTGACTGATGGCCCCGAGACCTCCAGGATGATTTCAATGCTCCTATCCATCAGGAATCAAGGAAGTTCTCTTGAGGTTTGTTTCTTTTCCAAGGCAAAAGTTTTCCAGTTCAGAGCTCTTTGTTTCGGATCGTCAACTGCACCTCGGGCGTTTACAAGAGTTCTGTCAACGGTGGCGTAAGAATCTTCACTTGCAAGGAATAAGGATGTCAATGTATCTGGACGACTGGTTTCTGAAAGCACACCCAAAGCTAAATGTGTGGAGTGACCTAATGAAGACATTATCTCTGGAAAGGAACTAGGCCTACTTAGTCATCGTTCAAATCGCCCTCTCACCATCACAGCAGATAGCTTATCAGAGTGGAGAACGGACTCGACTTTCGGCTTCTCCATCAATACGGAGTAGTAGAGTCTGTCTAAGCACGAGACGCACTCTCTACATCGCGGAGGTTTGCTCAGCCAACCAGTGGATGAGCTTTACTGGGGACCTTAGCTCGATGGAGAAGTTCGTGAAACCTGGGGGAGACTCAAGATGAGGCTCCTCCTGCAGTTTTATCTACAAAGCCAATGGCCACGCAAAACCCATCCGGATTCCTTTCTTTCATGATCTCAGATCAGATCAAGTAAAGGAGCTGTTCTGGTGGAATTCAAGAGAAGACCAGGAGGGAATTTCTCTTTTTATCACAGGAACCCAGACCTCACACTCCTTTTTGTCAGACGCCTGGATCAGGGTGGGGAGCCACTTTAGACAACAAGGAATGTTCGGCCTGTGCAGGAAGAGCAGAAAGAACTGCACATAAAATGTGAAAGAACTGAAAGCGTGTACATCTAGCCTCCTGATGCAATTTCAGCAAGAGGTAAAAGGCAAGGTTATCCTAGTTCAGACAACACGACAGCTCTTGCTTATATCAAAAGGCAAGTGTTCTCATTCTTCTCCTGTATCAGACGATCAAGGAACTTCTTTTTAGAATGTCGGAAGAGAACGAGGTCAATGCTATTGACCAGGTTCATAAAAGCAAGCAGAGGAATGTAACAGCGGATCTTTTAAGCAGGAAGAATCAAGTCTTACCCACGGAATGGACTCTACATCCCAGGTTTGCAAACAATTGTGGAATCTGTGGTTGTCTGGCTAGTAGACCTGTTTGCAACAGAGAACAAAAACGCTCCCAGCATATTGCTCCCAGATCCGGACGACAAGGCACTTTTGGGTGGATGCAATGACAATGAGTTACTGTTTCAGATCTTACGCTTTTCCACCTTCAAAATTATCAGGAAGGTCTTGGAAAAGTTCAGGAACCACAAGAACACCAAGATGACTCCCCTAATCGCCTTCTGGTCAATGAGACGTTCCAGATCTTCTCCTCCTCCTCCTCGCAGATTTTCCGAGGATCCTCCCGCCGAGGAAAGACTACTCAGACAACCCCACTTCCTGAGGTTCCATCAGAACCTGTCCGCCACGGCTTGTCGCCCTGCAGACTGTCGAGCGAATTTTCAGGAAGAGAGGTTTTTCAAAGGAGGTTGTAAGCGCTATTGCGCGACCCAGAAGAAAGTTCTATCACGTATACCAGGCTAGATGGAATCAAGCCAGAGACTGGTGCAATAGACATGGAGTTTCGCTTCTAAAACTCCTCTCAAATCAAATAGCTGGTTCTTGCTATATCCCTTTTAAGGAGAAAGGATTGTCTTGAGCACGACAAGGGTATCGATCAATGCTTATACGGTGTTTAAGCACAGAGGTCTAGACATCTCTCGAACAATCAGGATCTAACAACAGATTTCACGTTAAGTCTTTAATACCTGAAGACAAAAAGTTCCTAAACAAACATGGAATTTGGACATCGCTTCTAAATGGATTTGTTCAGATCATTCGGCCTTTGGCAAAATGCATCTGAGAAATCTGACTAAGAAAACTATTTTTCTAGTAGCACTCGCACAGCCAGGGAGGGTGAGGAGGTTCATGCCTTGGACAAACAATTGGTTTCTCTCAAGGAAAAGCTGTATGTTCTTCCTCTCAGGTTCTAGCGAAGAACTAAGATGCGCTCCAGACCATGGCCGAGGTCTTTCAGCATTGCTATTTCCTCAGATCTTGTGGGAGAAGGAGAACAAAGAGAGATTGTTGTGCCCGGTGAGAGCCTTGAAGTTCTATATTCACCAACAAAAGGTATCAGGGGCTCTTCGGAGAACTTGTGGTGTTCTGCAGAGAAAACCCAAGACCACTTTCTAAGAATGCTCTTGCTTTCTTCTTAAGAGAAGTTATTTCAGAAGCCCATGTGAATTGTCAGGACTCAGACACGGGAACTCTGAAAGTAAGAGCACACGAGATAAGAGCTGTAGCTACTTCTTTGGCTTTCAGGCACAACCTCTCAGTGCAAAAGATTGTGAATTCTACATTTTGGCGATGTAAGTCGATCTTCGCATCGCATTACTTGTCAGAATTGAAGACTGATTTTGACAATGGCAGTACCTTAGGGCCTTTAGTAGTTACGTCGGGACACGGTGGGTGAGGGAGAAAGTGGGGCAACCTATCCGACTAACATTTTCCCTTGAAGTTGGAAATTGAGTTTGCTGCGCTGCTTGTAGGTACTATGTTGTTGGTTTAGAGTACCTACAATCTTTAATTTTGTGGGTTGGAAAGTTTTAATTTTATATTTCGGTGATAGAGGTGATCCCTTATTGTTAATTTGCCCTGCGCCCAGAGCAAGGGCATAAGTCTTGTCCTGGTCACGCGCTTTTGTCCTCACGGCAGTACTAACAGATCAGGGCCCACACCGATCCTTTTATATCCTGTCTATATTAATCGAGGGATAAGCAGACTACAGAGGCAGTAACCGCTGAGTCAGCAATCCTTCAAGGTAAGGAACTAAAATTCATGTTTTTGATTTCTAACAATATATGTGGCTGACATGGTCCCACCTCCTCTAAAGGTGCCAATCAGCTATATGTAATCTTCAACAGGTAAACTTATAGTGAATGATATTTTATGATAAAATAAGGTTTTATTTATACTTACCTGGTGTTATATGATAAACTCACCCACCTCTCTCATGTCAAGTGGGCTTAAAAAACTTAATGGGTTCTAGAACATTGTTGGGATAGTTCCTTGTTACCTATAGAGGGCGCTGGTAGAGGATCACCTAGGTGTTTTTAGCGCTAGCGAAATTTAAAATTCTGCGCTGGCGTCAGAGACAACAGCTATATGTAACTACCAGGTAAGTATAAGTAAAACCTTATTTTATCATAAAAATATCATTTTATTGATATTTTGCTGTTTACATTAATATTTGAAAATTAGTAAATTATTTTTTTATCATAAAAATGCATTTAGTCCTGAAAATAAAATGAAAATACAGTAAGTATAGTAAGTATTGCTCTACAAAAAAAATTTGCGAATATATTTGGGGATAAGTTCCACAGAAAAACCCTGCCATTAACTGAAGACACGACTGCTGATCCACAATCTAGCAGGGACCCACTGTAGTGATAATTTTAGATATGGTCCACAGAAAAATTTGCGAATTGGTGAACGTTCTCTCGTACAAGTGAAAGATATGTCCCACAAAAATCTGCAATAAAGTGAAGTGCTAAAAAGTGGGGTCCACTGTAATCCTGTTTCTCACTGTTGGCAAAAACGTGCTACGTCATTGTTGTTTTTTATTTTGAATGGCTTATAGACATAGCATCATAAACATATCTTGTGTTGTGTGTCATACTCCTGATTGTGTATGGCCCCACCTCTTTCTAAGAGGGCAAGGAAGGTGTTGTTGACCCTTAAACAGAAATTAGAAATTGTTGAGAGGATGGAGCAAGATTGGACCCGGTCACATATATAGGAGGAGGACAGCACTGCCTGGTCAGCCCTGCATGATAAGATTTCCCATGACAAACTGAAATAGTATATCACAGAATTTGGTAAGCATATTTAGTGTTTACTGCTGCAAATGAAGAACATGTAGCCTACCAAGCTAATTGTTGCATATGAGATGTAGAAGGGGTTTTTTACTTTGTTACAAATATGGGAAAATAAGGTAAATCCTGTATTTACTTTTTATATAAAGTTTTTAGTTTAAAATGTGATGGTTCTTGTTCATGATAAAAATAGTAAGTGTTCACCACTATGTGATATTGACAATGTTAGGTGAGGAAGGGCAACTCCCCTTGCACACCCCTAGATTTTTTACTCACCACTATCTGGATTTTGACATTATCTGAAGAGCCCTTGGCTCTATTAATCTGGATAACTGAGGGATTACTGTATACCTATAGTGTGGAAGATGGGTAGTCTGAGAATGTCACTAGTTGTGTTTTACCCGATGTTTGCACTGCATTAAGTTCCTTCTGACCCCTCCATTCTTAGTTAAACTCCTGAAATTTCTGTCTTCCATAACTGAGCCCCAGACCTTCACTGAGGTACCTAAGGACTGAGGACCCTTCCCATGACAGCTTAAAATAACAATGAATCTGATACAGACTACCTGTTCAAGTAAGAGGAAAAAACCCAAGCCTGACTCTTGCCAAGTCAAAAAAAAAACTTCCCCAAAATCATATGACCTTGAGGAGAATACCTCTGCTTTGCTAAACACTCCTATAATTGCTGAAAACTTCTTAGATGGAAGCAATGGTGATAGACATAGAAAATAACATTACAGGGAATAAAAGTGAAGCTGCTTCTCTGTAGGAAAAACCTGAACTGTGAGAATCCTTAAAAGAGGATATATAGAGGTAAGAATAGTGAAGCATCTTAGAAGAGGTTTCCTGTCATTGGACTGCACTAAAGCCTTGAACATACCCAAGACAACCTTGGTAAAGAGCAGCACAAATGAAGGTTCTATTTCCAAAATATAATTTGTTAACTTCTCCTCACACAAAGCAATTAACCTCTTCAAACCAGGAATTGTGATAATTTCTTCCAACAGATTCACCAAACTGAAGCACAAGCAACTTGCCCTCCTGCCAAAGAAGAAGCAGGAAAATAGGACTTAACCACACAACATGTGCCAAAGAGTCTGGGGCAAACATTACAAAACTCAATGGCAGAAGGGTAGCAGCTGACTACATTGAACTCTCCTGATGACCTTCTACTGAGGGTTGAAAACTCCTCTTTAGTCACCACCGATGAAATCACTTGTTCCGGCTCAAAAGGACACTGATTCAGTTGAAAACCTCGCAGCTCAATAAAAAGATCTACACTCTGATCATGAAAAATCTCACAAAAAACGAGAGTTCCTGAATAATGGGGGAATCAAAACCAAAGCAGCAACTAACTGTTTAAAGAAGAAACCCCCACCTGGAAAAGGAGCCAAAATCCCCAAAGCAGAGCGATGACAGACTACTAAAGACAACTACTTGCCTACTCAAAAAGAAGCTGAAACAAGAGTGCTTTGCTACAGGCACACAAACAACAGTTGCACAAGCAATGAGCACGCAAGTGATAGTTGCACAGGCAGCAGGCATACAAGCAACAGGCGCACAAGAGCAGCGACTACAACACATAAAGACTGAAGGAGAAAACCTGAGGGGCACAAAGCACAGGAGAGAAGCACACAGGGGTGAGGCACTGTGGCGAAATGTACAAAATTCTACTAGGCTTAGGTGACCAGTGCGTCAAAACTGGGAGATGCAAAACCACACTGACCACCAAAAGCCGCAATACAAGAGAAAGCGGAAGTAAGTCTAGGCTTCTCACTAGAAACTAACTGACACTTCATACTAGTCTTAAACCACAAATGGCTCATAACTACATTAGATTCAAGTTAAACCCCTCCTAGAAAGCAAAAGGAAACTTTCCTCGACAAAGTAGCTTTAGCTGGTTGCTTACTACCTGGCAGAAGCAGTGAACCCACTTAAATATTATCTGAAAGAGTTGAAGCATCACTCATATGAAATCAATCCCATATGGTAAAATTAAGTGGGAAAAATGTCTGGCAACTTCTCTTATTCTCTCCTAAATGATCCTATGGGAGAATGAATTCTGGTGCCAAAACTGGTGCTGTAGACATTGGAACTGGTGGGCTGATGTCAGACCAAAAGGAGGACGGAGACAACAGGCACAGATCCGTACCACTTTCTGACACATCCTGTTTTCCTGTTGTTCCAAGAACCAAGGGAGCAAGATAGGATGTGTCCAGGACATAGCAAGCTAAAAGTGGGCCTCTGACTCTTCCTTCGACGAGGGGAAATACCTGAATTAACTCCTAGTGAACGGGTAACTACATGTAGCTTTGAGGTTCAGTCTGGGTAACAAACATATATGTTCAAGATTTTGTGCCATACATTTTGAATGAATTTCGCAAGAAAAATGTTTCATGTTCCATAAATTGCTATTGGCAACTCTTCAATAGCAGTACAAGAGTCTGAGTGAGCTGAGGGAGATTTAGTCTTGCTTGAGGTGGTAAAGGGGAATGTTGTCCCAACTTCCCATCCAAGGATGAGTCTAAATATTTTATAATAAATATACTCAGATTTTGTTATTGATTTTAGGTCTTGTCTGTTATGATATTGTGTGAGCTGTAATTATAATTTGGCAAAATAAAAAAAATAAATAAAAAATTAGAAAAAACACTTATAACTTGGTAAAATTACCATATTTTTACGACTCTCTTTTGGAAAAGAGGCCCACCCCACAGGGTTGGAAATATTCACTTTCAACTTACCCTGGAAAGCACAGAAAATTTTCTTGAATTTTTTTTTTATACTATGTGCAGATGCATACCTCCCTCTTTCCATTGATAATTTTTTTTTTTTTTTAAATTACCCATCCTTAAATTTAGTCCAGTATAGGGGTGTGCTTAATATATATTAGCCCAAACTGTGAGGGTTAAACATGACCCACAGGAAGGTAGTGCAAAAAAAAAAAATAAAATCCAGAGAAACTTACACCAAGTGACATTACATATGACTTAATTCTATCAAATCTGCCTTGACTCAATGGGAAGGTTACTTGGATAACTGCTCAAAGAGTAGCAGCATACGACCTATCTAATTACTAAAAGGATCAATTTCCTCAAGATTTCATTAGACTACGATTCACATCGCTTGTGTCAATCAAAATCCTTCCCTCAGCAGTATACACATCTCAGAAGTAGACTGACCTGCTATGAATGTTTATACCTATCGATCCCTTGGTGGGGGTGGGAGAAGCAGATGGATAGAAAATGATTCATAGAAAACTGAGTGTTCTTGTTTTTTGCAATCTGTTGAACTCCTGCTGGTGCAGAAGTAAAAGCAGCTATATAATGGAGTGATGAGGTTTAATTCAAAAATGTATTTTAGTTCACGGACCAATACTCCTCTTGAGTCAACAGTTTTTTATTGAATTGGTCTGCTCCTGGGCCACCGGGCCATTACAGTTGTTGCAATAAGCAACTACTGTACACTAATGCTAAATTCTCTTGATCAATAAAGAACAAGGCTTCAAAGACTTTTCTTCTGAGATTTCTTCCAAAGGAGTGACTAGTATCCTGATCACTACAGCATCTCTGGTTGCAGCTTGGTTGGTCATGGTAACGTGATTGCAGCTCCAGTCGCTGGAGCAACACTGGTCGTAAAGGCTAGAACACCTTTAGTGTAGCTCTGATCACTGGAGCAATTGACTGCAGCTTCAGTCACTGAGGCATCAATGGTCATGAAGGCTAGAGTGGCTCAGGTTGCTATACTGATTCTGTAAACAACTAGTCATATGGATGGCTATGGTCAAGAAAGCTAGTGGTACTAGTAGTGTGACTAGTCAAGAAAGAGGGAGCCATTTAGTACTGACACTGAAAGCAACTAGTCATAGGGATGGCTATGGTCAAGAAAGCTAGTGGTACTAGTAGTGAGACTAGTTAAGAAAGAGGGAGCCATTTACCTGCCCACGAGATGCATTTGTTTCTTTTTTGTGATGAATTAATGGCTAAGAAAGTCGAGTCAAAATATAGGAAGCCATTTAGATAAAAATTTGGTAATACTGTTGAATTTTTATTATTATTATTGTTATTATTATTATGATTATGATTATTAAGCAATGCATAAAATTGATGGAATGTTTCTGTAAGAAAACTAGTAAGCGCTATCACTAGTGGGTATAGATAACTGGAACAGTAATAGCTGACAACCCAGCTGCAGCAAGAGCACAATGTTTTCACATAAGAATATAAAGGAGTAGCACTAAGCACGTCTCAGGACAGTTATCGGTAACACCTCTTTCTATGGAGGATCTTGACAATACAAGCAAAGCTGCAGGAGCTCTAAGCACGAGGACCCAGTCACAATACAGGTATTGTTATGGCATTTTCTTGTAACATATCTATCTGTAAAACAAACACCACTGATCTGCCATATATTACAGAAGGAAGGCAGGAGATGTTAGGTGAACAGCCAGAACTCATAAACTACTAAACAATGATGTCAATTCTACAATGCCTGAAACATGCACTGCAAGCCTAACAGGTAACCAAGCATACCTTTGCTGTTTGAGCAAGATGACAAAGCAAATGAGCTTCAATACAAAACAAAATGATAAACAAATAACATAAATATATATACAGGCAGTCCCTGGTAAACAGCAGGGGTTCTGTTCCCAGCCAAGCACCGCTAACCGAAAATCGGTGATAATAACACTACTAACCCGCGTAATGGTGCCGTTAACCGGATATCAGCACCGAGGGCAGGAGATCGGCACCGAGAATCCAGTTAACGGTGTCACTAGACAAGTGCCATGAAACCGGATCACCATTAACCGATGCCGCTGGTAAGCGGGGGACTGGCTGTACCAATTAGCATAATACAAGCAGCACCTGGTTATCGGCGGGGTTCCATTTCGACGGCGTGATGGTAAGCAAAAATAGCTGATAACTGAAAATTGGCGATTTTCAGGGCTTTTTCGGTGATTTTTGGTGCCAATAAGTGCCAAACATCGCTGATTTTCAGTTATCGGCACCTCTGTTAGGTATACATCGGCACCAATATGCAATTATTGATGCCAAAAAGTGGAAATCAGCACATATCGACGCCAAAAATCGCTGATTCTTGTCGCTAAACAATTGACAAAAAACCGGATCGCCAGTAACCGGGGACTGCCTGTACTGCATAGAAACAAAGTACTTTTAAAACAAGGCAAAGGTTACTTAGTACAACAGTAACACAATAATAAACAAACTACCATTACCAAAACTGGTTTCTATTACAACCAGAGAAGAAAACAGGCAAATACAGTGAAGAGTTCAAGAAAAAAAAATTACTCAAGGAAGCTTACACTTTCCAAGCAAAACATAATACAAAAATCTAAGCAAAGACAAAGTTTGCAGCATATTGAATAAAAGCTAACTATAATGAAGTACTAATCGCTTCAATGTTGGCTAATTAGTTAACACTGATACAAAATGACCAAACCTTACCATCCTTGTAAATGAAATTAAATCAATACAATACAAACATAGCACAAGATTTGAAGCATAAAGAACTAATAGTTCTCTATATACAATAAAACCAGTATACTTGCAATATCATCTTACTAAACTACTACGGGCAGTCCCCGCTTATCAGCGGCATCGATCTTGGCTAACAATGTTGTTAACCAGATTTTCGGTGCCAGTAAGTGGTTTATCGGCATTATTAGGCAGTTTATTGGTATTGATAAGGGATTTTTGGTGCTAGTAAGTGGTTTATCGGAGTTGGTAAGCAGTTTATTGGTGCCGATTGGCGCTTCACCATCATAAACGCCATTTTTAGCATAATTATTGTGGTGTTCCGTTAACGTTTTTCACTTATCGGCGCTTGGCTGGGAGCAGAACCTGTCGTTAACAGGGGACTGCCACTGTTTTCCACAATGAAGCAAAAACCATAAAATCCAGTTATTTAAACCACCTGTCTAAAAAACCTAGAAAAATTTAATCTCTTCATGGGAGGAAAATACAAAAAGATTGGCAAGGAACATGAATGGAAACTGAAATGAATAAATTTAATCCTAAAGATAGACAGAGAGAGACTTAACTAAAATGTTTTGAGAATCTTTTGATAGAATGAATATCATTTCAAATGACAATTAATGCCACTTGAATATCATTTCAAATGTACAATTAATGCCACCTGTAGCTGCCAAAGACTGGCATATACACAAACAGTGCTATTGGCTCACTATAGTTTTACTTTTTAGGAGGTAATGAAGTCTCTGGAATGACATCATGTGCACAAAAAGGCTCATTATTAGTACAGTAGTGGGCTAGTAATAAAATAACTATTAATCTAACACTTACAGGTTTTAACCACTTGTCTCTCACATATAGAACGGATGGAAGCATTGTCTCGTACAACATCATGTAACCCATCCATTCACTAACAATGACATCAACCTTCTCAGGTAACTCCACTTCTTCAGCTTTACCTTGTATTACTGTAAAGATCAAATTATTTACAGCTCAAGGTGACAATACTGAAAAAATATACATAAAAAATTCAATTTCTTTGCAGACCTACTTTCTTTAACAAAAAAAAAAAAGTCTCCTCCATATTAACTTATTGGTTTTAAAATTACAAAACTTTTTATTGCCAATTTCATTTGCTAACTAGTGAACCTAAGAAGCTTCAGTTCAATAGACTTTCATACTAGAACTATATAGTACTTTAAAAATCTATACCATATCTCCTTTGCCAAGAGCACACAACATACACCAACAACTTTCAATTTCCACACTCTCATATTTCTGCATAATTAAAAATTCTCAATAAATTTAGCCTATTTTTGGGAATGAGCTGTCTTACTCCAATTGGTACTTTTTCAGGGTTATATAAACCACATAAACTTTCCAAATACTTCATTGCAGCTGTTTACATTTTTTGTCCTCCAAATGATCCAGCAGGCAAGTACTTTCATGAAAACAACTAGCTAAAAATCACATCATTCCTTCTACCTATTCCCATTTTTCCACTTTAATACAATAAAACGATAACTGCCTTCCTTGACTTACTTGTATAACTTGCATTTATTGTTACACACTTACAGCCCATTCACTGCTTTAATTCTGTTTAGAATCAATAAACACTGGCATATTTCTGAACATCATCCATGCTACTGTATTTCACACCACCTTATGTTGACATAGCAAATTTGCATCTTCTGTATACCTTCTGCTCTTCATGTAACTTTCAACATTATAATTCAATGAAAGGTGAACACTTGAGCAAGGAAAAAAAAAAGTCAGATGGGAATAAAGGGAATGGTTAAAGTTCTAAAGTAACATAGGCAAGGGCTGAGGGGGAGGCTGCAAAGAACTTTAGTACTTTGCAGTCATGAAAAACATTGTAAGCATTACCCACATACAGGGAAACATACAGGGAAAATAACAGTAACATAATGAGGCAGCATATAAACATACTAAGGAGTGCAGCATGAACGGTTTTTTGTCAACAGTAAAATCTGTTATATAAAATTAAGACAGTTATAATTGACTTGTTACAAAGTTGGTCTAGGAAAATTGTGCTATGGTGACACTCCTACCCAATCAGTCTAGAATGCTCTGATAAGAGGTTCAGGAGAACACATGAAACCAAAAGTTTTTTGGATACAAGCATGGAAGACAGTTATGTTATGACCCACTGTTTACTGGTGAAAGAGCTCCAGTGCCCCTATGAGACATGAGGCAAAGGATAAATAAGCAGGAAAAAAGCACGCTATTGAAACATAAAGCACTGTTGCCATTTCTGCATGAAAAAAGTTGAAACCTATGGACACTGGCACCTCAACTTATCACATTTTGTAACTCACTGGATACATCCATCTAAAAAAAAAATATAAAAAATTTAATGTACTGTAATACTCCAGTAAGGGAGCTACACAGCAAATCATACAGTGAACATGAGCGATAACGCCAGTCTAACCCTGTAATCATGGCTTATTTAATTCAAGGGTAACTAACCCATCAAGCCTCACTCTGTACCTTTCTCCCACTCACTTGAATGGTTATCTTATTTGTCTACCTCATAAAGAGACTGTAGTTCATACTATGTTAGATCTTCTGTCAAGCATAATATTGCTGCATAGCAACCTGGCTGAGCTATTCTGTGTGTTTTTACTAAGGTACAATTTCTCTTTCTATTAATGAATCTATAACTATTGCCAAGTCTTTGTTAAAACATGGATATCATGATCGTTTATACGATTATTTCATTCACAGGCCTTGCGAGAATTAATTTTCTATGTTTTGTCATAAATTTGTTCATTACACAGCCATACAAATATTTCTTTTCTTTAAGAATGAACTTTCAACTCAGAGTACAGTAGTTCTTAGTTAATAAATACCATTTACATGCTGAAGATGTAAGGTATTAACTACTAATACAGTATAAATGTCACTATTCATAAAATATTTTTTCAATGTATTTATATACACTGTATAAATAATGCATCTACAGAATACATGCAAAAGTGACAATGAAAAGCCAACTGACATTCTTGCACTCCAACTATTCCTGACTGGCTCAGATTTAAACTTAATATTGTCCATTTCAATGTAAAGTGAATGCATTAAAATGTTTCTATTTCATTCAAAATTGTACATTATATATTAGAATAAGAAGTTTTACATGATACATTACATAACATCTGAATCTCATAAAAATGATATTTTCATAAAATTAAGTTTCCTATATACTCACCAAGTAATTACATAGCTAAAGCATCTACCTCACGCAGCAACTTTTTTTAATTTGGCGGTGACACTTCTTAATTGTTTTACCTAGGTGACAGACCCTGTCCACTACTGGGGAACACAGGAACAACTTGGCAGCCATTAAACAATTTGTTTATGCCTCATGTCCATGAGAGGGGAGGAGGGCAGGCTCTAATATAGTAATTACTGTACTTGGTAAGTATATATAAAACTTAATTTTATCATGAAAATATCATTTTCATATAAGTATCATACCAAGGAATTACATGGCTGAATCCCACACTGAATGGAGGTGGGGCCCATGGGCATAATCTACTCCAAACCATTAAGGCATGATAATGACTTTGAAATAAAATAATCTGCCAGCATTGAATGCAATGCTTGCTGTTTCCTTACCTGGTAAGAGAGCTACTGCAGGGGAGTACTGTCTCTGGTTGGTGCTCATCTTAACCTGTAGTGGCATGGCAGTACAGCCATGGGTCACCTTTACTTAGTTGGGAACTTTGCAGCAAAGGATATGTCCGATGGCTAGCAAAGTATACGAAAGGTGCCCTTGCCCTGTGTGCAGCATCAGTATCAAACCAGATAATGCAGTCACCGACTCTGAAAACACTTGATAAAAAACCACTAAGACTGGTGGATACTCCAGGTACCTTGTGCCCCCAGGCTCCCCAAAACTCACAAACACTACACCAAGTTGAAAAAACAGTAGGAGAAAAGAGTGCTTCCTATGATCCTTCACCTAATACCATGTCAGCCACCGATAATGGTCCCAGGATACTGTAATCATTAAACACAGTCTACATCCTTCAAATAGTGAGAGGCAAATACTGACCAGCACTTCCAGTAAGTGGATTGGATAATAGAAGACAAGGACATGTTATGTCTGAACGCCAATGAAGTGGATGCTCTGATGTCATGTGCTCTTACTTTAAGGTTCAGTAAGAAATCCTCCTGGATCTGGGCATGTGCTCCTTTAATTAAATCTTTCAGAAAGAACGACAAGGCGTTCTTTGAGAGGACGAGAAAGGTTCCTTAACGAATACCAAGAGTCACTAGAAGCACCCCTAGTCTTTTCTGTCCTCTGCAGGTAGTGTCTCAGCACTCTGACTGGACATAGGACTCTCTCTTCTTCCTCTTGACCTATAATAACTGTTAAGTTCTCAACCCTTAAGGGACAGGGTAAATATCTATCAAGCACACCTGCCAGACTGAGGCAAACTTTGGTCAATTTAAGAAAAAGAAAAAAAAAAAAAAAAAAAAAAAAACAATGGAAAGAGGAAGAAATGCATATGGTTTAAGAAAAAAAATTCTAAAAATTTTTCCCTACCTTCCACAAGAAGTTGAAAGTGACTATTTACAACCCTGTGTGGGGCCTCTATTACAAGACACTCGTAAAAATATTAAAATTTTACCAAGTTATGCATGTTTTTTCTAATACAGTAATTTACTTTATCTTATTTTGTAAAATTAAAATTACAGCTCACACAATATCATAACAGATAAGAACTGAAATCAGTAACAAATTCTGAGTGTATTTGTTGTAAAATATTTGCGAGATATACTGAGATGGGGAGATGCAGTAACATTCTGTGAGGTATACATGTTTTTTCTAATATTTCTTTGCACTTTTCTTTGCAAAATTACAATTATAGCTGATATACTATCATAAAAGATAAGAAATAAAACCAACAGCAATCCCTGGAGCTGCAGAGAGGCAATAGTCTCCTCTGAACTCTAAAGGGGTACTGATCGATATCTCTCCTGTGCTGAGCTATTATAGTTGCCATAAGCCATTTATAGACCATTGAAGTGCTATGAACATCCTTCCCACTAAATTCATCCAAATCGAATGGCGTGTAATATTAATATTCATGAGTTATCCCATCCATCACTCAAAACCTGTCACAGATACTCATATGATACTTCCCGTCCATTAAGGGTTAACCATGAAAGAACAAGGCCAGGGCTTGGACGGGTCCTCCTCCTTTGCCAGACAGCCTAGAGTGAAAGAACAAACTGCATCTCCTTGAGAGAAACCCACTTTCTTGTCAATGGCTTGGAGTTCACTGATGCGTTTAGCTGTGGCTACCGCAAAGAGAGAAGAGAGTCTTACGGGTCAGATTCCTAAGGACGAGAGTCTTACTGGTCAGATTCCTAAGGGAAGACCTGAGGGGCTCAAAAGATGGGCCCACCAGCCATTCCAGTACCTCATCCAGATTCCTGGACACCAAAGAATTGTCCTTTTTACATTTCTCTGTATCAAAGGACTTTAACAGGTCCTTGATATCGGGGTTCGAAGAGAGATCCAGTCCTCATGTTTAAAGACTGGAGGTAAGCATAGCCCCACAGACTTTAATGCTCGAAGAAGACAAATTCCTCCTAATCCTCAGAAAAAGGAAAAAGTCCACAATCTGAGTTACAGTGGTCTCAAAAGATGAGATATTACGACTGAGTCACCACTGTTGAAAGACTGACCACTTAGCCTGATAGATGAGGCTAGTATATCTTCTTCTGCTCTAAAAATAGCTTCTGTAGCTCCTCTTGAAAACCCCTTCACTCTGACCAGCTTACGGACAGTCTGAATCCTGTCTGAGGCAAGAATGGACAACCCTTGATAGTGTATTCTGAAGTGGGTTATCTGAGTAGAGATGGTTTTTGAGGAACCAGCCTTGGGAAGTCTACCAGTAGATGAAGAAGGTCTAGAAACCACTCTCTCAGAGGCCAAAAAGGAGCTATGAGGGTCATGGTCACATTGCTGTGCATCTGGAACTTGTTCAAAACCTCCCTGACCATGCAGAAGGGAGGGAAGGCGTACAGGTCTACATTCAACCAATCTTGTAGCATGGCATCCGTGGCCCATGCAAGGGGGTCTGGGGCTGGTGCAATACAGAGGAAGACGATGGTCGCTGGAGGTGGCAAACAAGTCTATAATTAGTTTGCCCCATAACTTCCACAGGTCACGATAAACTAGAAGTCCAGGGTCCATTCAGTGGGAAGGACCTGCTTTTGACAGCTTAGCTTGTCTGCCATCACATTTAGTCTCCCTTGGATGAACCGAGTGACCACTCGATTTCAGTCTGTCCACAGCAGTCTCTCACTGCTTGACACAGAGAGAAGGAATGGGTCCCACCTTGCTTTCGAATATAGGCTAAGGCCATGGTGTTGTCCATGTGAACCACTACCGTCTCGTGGACTAGGGAGGCAAAGCTCAGAAGGCCTAGCTGAAATGTCTTCAGTTCTCTAACATTGATATGCAGGTCCTGCCGAACTGGAGTCCACATCCCGGAGACTTCTTGATTCTCTAGCAAGGTTCACCATCTTGTCTGAAGCATCGGAATAAAAGTTCAGGTCTGGGTTCAGCAGATGAAGGGACTTCCCTTCTGACAGTCACCACTGCAGGTCTGATTTTATCTCTAGGGTGATCGGGAAGACATGACTGTCCGGCTGTCTCTTTCTGTTCCAGTTGGCCTTCAAGTAAAACTGAAGAACTGTCATATGCAAACTGCTTAGTTTGACAAAGGTTTCTATGGAGGCCAGAGTCCCCAATAGGCTCATCCATTGCTGATCTGAACAAGATGAAAGGGTTAGAAATTTTTAGACTGTCTGAAGGCAGTTAGAAATTCTCTTGTGGGATGGAAAAGCCCGAAAAACCTGAAAATTCAGAATCATCCACAGATAGAGGATTTCTTGTGAAGAGGTTAACTGGGAACTCCGAAGGTTTAAAAGAAGGCCCAGCTCCTGGGTCAGAAGAACAGTCTTGTTTGTGTCCTCCATGCACTTGTCTTTCGAAGGGGATCGAAGTAGCCAGTCATCTAGGTAAAGACTCCCATTGATCGCTACTAAATGGAACCATTTCGAAAGAGGAGCAAGAACTTGAGAGAACACCTGCGGAGCCGTCGAAAGGCCGAGCAAAGGGCCTGAAACTGGTATACTTTTTCTTGGAAAACAAACCTCAGATATTTTCTGGATACTGGATGAATTGGAATATGAAAGTACATATCTTGTATATCTAGGGTTACCACCCAGTCAACCTGATGAATGGAAGCAAGGACCCACTGGCTTGTCTCCATCTTGAATTTTGTCTTTAAGACGTAATCATTAAAGGTGCTTACATTGAGAACTGGTCTCCAACCTCGTGATGTTTTGGGAACCATGAAGAGACGATTGTAAAATCCCTTCCTGTTGGTGTTCTGAACCTCCTCTATGGCTCTTTTCTGTATGATGGAAAAGACTTCCTCAGAAGGGCTGAATGTCTCTTGGCGACTGCTGAGTTTGCTGTCAATTCTATTGGAGAAGTGACCAATGGTGGGCTTCCAAGAATGGAATGACGTAGCTCTCCTTCAGAACCCTGACAACCCAAGGCCCCGCTCCTCTCGTCAGCCACTTCTCCCAAAACTCCAGAAGTCTGGCTCCTACTGGTACAAGGAGGACTTCTGACTCACTTTTTTCTGCACTGACTTGGCAGAAGTCTTTCTCATGTTCCGGGATGCAAAACAGACCATTGGATGGGCCCCTGAAAGATGTCCTAGTCCTCCCTCCATGAAAGGGATGTTGCTGGAGGCAGGAGATAGTCCTGGATTGAAGAGAGGAAGACAATTCCTTGGGGCGCCTTTAAGAATGGGTCAACAAGTCATGAATTGTCTTTTTCTGCAGATCTGTGGCTATCCTCCTCACTGTATCTTGAGGGAAGAGGTGATTCTTGTTCAGCAATAAGAACATCAGAGCTGGCTTTTGTAACTGGGTAACCCCCTTGGATGCAAAGGAGCACCAGAGCTCTTATTTCTTGAGTACCCCAAAAGATAATGAGAGTAGAAAGCTTAAGCGAGCCATCTCTAACGGCTTTGTCCATGCAGGACAAAACCCCGTGCCAGTCCAAAGCAGTATCTACAGCCAGATCCTGATAATCCTCGATCTTCTTGGCCAATGTGTCCACTACCCAATCAAGGAAACAGAGGACTTCAAAAACTTTGAAAATGTCCTTACTTAGTCGATAAAAGAGGAAGAGCTTAAGATGCTGTACCCTGGTCTCTTTTGGTGGAAAGCCAATCTTCCATTTCTTTAACTGACTTCCTAGAAGAAGGGGAAAGAGTGCACATCTGGTTCCTCATTACGAACATTGAGGCTAGCAAAGATGGGAGGAGGAGGAGGAGGAGGAGGAGGAGGAGGAGGAGGAGGAGGAGGAGGAGGAGGAGGAGGAGGAGGAGGAGGAGGAGGGAGGAGGAGGAGGAGGAGGAGGAGGAGGAGGAGGAGGAGGAGGGAGGAGGAGGAGGAGGAGGAGGAGGGAGGAGGAGGAGGAGGAGGAGGAGGAGGAGGGAGGAGGAGGAGGAGGAGGAGGAGGAGGAGGAGGAGGAGGAGGAGGAGGAGGAGGAGGAGGAGGAGGAGGAGGAGGAGGAGGAGGAGGAGGAGGAGGAGGAGGAGGAGGAGGAGGAGGAGGAGGAGGAGGAGGAGGAGGAGGAGGAGGAGGAGGAGGAGGAGGAGGAGGAGGAGGAGGAGGAGGAGGAGGAGCTGCAAGTTCTTGTTTGACCTCTTCTGAAGAAATTGGAGACAGGTTGTCATCCTGAACAGGCTTCGGGGCGGGAGGAGCTTCCTTCAGATGGTCCATAGTTCGCACCAACTGATGTTTAATTGGAGCCAGAGCGGGATGAACTGGGTCCACAGATGCAGGAGATGAAGCAAAAGGTCCTATCGGAGGAGGTGAAGGAGACTGCACTCTCTAGGAAGATGCAGCAGATGATGGGCGCCTGGGCGCAGGTGTAGGGTGCTCGTGAGTGGATGCTCATGAGGGGGCACTGGGCGCTTGGGAGCTGGTGCCTGGTGCTCGGAAGCTAGCGCCGGGTGCACGGTAGCTGGTGCTGGGTGCTCAGAAAGCAGCACGGAGCATCTGCAAGTTGGGCGCTTGGGAGCCCAGGTGTGGGCGCTCACTGACAAAGGTCAAGTGGCCAGGTGAGACATTTTCCGACTGTCCAAAGCAGAGAGGTGTTACTGCATGAAAGCCTGGGACTGCAAAGAGAATGCTTGTACTTCTTAACAGGCACCAGACTCCCCATTGGATCAGGACTCTGACCGAGGTTTGCAGATGAGCACTTAAAAGGACGGGAAAAGTCCAGGTAATACCTATGGTGCTTCCGCAATTATTGGTTGAGCTTGACGACAAGCCATGCACAGCCCTGGACAAGCCTTTCCAACAGCTGTCTACCGACACCTGGAACTGTACAACAGGTGTAGTTGAGGGGGCAACTACTTGTGGGTAAACCCCCTCGGCCTCACTTGGACTTTTGAGATGTCTTCAGGATGAGGCAGCAAATGCTGTTTCTCCAAGAAACCGGAGATTGTAAACATGGAGGACAGGAAGTTTTCTAGCAAAACTAAGTTCTTGAGATCGTCAAAATTATCAACTTCAGCGTTAGTTAAGCAATCATATAACAATCTTTCTAACTTCTTTCCATACAATACATATGTAGTGCTCTTGTCCCTTTTCAAACTTCTAAATTTCTTGGGGTACACCTCCGGTACTAACCTATATGCACTAAGAACAATTTCCTTCACAACATCATAATCCCCACAATCCTCCTCAGACATGCAACTACACACAGAAAGTGCCCTGACTGTAAATATAAAGTCCACATGTTTTTTGGACAACCTACTCTGTTCATTAACTTTTCAAAAGACATGTAATATATCGTTACATCTTCCTCATCAAATTTTGGCACTAATTTCAATACTGCACCCATACCTAAATTATCAACATCTTCATCATTCAATGATGAATTACTACCTCGTGTGCTGCCTGAGGACTATTATGAGAACTTTGCCTTAACCGAACGATTTCTAACTCATGTTTATACTCTTTCTCTCTTTCTTTCTCCTTTCCCTCTCTCTCTTTCTCCTTTTCTTCTCTTTCCAGCTGAAGTTTTTTAATTTCTCTTTCAGCTGCACTTTCGTCTCTCTCAAACTTCTCCCTTTCTTTCCTCTCAACAAACTAGAGAAGAGCATCGCCTTCCAGATCCGGAAGCTTAGATTTTCCCTGTTTCAATTGGTTAGGGTGTTGAAAATACTGGCCAGGTTGCCACTCTCACAACACTACAACACATTTATTCACAACCTTATTTACAAAGAAAATGAAATGTTGCTTCCCCTTTGCTCTCACTCAGTGTAACACTAAACAAAATAAATCTAAGCAGTGATAGGTAGGGGGAACAGGTTGCAAGGTAGAGCAATCTTAGTAGTTAAATAGTGAGTTGGTGAGTTATCCTTCGTGGCTGGAGGTTCAGCTGAAGAGATGATGCTAGCACAATGACCTCAGGCTTGAAGACAGGCAGGGCTGGCTGCTTCTCTTCGTTTCGGGAAGAACAAGATTTTTATGGAGATAAAAGTCTTATGAAGGGGATACTCCCGTCAGAACCTTGCTTTGTCTGACCTCTGATTGCCCTCTCTGTCTCTACCTGTTTCTATCTTTGTCTAGGGGTCTCTTCTGGAAGCTTATATACTACTGTATGGGCAGAGCTAATGACGACAGACAATCGTCATTCCTATACTGATTGGTTCCTTAATAACCCCCCCACTTCTGGTCACGCCATAGAAGCTTCCACAACAAGTTTTCTGATGCAATGTGGATCGAATATTGCGCCATGTTACAAAGGCATGGCATGAGATACCACATGGTGTTGTTTCCACAAGAAAAGGTTTTCACTGAATCACTAATTGTTCACAAGACGTTGACAACAGTAACTGACTAGTGATGACATCTTCGAGCAAACACAGAAAGCAGTCACATCTTGGAAAAGAGATATTTCTTTTTCAATATATTTCTTCAACATTATTGCATCTACTTATGACAATCCCACATTGCACACTCAATACAAGTATTATCCATACTGCATTCTTGTCCCCTGCATTTAGTGCAGATTGTATGAGAATCGTAGCAGGCTTTAATCAATCTAGCTACAACAGTGAAAGCTAGAAGCGCTAGAATCTGACATATTCTGACTAATTTGTTGAAAATTGTCCAAATCCTTACAAAAGACTAACTATAGTCTGCACTAACCAAAACAAAACAATTGTATTTCACCAATAATATGAAATAACAACTGCAAAATCCAACAAAAGCTACTGCAAATGGCGTGATGTTTACACCATAGGAGGCAGAAACGAATTGATTAATGGCTGCCAAGTTGTTCCTGTGTTCCCTGTTAGTGGGCGGGGTTTGCCACCTAGGTGAAACAATTAAGAAGCGCTACCGTGAAATTCAAAATAAGTTGCTGCTCAAGGTAGATACTTTAGCTATGTAATTACTTGCTAAGTTACTTATATGAAATTTTCAAATAGCTCACTGACATTTTTGAACAAAGTTACTCTGTTTATCACCTCCACATTTGCTATACAGCCAGGACATTTTATATATGTACAACATTTTGATCACATCTGCTATTGCTAGATATACAATTTATATGCATACATACAGTGATCACAGATTTTAGTTTTGTTTAATGAGGAAAGCTGTGAAATCACATATGTACTAAATTTCGAGTTGGGTGAAATACAAAACATGTGCAATATCTTTTGAAGGGTACAACTACTTGAAGGAAGGAACTGAAAAGTTCTGTGTTTCATTGATCTAGCCACTTTTAATCTTATAAAGAGTACTGTGGCTACGGTTTTTTTCCCTTGCATTTTGGTATTTTCACATTAAAAACCTCAAATCTTTGTGTACATCTGTGCATGTAGCAAATATTAAAGTTTGGTTATTTATTAAGTATGGAATACGAAATATTACAACACCCTTACACCATCCAAAACATGCCATAACCTATATAAGCTTAGGCTATCATATAACAAGAGAGAGAGAGAGAGAGAGAGAGAGAGAGAGAGAGAGAGAGAGAGAGAGAGAGAGAGAGAGAGAGAGAGAGAGAGAGACATTCATACAATTGCTCATAAAAGTGCAATTTACATGTAACACATGGGAAATACAGGGAGTAAACAGAAAGTACTCATACCATCGCTCACAGAGGTGCAATTTACCTCTAATCGACAGATTAAGAGAAAACATTTTACATTTAAATTTAATGATTTTCACTAACGTTAATAAAGGGCATATACCTTATATTTTCATGTATAAGATGACCTTTGCATAAGACGAGGTACAAAATTATGACAAATTTTCATGAATTTATCTCATATCTGTAGTATAAGACGACTGCTAAATTTCAAAACAATCTGTGTATAGGGTAGCTTTTGCAACAACAGGTATCTTATGAAATATTGGTTTTGTAAAGATGATGTTATTACAAATGCTGTTTTACTTACTGTATCCTAAGAATTTCAAAATACTGTATATACTCGCGTATTATGCGACTTTTGGAAGACCTAATTTTGAAGCTAATTTTAAGGGGGTTGCACCATACACGAAATATAAAATTAGCGTACTGTATGTAATGTTCACATATTAGTATTGCATTATAAAATACAACCAAAACGAATATGCATCTTTTCCATGGATCTTTTAACAAGTTATGCTTTACTTCACTGTATCCAGTAATATTGTATGGATTCACACACAGGCAGTCCCCGGTTTTCAGCGGGGTTCTGTTCCCGACAGCATGACGATAACCGAAACTTGCCGCTAACTGAAAATCGGCGATATTAGCATCGATCCCTGGTTATCGGCACCTATAACCGAGGATCAGCGCCGCTTTTTTTTTTTGTTTTGGCATCAATTCAATTTCCATTTAAAGATAACCACAGGGGAAGGATTTGTCCCATTTGCCATACACGTTAAAACAACAGTAAAATGTGTTCTTTCATGCCCAGTAGTTTTGATTAAAATACTTTTCTCTCCAATATTATTTACTGTTGAGTTTGATAGCATATCGAAGTTTACAATGCATTAGCGCTTGGACATTGTTTGTTTTCTCAGTTTTAGCTACAACTTGCAGCTTAAATTTAGCAGAATACAGTATTTCCTTGTGATCTTTTCTCCACAGCGAATAATGGTATAATGTAAAATATGTATCAGTCCTATTCTACTTAACGTCATTTGTAACATAATTACAGTAATTGGTTACTATCGTACAATGGTTGAAATGCAAGCAAAACAGCTGTTGTTATCCGATTTGGTTGTTCATAGCCACGGCCTAGACCGTGTTCATAGTAAAACAGTTGTTTCTTGTTTGGTTGTCTATGGCTGTACTCATTTACTCAACGAATATAACGTAACTAATAATACTTTTGTCATTCGCTTCTACTTTTTTAACTTATTTAACTAGAAGATGGGATAAAGAGATGGTGTAATAGAAGTTAGTCCATAGTAATTTGGTCTCTTAGCCCTTAAGGAAGGCATAATTTATCAATGTGCAGCACCCCAGACCGGGGAAACTTTGAGGTCGGCAAAATAGAAAAAAAATCACATCAATGGAAAGAGAATGACACTATATTCACACTGTATAAATAAAAAAATTCTAAAAAATTTTCCCTACCTTCCACGAGAAGTTGAAAATGACTGTTCACAACCCCTTGTGGGCCCTCATTTACAAGACAATCGTAAATTTTACCAACTTATATATATATTTTTTAATAAATAAGTTTTTAGGACTTTGTAAAATTATTATTACTGCTCACACAATATCAAAACAGATAAGAAATAAAAGCAGTAACAAATTTTTTGCATATTTGTTGTAAAATATTCACGTAAGTTCATGAGAAGGAAGATTCAGTAACTTTTTTTTTACTTTTACATGCTTTTTCTAGTATTTCTTTGCAATTTTCTTTGTAAAATTACATTTACAACCAACATACTATCGTAAAAGACAAAAACAAAAAACAACAGCAACCCCTTCATATATTTACAAACAGATTTACAAAAAGACTCGTGTGAGAGAGAGAGATGCAGTACCTTCCCCCTTGAAGTCACAAGCATTACTGATACTGGCCTAGCTCTCATGTCTGTATAAAAGTTGCCATTAGTGAATTTATAGCATGTAGAAGTATTGGCACCTTTGTTTCGAATCATTATTACCATAACATTGGTGCGTAATTCTGCTTCACACTGAAGCGCAATCCGTCCACCTCCACAAACCTGTTTTACTTCACACTCAAGCTCAATCCGTCCACTAAGGGTTAATAAAGGAACTCACATGATACACGAGATACATGATAAAATAATTTTCAATGGGTGAAAATTTGGGGGTCGCACGATGGGCCAGATTGTGCGTTAATGAGTATATACAGTAAACGAAATGACAAAGTCGATTATATATCATGTTTTTCCTACACGTCGCCTAAAAGGGAAGCCATTGTTTTGTTTACGTTTCATTGCCAATCATAAGCAACCCCTAACAACAGTACGATACAGTACGATTATCGTATACATAATTATCGTTCAAATGACTGAATTGTTCTAAACAGTTACAAACAGCCTGAATTTTTAATAAAAAATGACTACAGTATTATGCTATCCTAAATGTTATTGCTACCGTAATTACACTACGTTACTGAACGATAAAGGTTGCTGTGAGCGCAACCATAACTCGATATTTAGGCTACATTTTGTCAGTTGAGCTCGCATAGATAAAAGTTTATTTCACTGATACAGAATCATTTCTTGAACAGGCTATTTATTATGAAGATATGCCAATAAAATATGAGATAAAAATGTTTTTATGACCTTTATTATCACTTTATTTCACAATGTGCATCTTTTCATGTATGCCAGTGATTATCACACCGAGGCCGAGGCTAGCCTACCGACAAACATCACTTAGAATTCAAGGTTTGAGTTTTAGAACGGTAGTATAAGACAACCCCAATTTTTAGGGGTAAATTTTATGATTTAAAGGTCGTCTTATACTCGGAAATATACGGTACATGCTGTCGCTAATAGCATAGCAAAAATCACTACATATACTGTACATGCAAATATTCTCATTTCATTTGTCAGGTGTTTGGAACTTCATCTCCATGAGTAATTGTATCCATGTCTGTAAGCTTACTCACTCACTCTCTCTCTCTCAAATTGCATTACACAAATTGCACTCTCTTTATCTCTCTCTTCTGGCCCCCTTGTGTTTTGTATCATTATCTGACTTCAAGTTTTGATATTTTATTCTTAAAATGGGATTACTACTCAAAAACAATTATCAGAGAGAGAGAGAGAAATGCCACCAAACACATTAAGTGTGTAGGTTACCTTAACATGCTGCATATGCTTACATATATATATGCACACATACATACTGAAAAATATATGCATGTAAAAATACTGTACTGAATAAAACACCCAATAAAAATAATGTGGGGGGGGAATATTGTAGTATGTATGTAGTGTTTTGTAAGTTTTGTATAAAAAGAAACACAAAGATATTAATGGTCTTTGTTTTATATCCTTTGAGTTTAGTGTATTTTACACATCTTGTAAGCATAAGTAGGTAGAACTATTGTGCAGGCTATACATACTTCTTGGTTTTCTAACAAATGTTGTTACTTATCGGAAGGGCAGACCCCCAGACTAATTGTATGTAAGTTGAGGTACTACTATGCTCCCAATTCTGTTAAGTTGAGGTGCCATCATGTGAAATATGTGAATTAAGATGATATAATTACTGGCAGAGAGTAATAATCTGGATGATTAACGTAAAAATGAAGAGCAGGAGAGTGCTTTATGGAAAGGGCCTTCATATTCCCACAATACTATACTGTACTGTGTCTGAGGATTGACATGCCACAGAGGAGATGTTTATAAAATGCATATATCCAGTACATGAAAAAACACATCTATGAAACTGAAAGCTCACTCAGAAATATATACAAAAAATACTGTAGATTAAGAAATGCATTAGTTCGTCCGTATATGTTTAACTTGTTAGCCAAAAATAGAAAAATATTGCATAAAAGTAAAATATATTACTACAGTTTTAGGGTGAGACTAATGGCAATGTTTTTTTGTTAACCAACAAAGTACATAAATTTTCATAATAAAATTTATTATTTGGATTCTTACCTGCTGTTAAAGATAGCTTATGTCTCTGTGCCAATAGATGTGCCAGCATTCAAACAAAAGATGATCAAATGGATGACCCCAGATGAATGTCTAGTAAACCTTTTCTCCACCTGGTGTGTTCTGAATGTTTCAGCTCGTCAAAATTTTCCTCGACAGCCCTTAAGTTGTGGAGAGGATGGGTGGGGTCTACTTTAACAGTAGGTAAGTATCCAAATAATAAATTTTATTGTAAAAATTTACATAATTTGAGATGAACCTTACCTACTGTTAAAGATAACAGATTCCCACATCGAGAAGAGGATGGTGGGTAGTGCAGCTAGACAAAATCCAATAAGCTAATCAAGCTAAAGGTTTCTTGCATGAAACCCAAAACATTCTTACCTGATCTGGATTCCTTTCTGGACCTTACAGGTGACAGAAGTTGGATTTAATTCAAGGAGCAAAGCTCTTGTATTTGTGCAGCAAAGAGCAGCCTTGCGAAGAAAAACACTTCAATTCAGCCAAATGAAACAGAAGTGGTGTGAAAGGACCCCTGTCTGAGTCCACAAGCCCCAAAAACAACAATCAATTAAAAATGACAAATTTTTAATTTATTTGTATTTTTTCTAGAATAAAAACCTGAGGTCTTTACATATGGATAACTTTTAGCGAAGCTGGAAGTACCACCCAATCAACTTTCAACTGGTGTGCATTTAATCTCTTCAGTTTACCTTTTGGCCCAGGTAAAAGAATGAGAGATGGTAAGAGATGGGCCTTTTATGTCAAGACCTCAGGTGTGTATGTTAAGAAAAATACAAATTAATTAAAAATTTCATTTGTTCCTACACGAATACAAACCCTCAGTCTTTACGTATGGAGACTTACTATTGAAGGGAGGATTTCATGAAATTCTCTGAACTGACTGGTAGTTCAGCTCACCTGGTATTCTCTTCCTGGTCATGAAAGAGCAAAGGAAGGATACCTTACCTCTGATCTGTTGAACATGTGGGATGTTCAACTGCCAGACTTCTGGGCACTTCAAATCAAAGGAAAGTATGAAAACCCTTGATTTGAAAGGTGTGGATGAACCCAAAATGTCAAAGACTATGCAACTAAAAATAACCAACTGGCTTGCCCATAGTCAGTGCTTCTCCCTCCTTGCTAGAGAGAAGGTAGGAAATCATCTATTAATAAAAAGAGAGAGAGAGAGAGAGAGAGAGAGAGAGAGAGAGAGAGAGAGAAAGAGAAAGAGAGAGAGAGAGAGAGGAGATTATAGACTCAGTCATGCAGATCACCTGCATGCATGCCAGTCCAGCTCACATGACGGAGAAACGGAAAACAGGAGAAAGATAACAAGCCAGTCCGCCCACACCTCCCTGTAGCCACACGCCTTAGGCGAGATGCAACCTGTCCTTAAGAGCTGGGTAAACTACATGACTTACTAAGCACCCACCAAAGATCCAAAGAAAAGGAGTCTAAGGACCCAAGGGCATTAACCCAATAAAAGATAAGAATGTGAACTGCACAATTACAAACAATGAAAAAACAACGAAAAAATTATCAGTTTATCTGCTTACAGAAGATAAGATTGTAGAAAAAAACAAGGGGGAATAGAGTGGGAACGTAAATAAACAAAAAATATGTCTTAGGGGATATGGATGATTGTCAGTTTCATAAATTTAGTGTACCAGATTGACGGGTTCTTCCTGAATGCCATAGATCAATGGATGACTGAGGCCCCTAGAGATGTTGCCTTAAACCTACTGATGACCAACACCAGACAAGTTACACAGTTTGTTGAGCAGTCATCACTGGATCTGAGGAAAAAGTGTCCAAGGACCTGTGAGCAAAGTCCTTCAGGTAGAAGGAAGTGAAAGTGGTCTGACAAAGCCAGAACCAGCATTCAAAATCCTATGAACAGACAAGTTCTTCTTAAATGTCAGAGAGGAATTTATTCCTCTGATGTCATGTAGGCTAGGCTAAGGACTCAACTACTTGGGCTAGGCCAAGTAAGACCCCAAGCCTAATCCCACCCTGTTCTTGAGGAACAGGAGATATTTCCTCATCTGTCCTTAGCCAAGAAAATCCAGAGGTGTGTTGAATCCTTTCTTGAGCTTAGAAGAGCTTCAGCAGCAGTAGGAGCAATCATAGGTGAAGACTTAAACTTAAGAATTATATGTGAATATTACTGAACTCACAAATGAGATTAATACCTGTTTCATAAGAGGAAAAGAAAAACTTATACTTCAAATCCTCCATTTCCTATGGTGAAGGTAAACACCATAAGAGAAGAGAGAGAGAGAGAGAGAGATATCCTGATTGGAAACAGACCTCTTTTCACACAAAGGGCTCCCACCATTCACCGCTCTTGACAAGTCACGTCTTTGGAATCGTGAAGAGTTATGTCTGCGGACATGTTAAGAGTCACGTCCGCGGACGTGTTAAGAGTCATGTCAGCGAACGTGTCAAGGGTCATGTCCCCAGACGGACTTGATAAAGTCATGACCACAGACAAGGGCAAATGGATGTGCCTCAGCCCTCAAACGTTGTCTGGTTGTTGCCTATGGGCGTGGTTGTGACTGGCATGGCCATGGGCAGAATGCGTACAGCCATGGCCGTGATTTGGATGGTTGTGGAAGTGATTCGGCTCCCTTCTAGATGTTCACTGAAGTTATATCAATGCTCTTCACTTGACAGAATGTACAAGGCAATGAACGGATGGAAAACGGCACTTCAATGTGGCATGGCTGCGGGCCATCCCATTTTCTTCTCAACACTTCACTCGAGCAAGGTTGATGGTCCGTTCCCAGACAAGCTATAATGAGATAACTCCCACAAACCCCCATGTGATGGCTGTGTGCCGATATACGGCCAAACATCCGTACTGTCACGTCTGAACGTATGAGGCGACCGACTGGTATGAACCAACTGCACTTACATGAGACAGGACACGGTTGAGAAAGCTTGAATGAAGATCACAGGGCCTTCTAGAAAGCCGTGAAAAGTCGGTGACTAATGTCACAGATGTTTGAACATCTAGTTAACAACAAGTCATAGGGTGGAAACACGTCCATGGACATGCAGAATCCCTCACATACATCCAAGCAAAGTGCATCATTTCTTGGCTGGACGTCCTTGAACATGGGAAGACAAATGTCAAACCTGGTCATGTCTGTGGATTTCTGGAACTACGAAACTAAGTCACAAGCATGCGAAGGTCAAGACGACAAAACCTATGCTGGAAACATGTCCCCAAACGTCCAGAATCTCTCACGTCCAACGAAGAAAGTGCATCAACTCTCTGGCTGGAACGTCTCTTAGAATCTCCACTGCTGCTTCTATCTTGAACACCTGGTGAGAATCGTTGGCTCGTAGTCCCAAAGAAAACAGTGTCCTGCTTGAGCCAAACACCTGGCCAAAACCAATCACTCAAGACAAGCATCCTCCAAGTCTCGAATTTCCGAAGAAACCAAAGAACTTGAAAGGAGCTACAGTTACATACAGGACAAACGTCGGTTGCTCCCTCTACCTAAGTGTCCAAAGAAACATGGGCGGAGGAGATACTGGTTCGGGGAATACTCCTGGAACTAGTAGAGGTGACACAGGTTACCTCTTCAACTTGTCGAATACGAGGAAACCATGCACCTGGTGCTCTATCTAGCAGGGTCCTGGAGAGAGACCCACGACACGAAGAAATCCCAGTCCGTTGACGAGGGACAGCACTGACAGAAGAAGGTGAAGATGACAATGGTGAAAGGTTTCTCTTTTTTGACTTCTACTGCAACCAGAGGGTCTCACCACAATACATGTACGTGTGAAGAAACAGCGAAGAATTCCCATAAACCCCCAAAGTCTGCGATTGTGGAAGACAGGTTATACTTCTCTTGAAAGGCGGAGTCGATCAATCAAAACTATATTGGGGGAATTGGTTGATGATGTCATAAGAACTAGCCATGACATCACAATCCCATCCGTGAAGTCACAGGAGCTGACAACTCTTACCAAAGCAGAAAATACTTCGTGTGAGAGTGGGAATAATCATATATTCTAAAAAATTGTGATAATACAAGTTTATTTCATATATATGACAAAAGGGCAATCAAAGTGAAGGGCACCGGTGTGACGAAACATCGGAAGGGAGACGAGAAGCCACAAAGCAAACGAAGGCTACATCGGAGAAGCAGTTCATCTTAGATTGGTACCCCTAAATGACGACGTAAACTGCGCATCTGAGCCTGGAAAAGAAGAACAATATGGCGTTGCCCCCCCTGTCCCAGGAGGGGATCAACCCCTTTAAGTCACCATGTAGAAGGGGCTCCCAGGCTCTGAAAGGAACACACTGCCGACAGACCTGGCTTGGTTCCAAGCTTCCACCACAGAACAAATGAATGGATGAGGTACAGTACAACCATATGTGAAGTGGCAACACAGGGAGAGAGAAGAAAATGTAGAGGGCTCCCAGGATCTGAGCGGAACAGGCCACTGTCCGACTTTAAGGTGAGCAGCAGGACTGACAACTGTCGCACAAGAAGAAGACAGGGAAGTCCAAGGACAAAACAAGATCTGAACTGTAGGCCCTGAAAACAAACAAATAAAATGCCTTCGCCCACTTAGGAAGTGAATAAACTTCCCTCCCTGCGAGAAAGGAAAACAAATATATTTGTATCTAAGGGAAGGGAGCAAGTCGTAACACTCGCACATAACTTTATGACAAACAGGTATGCTTCTATACTATATATGTACCTTCATGCTCCCCAAAATATCCAAACCTGGGATTTAAAACAAAGAGCCTAAAATTTGCCCTTTCTTTGGTTCAGGAAAAGAA
This sequence comes from Macrobrachium rosenbergii, assembly GCF_040412425.1. Taxonomy (NCBI): domain Eukaryota; kingdom Metazoa; phylum Arthropoda; class Malacostraca; order Decapoda; family Palaemonidae; genus Macrobrachium; species Macrobrachium rosenbergii. Next base: position 29,345,054 of record NC_089749.1, read on the forward strand.
TATCCGCTACTAGTAGTGGACTAAGGACTTTACAGCTTCTGGATGCAATTCTGCATAAGGTACTGAGCAGAAAAAACCAAACTGCACTTCTTTTGTACCTCCTTATCATATCCTCAAGCAACAAATTGTCATAAAATTACATGTCACAACTGCTCTTACATTATGAATGTCTACCTTCAATAAAGGTACAAGGTATGGAGGTAGTTTTTCATGCGCTAGCCTAATCAAATATATCACAGTGGACACCTTGTTCTTTTACAAAGACATTCTAGGTTTCTGTAACCACAAAACAAAAAGGTTAACTTTGCCTCTTCCAGACTTAGCCTTTGACAAGGACATTCTAGGTATTCTAAAACCATGAAACAAAAGGTTAACCTTGCTTCTTCCAGGCTTAAACTTTGACAAAGACATTTTAAGTTCTGAAACCACTGTAATAATTTGCTTAATTTTACTTGTGTCCTTGAAAGTAAATTTATTCAGTTAATTTCAGCTTCATCTGCTTTTTATGCCACAAGAAAAACTGGTTAAGGATTTTTTCGCTCCCACAGGAGGTCATTATATTAAAAAGGTACCTCGCCCATAAAGTTGTAGTTTACTGATGTTTTGATTCAGCTGACTGATTGTTTGGTGGTTACTGGAACGCTTCCTCAAATATTTTAGGAACCTTTGGCTGAGTATGAAGACAGTGTAATTGGCTCATTAGCTTGGAGGTTTTGCTGACCTTATTACCACAGGACAATACGTTGGAGATTTTCTGCAATTTGAAGGCCTTGCTGTACTGTATTTGAGGCCTTCCCTCCCTTCCTCTGTATCACGGAGGATGTTGGTGGGGCTCCTCTCTGCCTAGAGATGTTACTGAAGCTTCAACCCTTGAGTTTAATGTGGGATATCTCCTGTGCCTTGGGGGGACACCCTTCCCATGTGTTGTGAAGGGCACTGCCTGTGCTCCTCTTTGTCTTTATGCCTTTTCATCGCTGGACTCACTTGTTGCCCTTGAAAGGGCAGCCTGCCTTTCCCCTAGTCCCATGTGCCTTCATCCTGCTAACCACCGGAGTTGTGAAAACATCTGAATCTGTCAGACCCATTTGTGACTCTGGGACCATTGTTGGACAGCGACATGTGGTGCTGCCATTTCTATAGATTAAATTCAGTGTCATCACCCTGGGTGTTGATTAACTTATATTCAGAATGGTCTATGTTTGAGTAATTTATTATGTAAGTAAATATTGTGGTTTGTGCAATTTAGGATTAAGGTTCTCTCCCCATTTCATTGTCTTCTACTAAGTTTCAGAACTTTATAGAAATACATTGCTCTCCTTCCTCCTCCCCAAAGAAACTGTCTCTTTGCCTATCATGTGAAAGAGTATATTTTATGTAAATGGTATTGTGAAACTTAATCCAGTTTTTTGTGGGGTTTATTAGGCTTAAGGTTAATTGTAAAAATTACCTGAGTTTAATTAGTATTTTTCGTTATCCTCTGAGTGTTATTCTCCGCATTTATTGTGTATGAGACCATGACCCTTGGCTTTAAAATAACCTTTGGGGCATTGATCGTTACATGAAAAGGAGCCTGTTTATGCCACTCAAAATACCTTAAATATTTGTGAATATAAGTTCTTAATACCACAAAACAAAAGGTTAACTTGGCCTCTTCCAGGCTTACTCTATCTAAATAACTTTTCATTGCTCTAAAAGGACAGAGAAGTGTTTCCTCTTCTTTCTCCAGCAAGAAGGTTGAATTTAGAAATCTTACAATTCTCAGAAAAACTTAGCCTTATACTCATCCTCACCTCTACGCACCCCCCCCCCAAAAAAAAAAAAAAAGTAAAATAGTATTCCCTTTACAACAGCCTTAAGGAGAGAGCTTGCAATAAACTTAACCTTTTACTTGCCGATAGTGCTAACAAAGCGAGTGTTTCATAGTAAATACTTCAATGGAATTCATTCAGAGGCTCAAAAGGATCTGAAGATAAATTTTGGAACTACATCCTTATTCCAAAGATTCATACCAAGCTCTAGGGGATTTAGTCTTAAATGATCTCAACACCTTAAGGTGCTGATCCTTAGCCAGATACAATTGCACACAACACAATGCCAAGGAAAGGATGGAACTGTACTCCTGAAAGCAGATGGCAAGACTCTTATTATATCTAAGAAAGCAGAGAAGCTTTGATGTCTACAGGGGTATGGGTGCTGAAAATTCCTCTACAACAGCACCCAGGGAAATACACAAAACCCTGCTTCTGAGAAAAGGCCATGGGCTTTTCCACTTGCTTAAGGGTAGAATTCAAGATACCTTTGAAAACCACCATACTGGAAGGAGACAGTTAAGCATCTCCAAGCGGTTAAGTTTGGGATGCAGAAGGTAGTGGAACTGCAGGGAATTCAGTAGTTTGGGTCAATTTCTCCTTAATAGAAGAATACAACTGACATCCACTAAGAGTTAGAAAGTCAGAAAATCATTCCCTCCCTCTGAGGCTACTAGGGCTCTATGGGAGTCACTGAGCAATTATTGAAATTTGTTCAGTACTTTTCTTACAGTAACCAAAGAGGGCCCTCCAAGGAGAAGTAGTATACTGGTCATTCCTGTTCATCCACATGCTAAAACGTCCATGTCTGAGCACTTTTCTAATTCCACAGCAACTGTTGGACTCGCAGATGTAATGACCACTCCTTAGGCAGGCTCCATCTCGCAAACACAAAAGCCTGCAAATTGCAAGAGCTTACCCTCATCCCCAAATAAAGAATGGACTGAGGAGAAGTTAGATAAGGCTACAGAAAATCATAATGCACAGACTGAGCCAGGTGAAGCAACGGATCCTTGGCTTTCGGAATACTGTTGGCAGAGTTGGCCAGCTTGAACTACTTGACTCAGTAGAATTCTTGTTCCTAAAAGACGACACTATTTGCATATGGGCTACAAATTCCTAGGGAATGCTTAAGGCACTGTACACAAGCCAAAACAAAGCACCTTAACCCTTGAACACCGAGTGTCTATTTACAAAAGTGTCTCCTGTATGCCGGCGGGGTTTGAGAGTTAGAGCTGAAGTGGTAAGAAAGTTTTTTTCAAAAAATCACAGCACGCTTAGTTTTTAAGATTAAGACTTCATTTTTGGCTCCTTTTTTGTCATTGCCTGAAGTTTAGTATGCAACCATCAAAGTGGAAAAAATATCATTATCATATATAAATTTCATATATAATTGTATACAAGTCGCGCTGTGAACAAAACGGTTAAAGCTAATGATTTATTTTTTGTTGTTGTATTGTACACTAAATTGCGATGATTTTGGTATATAACAAATTGTAAAACGATCAAAGCAACACAGAGAAAATATTATCACAAAATGATGCATGAATTTGTAACGTGCGGACGTAAAAAAGTTTTTTTTCAAAAATTCACCATAAATCGAAATATTGTGCTAGAGACTTCCCGTTTGTTGCAAAATGAAGGTAAATGATTGAATATTACTAGAATGTAAGAGTTTTAGCTTACAATTACATTTTTCAACCATTTCGGTCGAGTTAAAGTTGACTGAAGGTCGAATTTTTTCTATTTATCATGATTTATATGAAAATATTTCAAAACTGATAAAAGCTACACCATGAGTTATTTTTTGTTGTATTCTACATGAAATTGCACACATTTTCATGTATAAAACTTTATATAACGGCTAATAGAAAATGGTGCAAAAATTATGACAAAATGACTAAAGAATTTCTCAGATTTTCAGCAGAGTTAGCGCGCGCAGATGTAAGGAAAAAGTTTTTTTCAAAAATTCACCATAAATCGAAATATTGTGCTAGAGACTTCTCGTTTGTTGCAAAATGAAGGTAAATGATTAGGAAGGTTATAATAGAGCATCATATGCATATTGGGTCCCTGGGTATTGAAGCTAGACAGTATCTTGTTCCAGAATCTACTTTCCTTACAGTTGAACAAAAGCTAGAGTTTGGACGTCTTGCAGTAGAGCGTAAAAAAGCGCAGTTATCTTTAAAACAAGAAGAATTAGCTTTACAAGCTGTTAGAGAGAAAATAGAGTTATCTCTAAAAGAAGAAACAGAGAAAAAGCAGTTATCTCTACAAGAAGAAAGAGAAAAGTTTGAAATGGTGAAAGCTCGGTTAGAATTAGAAGCTAGTTTAGCTGTTAAGGTAAAACAAGAAGAATCATCTTTGCAAGCTTCTAGAGAGGAAATGGAGAAAACTAGGTTAGAATTACAAGCTAGTTTAGCTCATAAGGTAGAACAAGAGAAGGCTGATACTAATCTCAAATCTAGGCAATCTGAAAAAGAATCATTACTCTCTGACTTAACAAAAAATATAAAATTAGTTCCCCTCTTCACAGAGTACAATCCAGAAGATTATTTTAGGACATTTGAAGAAACTGCTTTGGCCTGTTGAACAGTGGGTATGGCTCATTAAACCTAAATTGTCAGGTAAAGCTCCTAAGGTTGTTAGGCATCTAGACAATACTAATGACTATGAACAAGTTAAAAAGGCAATTTTAGACGCATTTTCCATAACAGAAGGATATCGACAAGCATTTCGTAACCTATGTAAATCCAACACTCAAACTTTTCAAGAATTTGCTTCTGACAAGCTTAGAGCGTTTAAGAAATGGGCTTAAGTAACTACTTTAGATGACCTAATGAATCTAATTGTTCTCGAAGAATTTTAAAGGAAACTTCCCCCTAATGTAATGCTTTATATTGAAGATAGGCAAGAAAAGAATTTATTGAAGGCTGCTTCCTTGATATTTATTCATTAGTCCATAGGTTTGTTCCCGATCAACGAGCTGAGACTTTTGTAAAACCAGTTTCAGTAAAACCCCAACAGATTTCAGATGATAATCCCAAAGTTCCTGACAAGGTTAAACGTAGTTATTGTAAGAGAGAGGGACATACAATTCGTAATTGTAAAGAAGCTAAATATAAAGGATCTGATAAATTCCACAATTCTTTTATGCAACCTAAAGTAAGTTTTCCAACCTCCCAGAGTAAACCTGTTTTGCATGTATATGCAAATGTATCTGATGTGTTTGATGACTTTAAGTCTGAAGGGTTTATAACCTTGGGGGGGGGAGGACAAATGAATAAGGTCACTATATAAAGAGACACTGGGGCTGCTTTAACTTTGTTGTATAATAAGGATTTACCTAATGTTAAGAAGAATTTAACTGGTGAGAAAGTTGTTGTGAAGGATCTAACTGGAATATCATCAATTCCTCTTGCAAATGTCTACCTTGACTGTCCGCTTGTAAAAGGAAAAGTTGAACTAGGGGTGATTGATAAAGAATTGCCAGTAGAAGGGGTTGCACTGTTATTAGACAACAATTTAGCTGGGAAACTAATCATTCCAAATTTGATTGTCTCTTGATATTCCAGTGAATGACACGAATGATGAGAAAGTAGATACTGACCAAGCCCCAACCCATATAGTTACTCGATCCCAAGCTGGAGAGAAAGCAAATGTCCCTGAAGTTGAAGTAGATAGAGATCTTTTAAGTAATACAATGTCCAGGGATAAACTTATAGTTGCTCAGAGGTCTGATCCATCTTTATATTGTTTGCATGATAAGTCTGTTGATATGAAATTTTTTAATAAATCTCCTTACTTTTATCAGAATAATGATATCTTAATGCGCTTTTACCGCCGCCCTAAGTATTCAAATCTTGACACATGGAGTGAAAAACACCAAATTGTTGTCCCTACTTCAGTACGTACTCGTATAATGGAAATTGCTTACGATGATCCAGGTGGTCATTTGGGAAACTGTAAAACTTATTACAAGATACTTGATAAATTCTATTGGCCTAATTTAAGGAAGGATGTAAGAGATTTCATAAAGACATGTCATGTATGCCAAACAGCTGGCAAACCTAAACAGGTAATTCCTAAAGCTCTTTTACAGCCTGTATTAGTTCTACACGAACCCTTTGAGAAATTAGAAATAGACTGTGTTGGACCCTTACCCAAGACAAAAGGTGGTAACCAGTATTTATTAACCCTCACGTGTCCCAGCACCTGTTTTCCAGAGGCCATTCCTCTAAGAATGTATGTGCTAAAAATATTGCAAAACACCTTTTAAGTTTCTTTTCTACTTATGGGATCCCAAAGGATATCCAGACTGATCGTGGTTCTAATTTTACAAGTAATCTCTTTTCCGAAATCCTTAAGGAGTTGAATATTAATCACAGTTTATCATCCGCATATCATCCGGAATCTCAGGGAATCCTTGAACGATGTCATCAAACCTTTAAAAGCATGTTAAAGAAGTTTTGTTTAGCAAGTAGTCTTGATTGGGATGAGGGAATTAAATATTGTTGTTTGCCATACGTGAGTCATCCCAGGAATCACTTGGTGTTTCGCCTTTTGAGATGGTCTATGGAAGATTATCAGGAGGGCCCCTTGCATTAATTAAAGATGAATGGTCTGAAACCTCCTAGCTCTAACCAGACTGTAACTGTACAACAATATTTGGATAAATTAAAAGAAACATTTTCCAAGGTCCGTAAAATAGCCAGTGAAAATCTATGCAAAGCTCAGATGAAGATGAAAGACCTTCATGATCGGAAAGCAAAAATTAGAAAATTTAATGCAAGGGATCTGGCGTTGGCATATTTTCCAATCTCTAGGTCACCCTTTACATCAAAGTTCTTTGGTCCATATAAGGTAATTAAAACTGTTAATAACAATACAAGTGTGATTGAAATTCCTGATAGAAAAAAAAAAAAAAAAAAAAAAATCGACTTATCCGTGTAATTTGCTTAAAAGGTATCATTCAAGGAATTCTGAAACTGGTTGTGGAGACAAAAATTGTAAGCGTTAATTTTAATAAGCTTCAGAGACCTGAAGTAATGAACCTGATTTTGTTAATTCTTGGCGTTCAAGTAGACAATTGTGCTGCTCTAAAAGACATAAAATATTCCTTGCAGCATCTTTCTTCTCATCAGTCACAGGAACTCCAAAACCTCGTTAACTCTTTCTTGGACCTTTATGGGGAAAATCCAGGTCGATGCACAGTTCTCACCCATGACATAGACCTTCTACCAGGAACTATTCCAATACAGCAGCACCCTTATTGCATCAGCTCTGCCAAAAAACTAGTACTTAGAGAAGAAGTAAACTATCTTCAGAGAACTGGATTAGCTAAACCTAGCAAGTCACCGTGGGCATCTCCCTGTCTGTTGGTACCAAAGGAGGATGGCAGATTACAGGAGAGTAAACTCTGTTACTGTTAAGGATAGTTACCCTTCACCACGGCTAGATGACCTCATAGAATTGGTGGGCCAGGCTAAGTATGTAACAAAAATAGGTCTCCTCAAGGGGTATTATCAGGTAGAGTTAACACCTAAAGCAAAGCTTATATCTGCTTTTATACCCCTTTTGGGTTATTTCAGTATGTGTCATGCCCTTTGGCTTAACCAATGCATCCTCCACATTTCAGTGTATTATTAACTACACAATCCAAGGTTTAGAAGGGGTATATGCATATTTAGATGATATAGTGGTAGTAGGAGATTCTTGGGAGGAGCATATGCAGCGTTTGATCAAGCTCTTGGAAAGATTAAGGGGAGCTAAGTTAACAATCAATTTGAAAAAGTCCATATTTGGTCAGGCTACTGTTTCCTACTTGAGGCATATTGTTGGTGGAGGTAATGTTAGGCCTAAAACTGCCAATGTCAACGCCATACTTGATTACCCAGAACCCAAGACTAAGAAATCTCTTAAAAGATTCTTGGGTATGGTTTCATATTATAGGAGGTTCTGCCGAAATTTTGCATCTGTAGCTGCCCCTTTACATGATCTCACCAGTTCTAAGAGGGAATATGATTGGGATGGAAGATGTCAGGCAGCATTTGACCACTTAAAATGTTTTTTGAGTAGTGAACCAGGTTTAAAAAGCCCTAGTTTTTCTAAACCCTTCTCTTTGAAAGTAGATGCCTGTGACACAGGTGCTGGGGGAGTGTTGCTGCAGGAATCAGATGGGATACTCCATCCAGTCAGCTATACTTCTAGTAAATTCAACATTCATCAGCTATCCTACAGCACTATAGAGAAGGAACTATTAAGCTTAGTTCCTGCTCTCCAGAAAAATAAGTGTTACTTACAGGGAGTCTCGGTTATTCTAGTTTACACTGACCACAACTCTTTGATCTTTTTGAGGCGCAAAAAGGCTCATAATCAACTTTTGCTTCAGTGGGCTTTATACTTACAGAACTTCAATCTTCACATCAAGCATCTTAAGGGCAGCGACAACATGTTCGCGGATGCCTTATCACGTGCCCATTCTCAGCCTTCTCAGGAAATGGAAGGTGCTCAACTATGATCAAGCCACTCCATTGGGCTTGATCTTCCACATTTTATTGTATAATTAAGTTTCGTGTTTATATTTTGTCTGATTGTTTCCCCTCTGTATACCATTTTTCTATTGTCCTTCTGAAATAATGGTTGTTACTGTCTTTAAACTCCTTGCTTTTACTCTATCTCCACCCAACTTATATTTCTTCGACTACTGTTTCACTTCTATCGTCAGTCTCCACTCAGCTCACCAGAACCTGGTATCCGGCAGGGAAGCAGTTTACCTTCTTTGACATGTCAATAGGCTAAGTATAAGTTTTGTACAGGCAGTCCCTGGTTATCGGCGGGGTTGGTGTGATAACCGAAAATCGGCGATTTTCGGAGCTTTTTGGGGCTTATTAGCGTCTCTGTTAGGTATGTATTGGCGCCAATACCCGATTATCGGTGCCGATAAGCGGAAATCGGCGATTCTCAGCGCCGAAAACTGCCAATTTTCATCACTAGACAAGCCCCATAAAACCGGATTGCCATTAACTGGGGACTGCCTGTATTGTAGGGGTTGAATAACAAATTGTATTTTGTGCCAAGGTTTCCAATTCATAATAATATACTTTTCTGATACGTAGTTGTCAAATTGTACTTGTTTTCTAGTTTGCTGTAAATAATTTTTAAATAATAATACAGGCAGTCCCCGGTTTATGACGGGGGTTCTGTTTTTACGCTGCACTGTAAACTGAAAATTGTCGTAAAACGAAAAATTGTCAAAAATCCTAAGAAAACCTTACTTTTAATGCTTTGGGTGTATTGAAAACGATGTAAACTGCATTTTTACTGAGTTTTTCATCAAATAAACCTCCAAATTTTGATTATTTTGCCGTTTTGGAGCAATATTTCTTCCATTGGATCAGCATACGACGCATCATAACCCCGGAACATGCGTCGTAAAGCGGGAAATAATTTCTGATGAATATATTTGAAAAGCGTCGTAACCTCAGAACGTCATAAGCCAGACCAGTCGTAAACCGGGGACTGCCTGTATTTAACTTTTGTACTGTCGTATTATCATTCACTTACCTTTTGATATTTCTTTATTGTTATAGTCTACTGAAACTAAGGGTATAAAATTAACTTTACATTGAGTAATACAATGTCCATTATATCTGTAACACACTTAACAGGTAGCAGAGAATGGCGACCACCATCATCTGCAGTTCTCTTCGGCGGACGTGATGAATCAAGAAAGCGTTTGCATCGCCTTCTATCAGCGCCAGAATCCTACAAACTAGACGACAACTGGTGAACATCCAATAAAACAAATTTCCAGCGGCTGTCTGTCGATACCTGGGAACGTTCAACAGGCTTGACTGAGGGGGGTGACTAGCTGTGGGCAAACTCCCTTGGCCTCTCTTGAACTTTAGGTATGTCTTCTTCCAAGTTAAGGAGAGTATGACAGGGAACTTCGTCTTGGAGATATGACAGGACGGGTAGCCACCTCCCCCACTTGCTACTCTGTTACTCACCACTTTTTTTTAGCAAACACTTTATATGGGAGTAGGTGGATGAATAGTAGGAGGGTAAGTAAAAGGAGAAAAGGCAGGAATAGGAGTAGAAGGAATAGCAGGACTAGTTTCTAAACTAGGTTTAGGAGTAGTTTCTAGGCTAAGTGCAAGCCATCTCTCAGCTCTAGAAGCCACTTTCCTCTTCCTATCCCTTTCTAACTAGTCTAGGTGAGATCAAGTACTTTCCACTTTTTCTCATCCCAATCATTGCATTCAGCACAAGTTTTCTCCTTACTACACCTGCCCCCTACACTTACTGTAAACTGTATGTGAATCATAGCACGATTTAGTCAATCTGTTTTACAACCTTCACTGCAATAGCAAAAACTAAAGTAACTAGAATCAGACATAATATGTAAAAAATTAGTATCCTGAACCTAAAAGCTAATAAGATGATCAAAGCTTGAAGAATACTCAAAATAAAGTAATAACACTTCACCTAAGTCCCTTTAAGACAACCGAAAAGCAAGAGAAAAAGCTGCTGCAATAGCGTCAAAGTACGATAAACTGCAGCAGAGCAATTGAACCGCCTGGTTGTTTCCCCGAGTGCTCTGATAGTGGATGGAGCTTGCCAACTACGCAAAAAAAATAGAAGCGTTACAGCGAATTGTTAAAAAGGCTGCTGCACAAGTTAGAAACCTCAGCTTGTAATTACTTGGTAAGTTACTTAACCCTTTAACGCCAAAGCCCTACTTACAAAAACGTCTCCCGTATGCTGGCAGCGTTCGGTGAGTTAGCGCTTGAAGCGGAAAAAGTTTTTTCAAAAATCACAGCACACTTAGTTTTTAAGATTAAGAGTTCATTTTTGGCTGATTTTTTCGTCATTGCCTGAAGTTTAGTATGCAACCATCAGAAATAAAAAAAATCTTATCATATATAAATATTCGAATATATGACAGCGAAAAAAAAAACTTGTATATAATTGTATACAAATCGCGCTGTAAGCAAAACGGTTAAAGCTAATGAGTTAATTTTTTTTAGTTGTATTGTACACTAAATTGCGATGATTTTGGTATATAACAAATTTTAAAACAATCAAAGCAACACAGAGAAAATATTATCACAAAATGATGCATGAATTAAGTAGCGTGCGGACGTAAAAAATGTTTTTCAAAAATTCACCATAAATCGAAATATTGTGCTAGAGACTTCCCGTTTGTTGAAAAATGAAGCTAATTGATTGAATATTACTATACTGTAAGTGTTTTAGATTACAATTGCAGTTTTCGACCATTTCGGTCGAGTTAAAGTTGACCGAAAGTCGAATTTTTTTCTATTTATCGTGATTTATATGAAAATGTTTCAAAACTGATAAAAGCTACAACCATGAGTTATTTTTTGTTGTATTGTACATGAAATTGCGCACATTTTCATATATATAAAACTTTATGTAACGACTAATATAAAACGGTGCAAATATTACGACAACGAGACGAAAGAATTTCTGAGATGTTTGGCAGAGTTACAGCGCAAGAGACGTAAGGAAAATGTTTTTTCAAAAATTCACCATAAATCGAAATATTGTGCTAGAGACTTCCAATTTATTGCAAAATGAAGGTAAACGATTGAATATTACTAGAATGTAAGAGTTTTAGCTTACAATTGCGTTTTTTACCATTTCGGTCGAGTTAAAGTTAACCAAGGTTGAAATTTTGGCAGTTATTGTGATTTATGTGAAAATATTTCAAAACTGATAAAAGCTACAACCATGAGCTATTTTCTGTTGTATTCTACATGAAATTGCACACATTTTCATATATAAAAGTTTATGTAACGACTAATGTAAAACGATGCAAACATTACGACAAATGACGAAAAGAATTTCTGAGATGTTCGCCGAGTTACGCGAGCAGGCGTAAGGAAAAAGATTTATTTTTTTCAGAAATTCACCATAAATCAAAATATTGTGCTAGAGACTTCCAGTTTGTTGCAAAATGAAGGTACATGATTGAATATTACTAGAATGTAAGAGTTTTAGCTTATAATTGCGTTTTTTTTACCATTTCGGTAGAGTTAAAGTTGACCGAAGCTTGAAATTTTGGCAGTTATCGTGATTCATATGAAAATATTTCAAAACTGATAAAAGCTACAACCATGAGTTATTTTCTGTCGTATTCTACATGAAATTGCACATTTCCATATATAAAACTTTATGTAACGACTAATATAAAACAGTGCAAACATTACGACAACGTGTTAAAGAATTTCTGCGCGGACGTAAGGAAAAAGTTTTTCAAAATTCACCATAAATCGAAATATTGTGCTAGAGACTTCCAACTGGTTGCAAAATGAAGGTAAATTATTGAATATTAATAAAATGTAAGAGTTTTAGCTTACAATTGCGATTTTTTACCATTTCAGTCACGTCAAAGTTGACCGAATGTTGAAATTTTGGCAGTTATCGTGGTTTATATGAAAATATTTCCAAACTGATAAAAGCTACAACTATGGGTTGTATTTTGTTGTATTTTACATGAAATTGCGCACATTTTCATATATAAAACTTTATGTAACGGCTTATATAGAACAGTGCAAAAATTACGACAAAATGACAAAAGAATTTATGAAATTTTCGGCTGAGTTACCGCCCGTGCATGAGAAAAAGTTTTTTCAAAAATTCACCATAAATCAAAATATTGTGCTAGAGACTTCCAATTTGTTGCAAAATGAAGGTACATGATTGAATATTACTAGAATGTAAGAGTTTTTTAGCTTACAATTGCGTTTTTTCGACCATTTCGGTCGAGTCAAAAGTTGACCGAAGGTTGAAATTTTTGTAGTCGACGTGCGGTCGTCCACTCGGCATCCAACAGACAATTTTAGTCGACGTATGATACGTCCAGTAGGCGATTAAGGGTTAATGAAATGCTTATTTCATATGTAGGCAAGACAAAATCCAACAGCTGTACCAAGTTCACTAATGGCATGGAACTGAGTGTGTGCATATGTACGTACCCTACGAACCTGATTACATTTATAATTTGGTTTACGAAAAAAGAGAAAATGGAGTAAAAATATAAACGAGAATACTATAGCACAAAATATAAACAAAATAGTGTAAGAGTGCATGTGTTAAAGTATTAGGCTTTAATGTAAACATGTTTCAGTTCTCTCTCTCTCTTTCTCAGTGCTGCACATACACATCCTTTAATGAAATATGAATGACTGAATCATAAACATAAAATATGAATTAACGTACCATAAACATTAAACTCCAAGAAATTCATGATGCCACTGTATTGCTGCTGCCTGTGCCCATCTTGCACGAAATTTAAAATATTTTCAATATTGTCTTATCGGTATTGCTTCGTAACTTTGAAACCACTGGAACTGCAGTCCCATCGCAAACTTGATTTATCGTAAAATGACACATTGTAAATAGGGAAATACCTGTACACAAGGGTGGCTAGGAGAATTCTGACAATAGCTGAAACATTTGAAACACACCTGCTGGAGAACAGGTGTACTAGACAGTCATCTGTGGTCAGCCATTCGATCTTCTTTTGTTTGAAAGTCAATTCGCTTACTGGCATAGATACTGTATAAGCTATCTTTATCAGAGATATTATCCACCCCAAATAACATATTTCAATAAATATTCAAACAACTTCCATCATGGTTATGGTGTGTATAATGTAAATTTTTCACGTACTCATCCTTTAGTACCGTCTACACTGTGCCAGACTGTAAACGATACCTCCTTTCAGGTCTAATTACTGTACCAACAAAGACCATATAAACCAAGTTTTAAATCTGACAGACTGACAGATGAAAACAATGCTGGTGCAAGGCTTGTTAATTGTTGGAATATATTTTATACAGGATTAAATTATCAAAATAATATACTATCTGCTCATTTACTCAATTTCCTCTTCTATGCAATACTTTTCTACACATCGAAGCCATGAAAATGGTGTGCAGTACAGTATCTATAAATAGCTGTAACTTGTACACAAAGATCAAAATTAAATTTTCAAACATAAGAGTGAGATAGATATACAATATGCATTTCTTACTAACAAATTCTTTTTCTTAAAACACATACAACAAAGATTATAGTAAATTATATTTACCTGTTATGATGTTGCTAAACCCATTCGCTTCAACCAACTGTTTGGCATGCACTGCTATCTTGGAAGCATCAATAGCATAAACCTTTTTTGCACCAGCCTGGGCACAAAACATACTAAGGATACCTGTCCCACAGCCTACATCAACCACAACTTTTCCATGAATATATTCCTCCATATTTTGAAAGATTGCTTGTTGATAAGCATTTGTCCTTACTGTATCTTCAATCATTGTCCTATGAAGCTCCACATCTGAATATGAACTGAAAAAAAAAAAAAAAAAAAGTTTAACAGGTTTACACCAATTAATAAAAATACTGCAGTATAAAAATACTGTAGTAAATAAAAAGCACTTTTGAATGGTACCTAAGTCTAGTGGCTTCACTCCAGAGAATACTTGAGGATGTGCTCCAAACATCCATCATCAAAGTGAGTTCCAAAGGCTCGACTTACATTAAATACTAATTTCACCTAACTTTCACCTATCTCCATATTTCCTTAATACTGGGTAATGTTTTGCAACTACACTCATTTTCATTAACCTGCAGTTAACACCTGGTTCATAGTTCAAGTTTCCTCATTAACAGGTGAGTAAACCCACTTTTCAGAAGGAATCAGAACCTGAGGTTATTAACCTCTGCCACATCCCAGTCAAGTGTTATGAGCAGGGGAAGCATGACTTCAGTAACATTCTATACAGCCAGGCATCTGTGCCAGAGTTTGGTTCCCTATGCTGAACCCTACTCTAGGAAAGACTGCAGGAAACCTGTCTTTCCTGTAACAAGAGAAATCAAGGTTTACAGACAGAAGCATCATTATTCAACACATCATCAGACCAAAATCTTCGGACAGGTGCTTAGTCATGTAACTCGCCTACATCTGCCCAACCAGCATGAACACTGTTAGTTCTGTCTACTGTTATGAAGGGTGTGAAAGGGGGAGGGGGTGCATTTAAAGCATCTCTTTTCCAGCATAAGCCCATCCTGAACCTTACTCAGGATGTAAACCTGTATTGTTGGTGCTGTACACAGCTTGAACACCATTACAGTATAGGCCTAAGGTACAAGAATGAGATTTAGGTTATAAAGCCAAGCACTAGGGGGAATATCAGCCTTTCAGCATCTAAGAGCCATCCCTATGAAAAAGGCAACTGTGCCTAGCTCATATTTCCTGGAGTAAAGGACTGAAGCAGGGATAGCTTCCACCAAAGGATGGTCAAACTGAAGGAACCACAACAAATTGTTCATGACTGAAGTCAAGCTGACAAAGGATACTGAGTAATACCAGAGGGATAACTCTACTTGAGAGTGTTGCAGAAAATTAACTTGAAGGCAAGTGTAGAGCCATGTACACTGACATTGGTTCCTCTAATTACTCAACTAGAGACAGAGCTGATCAAGAAGAATCTCACTCACAGGGCAACAGGTATTGTTTCCAGTCCTCTGCAGAGGAAGAGCACACCAAAGCTTCCCCTACAACAAGGAGACCTATTACCTTTGGAAAAACCAAGGATGCTTCACTCTGGAGGATGTGCAAGTCCTCCACAGTCTCCTTGTCAGGGTCTTCCAACAAAAATTCTTAGTAATGACCACAAAGAAATCTCCCCTATTTGGAGGTTCATGGAGAAGTAAGCAATTAATAAGCGCCAAATCCATGTGGGCTTGGGGTAGAAAAACAGACAGAATGCACAGTCACAGCAGGTGGAACAATAAACTTGGAGCCAGAAGGCTAATTGCTTGAGGTGGCAGCCAAGGAAACAAGAGGCCACCCACACAGCCCATGCTGCAAGTAGCAAGCATGGGACTAGTTTCACACTGCAGCTTCAGAATACTCTTTGGTAGAGGGGACCTTACAAGAACACCAGGTGAAGCCTCAAGATTAGGCAAGGCCTGTACAGATGAAGCAACAGAACTGCAAGTCCCAGAGACAGTAAAAAGCATTGATAAAGCCTGAGAAGAACCTCCACAAACTGAGGCACCAAGGGTGAAGCAGGAATAAGAGCAGGTGCAGCAGTCAATACCGATACAGTCATTACGGTAATTGTGGCAGCTGTGGACACCAAAGCGAATAAAGTTCCTAAAGTGGGGCGAGATACATGACAGTGGATACACAGACACAGGAAACCAAGGAGTAAGACAAACAGGAAGCAGGAGGGTTCATACACAGGACGGAAAGTCAAGGTTGAGAACACTGCAACAGTCAAGGGCACAGGAACAGACATGTAAGCAGGGATGGCCATACACACAGCAATTGAAGATCCAAGAGTATCAGAGTGCTGTACATGAAAGCTATAGAACACACAGGCATACTAGTATACATTGAAGGATAAAAGCACAGGACCAGATGTTAGAGTTGATTACATGAGATTGCAAAGTATCTGGAAGCAGGATATAAAAAGGACTCTCAAAATGTAGACGGGGGAAGGAGGGTATGACCTTGGCACACAAGGATGTAACTAGCAAAGAACTAGTATCAAGGATAAAGGCAATTTTTTCTTACAAGATTACATACCTGTCTCTTTTATATAAAGACTCAACTCTTTGGCGAGAGATATTGTCCAGAGATCTTGACTGGCACTCAACTCCCACCGGGAAATTCAGCTTCCCAGTTAAGTAAGTGAACAGGGGAAGGAAGACTACTCTAACCTCATGTACATCCTGGCATGTGTGATGTAAAGGATGACAGGCTCCTGTGCCAAAGTGTGGATTGTTTGTACCCCTACTCTAAGAAAAAAGAAAATTAAAGTTTCCTGTGCAATTAGAGAAGACCAGCTAAGTAAGTACCATAATATCATGAAATTCCAGTTATATATGCTCTACCACCCACCTCTTCTCCCCTTGTTTAAAGAGGGATAGAAGTCACAGCTACTGCTTATGTGAATGGAAGTTCAAAAGCTATTTTGAGTAACCGGTCTGCATCTGGCCTGACCACTGAGGATATAGCTGTTGGCAGGTAAGAGGAAAAAGACTGCAGGACAGAAAGAGTACTGGTCATCCTTCCTCAGTTACCTAACATTTCACTACCATAAACCTTAGACAAGATGCTGTTCTGTCCAATAGAGCTTGGACAGCTATGCAACAAACATGCTGAGCCACTAACACTCAACCCTTTGGCTATGTCTGTTGACCATGAGTGACAAGAGATAATTACTGTATAATTAAAGTGTGAGTGACGACTCGGGTTTACCACCATAGGGAAATGTCTACCCTTGAAATTACCGATTCATTTTCTTTTATTTACCATCAGAAAAAATTTCAAGGCAATATCTAGCACCACTGTTGGTGGCATCCCAAAACATAACAATAACAAAGATACCACAACTGGTCTCACCCAGTTATCCAAGGGATGACTTGTATTCTGTTTATTTACTCTCTATAAAAAAAAAGTATACCTTAATTTAACCAGACCAGAGCTGATTAACAGCTCTCCTAGGGCTGGCCCGAAGGATTAGACTTATTTTACGTGGCGAAGAACCAATCGGTTACCTAGCAATGGGACCTACAGCTTATTGTGGAATCCGAACAACATTATAGCGAGAAATGAATTTCTATCATCAGAAATAAATTTCTCTAATTCTTCATTCTATAAATTGATGTTTTTCATATTAACCCTTTAACGCCGAAGCCCTATTTACAAAAAGTCTCCCGTATGCCGGCGGTGTTCGGTGAGTTAGCGCCGAAGCGGGAAAAAAGTTTTTTTCAAAGAATCGCAGCACACTTAGTTTTTGAGATTAAGAGTTCATTTTTGGCTCATTTTTTTTGTCATTGCCTGAAGTTTAGTATGCAACCATCAGAAATGAAAAAAAGATCATTATCATATATAAATATTGGAATATATGACAGCGAAAAAAAAACTTGTATATAATTGTATACAAATCGCGCTGTAAGCAAAACAGTTAAAGCTCATGACTTAATTTTTTTTAGTTGTATTGTACACTAAATTGCGATGATTTTGGTATATAACAAATTTTAAAACGATCAAAGCAACACAGAGAAAATATTATCACAAAATGATGCATGAATTCGTAACGCATGGACGTAAAAAAAATGTTTTTTCAAAAATTCACCATAAATCGAAATATTGTGCTAGAGACTTCCCGTTTGTTGAAAAATGAAGCTAACTGATTGAATATTACTAGACTGTAAGTGTTTTAGCTTACAATTGCAGTTTTTGACCATTTCGGTCGAGTTAAAGTTGACAAAGTCGAATTTTTTCTATTTATCGTGATTTATATGAAAATATTTCAAAACCGATAAAAGCTAAAACCATGAGTTATTTTTTGTTGTATTGTACATGAAATTGCGCACATTTTCATATATAAAAATTTATGTAACGACTAATATAAAATGGTGCAAATATTACGACAACGAGATGAAAGAATTTCTGAGATGTTCGGCAGAGTTACCGCGCAGACGTAAGGAAAATGTTTTTTTAAAAAATTCACCATAAATCGAAATATTGTGCTAGAGACTTCCAATTTATTGCAAAATGAAGTTAAACGATTGAATATTACTAGAATGTAAGTTTTTAGCTTCAATTGCGTTTTTTTACCATTTCGGTCGAGTTAAAGTTGACCGAAGGTTGAAATTTTGGCAGTTATCGTGATTTATGTGAAAATATTTCAAAACTGATAAAAGCTACAACCATGAGCTATTTTCTGTTGTATTCTACATGAAATTGCGCACATTTTCATATATAAAAGTTTATGTAACGACTAATGTAAAACGATGCAAACATTACGACAACATGACGAAAAGAATTTCTGAGATGTTCGGCAGAGTTACAGAGCGCAGACGTAAGGAAAAAGATTTTTTTTTTCAGAAATTCACCATAAATCAAAATATTGTGCTAGAGACTTCCCGTTTGTTGCAAAATGAAGGTACATGATTGAATATTACAAGAATGTAAGAGTTTTAGCTTATAATTGCGTTTTTTTACCATTTCGGTCGAGTTAAAGTTGACAGAAGCTTGAAATTTTGGCAGTTATCGTGATTTATATGAAAATATTTCAAAACTGATAAAAGCTACAACCATGAGTTATTTTCTGTTGTATTCTACATGAAATTGCACATTTCCATATATAAAACTTTATGTAACGACTAATATAAAACAGTGCAAACATTACGACAGCGTGATTTAAAGAATTTCTGGCGCGGACGTAAGGAAAAAGTTTTTTCAGAAATTCACCATAAATCGAAATATTGTGCTAGAGATTTCCAATTGGTTGCAAAATGAAGGTAAATGATTGAATATTACTAGATCGTAAGAGTTTTAGCTTAAAATTGCGTTTTTTGACCATTTCGGTCGAGTTAAAGTTGACCGAAGGTTAAAATTTTGGCAGTTATCGTGGTTTATATGAAAATATTTCCAAACTGATAAAAGCTACAACCATGGGTTGTATTTTGCTGTATTGTACATGAATTTGTGCACATTTTCATATATAAAACTTTATGTAATTACGACAACGCTAATATAGAACAATGCAAAAATTACGACAAAATGAGGTTAAAAAGATCGTGGTTTTATGAAAATTTTCCAAACTGATAAAGCTACAACCATGGGTTGATTTTGCTGTGCGTAGAAGAAAAAGTTTTTTTCAAAAATTCACCATAAATCAAAAATACGACAAAATTGAATTAGAGACTAAGAAAAAGTTTTTTAAAAATTCAATTTATTTGCAAAATGAAGGTACATGATTGAATATTACTAGAATGTAAGAGTTTTAGCTTACAATTGCGTTTTTCGACCATTTCGGTCGGGTCAAAGTTGACCGAAGGTTGAAATTTTTTGTAGTTGACATACGGTACGTCCACTCTGCACCCAACAGACAATTTTAGTCGACGATGATCGTCCAATAGGCGTTTAAGGGTTAATGCATTTTGTGTGTTATGAAGAAAAGCTGGTTATAAAATGACGCTTCGTAGGTTACTACAAACTTATTTAATAGTAAAATGAAGCAGATATAAAGGCCAGAATCTTAATGTTATTGTTGGGCCCGTTAACTGGTCATTTAAAATGTCCAGCCTTTTAGTAAATTGTAGATGTACACAAATACCTGTATGAGTAATCTATGTATATTTTTTATGCTTTATATATATATATATATATATATATATATATATATATATATATATATATATATATATATATATATATATATATATATATATATATATATATAATATATATAATATTTATAAACATACATACATACTGTATATCTATTTATATGTAAATATATATACTTACACAGAGAAACAAATGACAAAGGGGAGAGACCGAGAGAGAGAGAGAGAGAGAGAGAGAGCGAGCGCCACACATACCTGCATGTTTTCAGTAGGCTAGGCTTTGTGGATGTTACCTGGGAAATGAAAAATGAGTGCTGATTGATTTGGTAATTTTGTTTGGAAAATGTTGAAAAGTAAGTACTGACTTGAGCAATGCAAACTAAACTATCATAAAAATTATTATTTGTTCTTGCATTTCCTGTCTTGCTTTTTGCTTCAATACACAGATGTGCAGATTTGGTTACTTTTGGTTTTCTACTTTATTTTTATATTTTTATCTGAGATAATAATTGTTTTATTTGTTTTTGTATCACTCACACAACTATGTATATTTTCTGTGTAGGTTAGGTTGGCTTTCAGCCTGAAAATTTTTTAACTACGAATTACTGCTGATCAATGGTTAGTTACCATTGATCAAACAGTTACTCTTGCCATGTAATTTGTAACAGTTTACAATACTGCATGGTTTTGCATTTATTATTTAGGCAAGTTCTATTTTTTTTTTTTTGCCTTTATTTAATTTTAGTGTTCATTTTTTTGTTTTTGATAGTCATGAATCCTTCATTGAAGCAATCAAGAATTTTGAAGACACTACACGATATTTTGAAGGAACTTGAAGAAATAAGAGCATCTGACAGTGAAAATGAGGAAACATTCGAGGAAATGGCAGATTATTTTTACAGTATTATTATTAATACTGAACAGTATGGCTGTCTGGATGCGGAAAATTCACCTACTTGCGGAATTTTTTTGTATTCTTATTGTTATTACTATTACTGTATTCAGTAAATGAAACCTATTCATATGGGACAAGTCCACAGGGGCCACCGACTTGATATTCAAGCTTCCAAAGAATATGGTGTTCATTAGGAGGAAGTAAGAGGAGGTAGAGGGAAATACAGAGAGAAGAGATACCACTTAACAAAAAAGAAAAATAAATTAATAAATAGAGCACATACAAAATAAAATTATTTCCCCATTTATGACATTTCATTTTATGATAAATCGAGTTTGCGATGGGTTAGCAGTTTCGATGGTTTCAAAGTTATGAAGCAATACTGATATGACAATAAAGTAAACCCCCTGTATTCGCAGGGAGATGCGTCCCTCACCCCCAAGCGAATAGTTAAAGTCCGCAAATACTTAAAACCCTTCTAAAAACCCTTAGAACTACCTATTTTGATAGTTCAACCACACACACACAATCTAAAAATACTTATACTGTACAGGTATTATCCTACTATGATGGGGTTGTTGGAAAAACTTATCTCAAATAATGCCTAGCCTACACTATAAAGTATACTGTATACATATACGGTATAGTAATTATTAATATCAGCTAATTCTGGATGTTCATGCAGACTGACTTATGATAATTCAATACAAAGAGAAATTGAATAACAAGCAAGAATTAGCTTAGCCTACATTATGGTATACTGTATCTTATACATATACAGCCTAGCCTACATTATACTGTACTCTATATTCACGTATTAATATCGTATTATACAAACATCAACATAACGAATATGCATCTTTTCCATGGATCTTTTAAAATGTTATGCTTTACCTCACTGTATCCAATAATATTGTATATATTCTTATACTGATTTTGTATTATAAACTGCGATCATAGCGATCAATGTTTTGGTTTGTAAACTGATTCGCGGCAAGTTTATTTCGCCGTATTTAACTCAGTTCAGAGTGCTTTTCTTGCTTCTAGTTAGCAAGGTTATTTTTCGTTATAAAAAGTGTTTTTAAGTCGAAATTTAACTTTAATACGTCTCGTTTTGAAATTAATTTAGCTATTTTTTTCGTTAATAGATGGCGTTGGCCGTTAGGGGGCATATTTGTTTTGTGTAAAAAAAAATGAGGATTCCGTTCGCTATTTTCACTTGGTTTCGTCATAATACAAGCTTTACGTATTTATCTTTTATCGGCGTAAAAACAGCAGTATTATGTGCTCTTTCATACCCTGTAGTTTTGGTTAAAATACTTTCTCTCCAATTTAATTTACGGTCGAGTTTCATCCATGTTGCTGATGCATGATAATTTATGGTCATTAGCAGCTTGAACATTGTTTTTTCAGCTTCAGCTACAACTTGCAGCTTAAATTTTGCAGTATATTTCCTTGCTAATCTTTTATCCATAACGAATATATTTTTACCGTAATGTTAAAATATATCAGTCCTATTCTACTTAACGTCATTTGCAACATAACTATGGTAATTGTTTACTACTGTACGATGGTTGAAAAACACGCAAAACAGCTTTTGTTATCCCACTCACTTAGTAGCAAGACAGCAGTTTCTCGCAAGAGTATTTACTAACAATACTTTTATCATTCTCTTTTACTTTTTTAACTAGAAGATGGGATAAAGACATGGAGGAAAAGAAGTTGGTATATTTTAATTTGGTCTCTCTCGCTGCCTGATTGTACGCCGCTGCCTGCGCCAGCGTGAAATTTAAAAATACCTTCTAAATATTGTTGTATCGGTATTAACCCTTTAACGCTGACTGGACGTATTTTACATCGACAAAAGTTGTCTGTCGGGTGTCAAGTGGACGTAAAATATGCCGACTACGAAAAGTTTTTTTAAATATTCGCGGAAAAATACTTATAGGCCTCGTTTGCAAAAAATTTTAAATCACGCGCCTTGAGGGATGATGGGAGTTCACGGATCACGCTGTTGTTTTGTTTACCTTACAAGCGTGACCCAGCTGCGCATGCGCGAATTTCTTTCTTATCCCAAAAGCAAGCATCAGCTAACTCTGCTGAAAATCTCAGAAATTCTTCAGTCACTTTGTTGTATTTTTGCACCGTTTTCTATTAGCCTTTACATAAAGTTTTATATATGAAAATGTGTACAACTTCATGTAGAATACAATAAAAAATAACTCATGGTTGTAGCTTTTATCAATTTTGACATATTTTCATATAAATCACGATAAGTGACAAAATTTCAACCTTCAGTCAACTTTGACTCAACCGAAATGGCCGAAAAATGCAATTGTAAGCTAAGACTCTTACATTCTAGTAATATTCAATCATTTACCTTCATTTTGCAACAAATGAGAAGTCTCTAGCACAATATTTCAATTTATGGTGAATTTTTTATAAAAACTTTTTCCTTACGTCCGTGCACGCTAACTCTGCTGAAAATCTCAGAATTTCTTTAGTCACTTTGTTGTAATTTTTGCATTGTTTTGTATCAGCCGTTACATAAAGTTTTATATATGAAAATGTGTGCAATTTCATGTAGATTACAACAAAAAATAACTCATGGCTGTAGCTTTTCTCAGTTTTGAACTATTTTTATATAAATCACAATAAGTGCCAAAATTTCAACCTTCGGTCAACTTTGACTCGACCATTTCACAATTGTAAGCTAAACCTCTTACATTCTAGTAATATTCAATAATTTAACTTCATTTTGCAACAATCAAGAAGTCTCTAGCACAATATTTCAATTTATGGTGAATTTTTGAAAAAAACTTTTTCCTTACGTCCGCTCTAACTCTGCTGAAAATCTTGTAAGAGCCTGACGCCGTCTCTTCTAAACACGTGTGTGTTCGTCGTCCATCGGAGTGGACAAGGCAACAAGAGCATCTCGTTTTCTTTCTCTAAAGGAATGCGATTTCAACCATACAATATTTCCGTCTGTTTCTCCCTAACCATTGTTGTCTTGATGTATGTACAATCACCACTACTTGCACTGCCATGCAAGCATTCTAATCATGTACTCATAATGTTCCAACGAACATTCTGTATCAAACTGTGTGCATGTTTCTGTTTGTGAAGACGCCAAATGTCTCGCCACTCCGATGGACGACGAACACACGAACGCACAAGTGTTTGGAAGAGATGGCGTCAGGCTCTTACAATCTCAGAAATTCTTTAGTCACTGTCGTAATTTTTGCACAGTTTTCTACTAGCCGTTATATAAAGTTTTATATATGAAAATGTGCACAATTTCATGTAAAATAAAACAAAAAATAACTCATGGCTGTAGCTTTTATCATTTTTGACATATTTTCATATAAATCACGATAAGTGCTAAAATTTCAACCTTCGGTCAACTTTGACATGACCAAAATGGTCGAAAAATGCAATTGTAAACTAAAACTCTTACATTCTGGTAATATTCAATCATTTACCTTCATTTTGCAACAAATGAGAAGTCTCTAGCACAATATTTTGATTTATGGTGAATTTTTGAAAAAAAACCTTTTCCTTACGTCCTCTCTAACTCTGCTGAAAATCTCAGAATTTCTTTAGTCACTGTCGTAATTTTTGCACCATTTTATATTAACCGTTACATAAAGTTTTATATATGAAAATGTGTGCAATTTCATGTAGAATACAACAAAAAATAACTCATGGTTGTAGCTTTTATCAGTTTTGAAATATTTTCATATAAATCACGATGTGCCAAAATTTCAACCTTCGGTCAACTTTGACTCGACCGAAATGTTTGAAAAATGCAATTGTAAGCTAAAACTCTTACATTCTAGTAATATTCAATCATTTACCTTCATTTGGCAACAAACGGGAAGTCTCTAGCACAATATTTCGATTCATGGTGAATTTTTGAAAAAACTTTTTTTTTACGTCCGCGCGTTATGAATTCATGCATCGTTTTTTGATGCTTTGATCGTTTTACAATTTGTTATATACCAAAATCATCGCTATTTAGTGTACAATACAACGAAAAAAAAAAAAAAATAGCTCATTATCTTTAACCATTTTGCTCACAGGGCGATTTGTATACAATTATATATGAAATTTTTTTTCGTGCTGTTATATATTGCAATATTTATATATGATAATGATATTTTTTCATTCCTGATGGTTGCATACTAAACTTCAGGCAATGAGAAAAAAAGACCCAAAAATGAACTCTTAATCTTAAAAACCAAGCGTGCTGTGATTTTTTGAAAAACTTTTTTCCACTTCGGCGCTAACTCCCAAACCCCACCGGCATACAGCAGACACTTTTGTAAATAGAGGTTTGGCGTTTAAGGGTTAGCATGTTTTTTTTTACAGGATCAAACATCAGAAAAGAAATGAAAAAGTAAACATTCATTAAAAAAATAAGACTAAAAATATATCAAATTAACAAAGAAATAATTTAAAATGTGTGCAAATTCCAAGCAATGCTTCATAAATAATGTGTTGGACTGTAATAAAGCGTTTTCCACTGAAGTCTTGCATTGATATCAATATATATTTTCTTAATTTGTACTGCATCTCCTCGATCTAAATCGCACTTTTTCTTTTTTGCTAATGTGTATTTTTCAAATACACAATTAGTTTCCACAAATTTGGGTGCATGTTAGTCATGGAGCTCCGTAATGCATTGTGGAAGCCTTCCACACTGTTGTTGGTTCTGTTCATGCCATTCTGGGTTCATATGAAGACATTCCACAATTCAATAGGAAAAGTTGGCTGCATTCTTCATCTTTGTTCACCTAGACCCCATTCTCCTCCGATATAGTGAGTTTCAAAATATGATACAAATTCTTGGGGCAAATCATCATTGTCAGTCAGTTCAAGAAAACCATCAATAACATCACACACTGGCAGAAATGTTAATGCAGTGAAGCATTTAATTTTGTTGTTAAATTCTGCGTCCGTAAGATAGCGTGACTTTAAACCTGTATCCACAATGTGGCGATAGATATTCTTAGCCCTATGAAATAAACAACCTGTTATATTTGTTGTTGGAAATATATCACAGAAAGCATTGATAACTGTTTTCTCGAAATCAACCATTAAGGTTTCGGGCTCTAACCATGGGTGTAAGTCCTACAAGGCACTAAAAAGTCTGCTGTAGGTTACTTGTGATTTGCTAGGTAGCAAAACAAAAAGACATGGTACACTAATATATCTTATATGATAATATGTAAAAGGAATAACTGATAATAAATATCTGGGCTACATTTAAAAGTGCCATCACAAGCCCAATCTTTATTAGCAAGGTCCTCTAACCCAGCATGAGTGCCGAACACTAAAATTCTATCCAGATCATCTGTCTTCACCACTATTGTACAACAAAAAATGCTCACCATTTTCAAGAAATCTACACTATATTCTTCAGGTATTGTATATCCACTTCTTCCGGTTGGGATCGGGGGAGCTTGGCTTTTCTTCTGCCTCCAACCTCTAATACTGCGAGACAAATGCGATGAAGTCGATAGCAAAGACAATGTATTATCAGCTAAACTAAATGAAATTTCTGCAATTAAGGACCGTGCAGAAATGTGAATTAGTGGCTAGTGATTTCAATTTTGTTTTTACTTCATACATTTTTTATTTTGATGGACGAGATGGATGGCAATGCTCGCCAAATGTTTTACATATAAATAAATTATCATTTTCCAGCACGGTATGCACTCTAGCTTTACATTCTTCATTTTCACATTTCCAAAATGTTTTTTTACCGTATTTTCTATCTATTCTGTAAACAAAGTTAAGATCGTCAACTAATTTCACACCGCCTCCGGTACTTTCCACATGATAGACCATTGTTATGGGTTGGCTGCACACACACACACACACACATACACACACACACACACAAAATGTTGTCGAATAAAATAAAGAAAATTTAAAGAGTTTAACTCTACTCATTCAATTTGGGTAATAATTATATAACAAGGTACTTCGTCAATCAAAATGTAACAGTAGTAGCTTCCAGATATACTTGATAACAAGGTACTTCGCTTATTAAAATGTTTAAATCGAAGTAACAATAGTGTGAGCCATATATATTTGATAATGAATGCGGCGAAATTCTTACGGCAAAAATCCTATACAACAAAGTTTCCTACGGTGAAAATTCCTGAGGCGAGTTTACGGCGAATGTTCCGGATATGCAGAGGAGATGTAACTCCTCTGCTTTGCTGTGGTCATATCTTCATCATTCATCAGACTAGAGAGCTAATTCATCATCGTCTTCAAACAACATTCATCACTGGTGAGCACCCGTATGATTTACAAAATCTTAAACTTCTCATGATTTCGTACATTTTTTTCAATGCATATTTAGATATTTATGTACAGTACCTCATTGTTTCCTGTACTTGAGAATGTACCAATGTTGCCCCTATCTACGTTCAAAGAAAACAATAAAGCTTGAATACTGTATGAAAGAAAATGTGCATGCCTGAATATGAATAAGATACTTTAGTTTCGCCTTGGTAAAAGTACAGCAGCAGTTGGTGTGTTCACGCGCAGCTGTAAGCCATACTGTATACAGTATTTTTAAGGGTACAGTAATGTCATAAGATAACTTTGAAATTATATTCAAGTGTTTTAGGATGATAGTTTAAGGTATACTGTACAGTGGACCCCAACTTATTCGCAGTTCTGGATTCACAGCTTCACCTATTTGCAGATTTCTCTGTAGAACATATGTACACATTATTCACAAAAAATTTGCCAATCTGCAGTATTTTTCATTGAGAAATATTCACAAATTACTGTATTTTCATATCATTTTCGTGACTATATGCACCTTTTGTGATAAAACTAGTAAAATATTCATGTATATGCATTTTTAGATTTTTTTTTTTTTTGGTATTTTGAACCATCAAAATAGGCAGTTATAAGCATTTTTAAGAGGGGTTTTTGAGTATTTCTGGGGTTAGTGGTATGCATCCCCTGCGAATACTGGGGGTCGATGCGTTTGGTGTTTGAACTATTAAAATATGCAGTTATAAGCATTCTTAGTCGGGTTCTCAAGTACTGGCAAATTTTAGCTATTCACGAGCGGTCCCTAACACCTAAAAGATAAATTAACAAATTAAAATATAAAAATGTATGTAAAATATTAAAATAAAAGTTAATTGTATTAGGGTAGTGATGCATTGCATCTTCGCTTGAACTTCTGAAGTTCGAACTGCACGGCATCCTCTGGGAGACTGTTCCACTGTCCAATGGTGTGAGGAATAACAGACCTCTGGAACTGAGATGTTCCACTGTGGTGCACATTTATTGCATATTAGTGCTGCTGTTCAGCGAATCTGGTTGCTCTCGGCAGGAAAATGGGATCAGGGATCAATTGCGAATGTGAAAGATCTCTTAAAATACAACTTATGAAAAAGTGACAAACAAGAGACCATCTTTCGATGGTCCAAGTTATAACCTAATACAGTACACGCAGTCCCCTGTTATCAGCGGGGGTTCTGTTCTGATGGCGCAATGATAACCGAAAATTGCCAATAACTGAAAATCAGCAATTTTCAGTAATCAGTGCTGATAAGCAGAAATATGCAATTTTTGTTGCTAGACAAGCACCGTAAAACCGGATCGCTGATAACTGGGGATTGCCTGTATTAGGAAACAGAAACCTACAAATATATACAGTATATATATATATTATAAGGTGTTATAATATATAAAACCATTCTACAAATATTATATGTCTGTGAACATTTTTATGTTTTGCTTGCAGATTCGTCATTTGTTGTGATGATATGATTTTAAAATGCCTTTTCTTATAGATAAATTGTGTATCATGTAATCTTAAAATGTCTTGATATGTTTTTTCCATTTGTTTAATATATGATGCAGTGTATTAGAGTGTTATGGACTGGAATTCTTAACATGCTGTGGAGAGAGAGGGTAAGATTCTTACCGCTTAGTACATCCTGTATTGACATAAGTGTTTGGACGAAGTCGTGTTTGGAGAAAGGCAGAGGCCTCTTGTGTTATCTGACGAGTTGCCAGCCAATCGGCAAATTGCCTGTTATGCATTTATTCTGTGTGCCTATTCTGAGGTTATCATCTTTGTCTGTGCTTATTATTTTCCATGATCTTGAGTAATGGAATGACGAACAGAGAGAGAGTTAAGTTGACATGCTGACAGCTGAGCCAGTTTTGGTCCAAAAGCACTTCCTTCTGTTTGCTCAGGTGTTTTGAGTGAGTGGATGGTGTCGATCATAGATAAGAGCTCTGGCACATTTCCTTCTGTGTCTTAGAATTCCCTGTATGTATACTCTACATGTATACCTGTATGTATAATGTATGTACACTTTATGTACCAAGTATTCTGGGAGGGCTTGAAGATAAAAGAGGAGTGCTGAATGAGAAAGAGTCAGTCAGGAAAAGGGGTTCCTGCAATAAGCTTCTGTCTCTCTCTCTCTTAAATACCATTCATGTATAAGGTTCTTATACTGGTTGCTCTCATATTTGTACATGTTTTGTTAAACTCACCCAAGAAGTGTATACATTTTGTAACAGTGATCCAAGGTATTTATATTGTGCAAACATTGTGGAAAGTGTATAATGGTGTAACACTGGTAAAGGTAATGTAATGTTTACTGGTTTTATGTTATGTTAAGAGTTAAAGTGGTGTTCTAGGTAAAAGAGAATTATTATTTTGATAAGAGGTGGATAATGTCTCTTATTGTGAGTTCTAATGTGTCTTGCTGCTAATTATATGTCATTGTGACTTGGCAGTGTTGTCTTTGAGAAAGTCTTAGAAAGACGTGTTTAACTTTTTTTAAAAGTGAAGGTAATCTTTTGAAAGATTGATATAATCTTTAAACATATTTTTGTTTTAGTAAAATGGCTGTTGGTATATTTCCATTTTTGTTTATTTCATTCTAATATGTCTGTGTCATCATATTACTCTAATTTTATAATTAAGCGTTTTACAAAGTTTTTGTGCTGGTGATTACTTAGCATTTGTTAGTGCATACTTATTATTGAGATTTCAGAGAATACTTATATGGATTCCAGTCAGTAATATTTTGGTGAACACTTGTGTTGAGTTTAGTTAATCAGGTATATGTTTAAAACTTGAGTGATAGTTACTGGTTTGAATCTTACTTAACCAAATTGCTTTCTTAATAAATTAAAGTTTTGCGAGTTAAACTTGATTAAGAAATACTTAAATCTTACACTGTTGTCAGATAACAGTAAATCTTTTTGAGATTGTGAACTCTGCATATAACTTTTGAACTTAGCAATAAATTTGTCTGTTTAAAGTTTCAAAAGCACAGCGTTTCATTTTGACCACTAGTAATTAGAGAAATTAATGAATGTGTACTATGTAAGTATATCTGTTTGTTCACCTGAGACTTATCTAGGTGAAATAGAACCAGGGAAACTGTTATAGTGTTTGTTGAAGTGATGCCCATTTTCCACTAGTCTGTTTATAGCTTGTTGGTTGTTACCTCACCCATAACTTGATAAAGTTAGATTGATTTTCTCAAGTGATAAGTAAGTTTATGGGATCACTGTACCTTTAGAGTATTCAGTCTTAATATTTTGTTATGAGGTTTCAAGTATCTGGTCAAAGTGAGGTAACTTTTTGGTATTATTATTTGTGTAATAACCAGGTGCTTGATCACTTTGTGACAATATATATATACAGGCAGTCCCCGGTTTACGACGGGTCCGGCTTACGACGTTCTGAGGTTACGACGCTTTTCAAATATATTCATCAGAAATTATTTCCCAGTTTACGATGCATGTTCCAAGGTTACGACGCATCGTACGCCGATCCGACGGAAGAAATATGGCTCCAAAAAGGCAGATAATAAAAATTTGAAGGTTTTTTGATGAAAAACTCAATAAAAAATGCAGTTTACATTGTTTTTTACACCCAATGCATTAAAAGTAAGGTTTTCTTGGCATTTTTATGATTTTCGACAATTTTTTTGGTTTATGACGATTTTCAGTTTACAACGCTTGTGCAAAAACGGAACCCCGTTGTAAACCAGGGACTGCCTGTGTGTGTGTGTGTGTGTACATATATATATATATATATATATATATATATATATATATATATATATATATACACAGGCAGTGGCGTTATCGTGAGTTCGTTCCCGACGGCGTGACAACAACCGAAAATCGCCACTAACCGAAAATCGGCGATAATAGCACTGATCCCCAGTTAATGGCTACCGATAACCGGTTGGTGCACTGATAACTTTGTAGTGATCAAGGCGCCCGATAACAGGCGATCCAACGCCGATAACCGGTTATCAGCGCGAAAATCTGAATTTATTGTCGCCGCTAGACAAGCGCGTAAAACGGATCGCCAGTAACCGAGGCTGGCGATAACCTGGGACTGCCTGTACACACACACACACATATATATATACAGTGAACCCCCATATTAGCGGGGATCGTCTAACCCACAATAGGTCAAATCTGCAAATCTTAAAACTCATCTAATGACTGCCCTGCGGCATTCCTGTCTTTCGCTGATGCGTACTAGGTCCACAGGTTGCCATAGATCGCATTAGATATTATTTCATAGCTAAAAGGAAATTACCACCTATATACTGACAATATCATTACATTATCTAGAAAATGTAATTTGACTATGATAGGGTTACTGTTTTGTTTATAACTCTAACTGTGGCGAACTTTTAAATAAAAATTTCCTGAGAGAAGATAGTCCAGGATATGTATGATGCCATATATAAAATATCCCAGAAATTTGATTTCGATTTTTTTCGTCATGGCTCCCCCTTAAGACAAAGACAACTGCGAAGGTGGAGAGAGGAGCGAAGGTTGAAAAGTCTCCGAAACAGATCCTTAGAAAAAAGAAGCGAGTTACGATAATCAGAGGAAGAAGAGAAGAGCGAAAGAAGTTTCTCTTCATACAAAAAGGCTGTAGCGAAGGGATGTTCTTCAGCGGCTGGCGGGTCTTGGTGGTGGTGAGAAGTAGTTCCGATTAAGCTGATGCGTGGCGGGAACTCCAGCAGTGAAGAAGTCGTCAACTGGAAATGCGATATAGTAAACATAAAAATGTATGGAGCAGCTTCCGCGATTAGCGTGTCATCCTTGAGACATGCTAATCTTCTCTGTATCGTTCCAATTTCGGTATATGTACTGCCCGAAGCAAGTACTGGCTAAATTAAGAAAGGACATCAGATGTTGAAGCGGGTAGTTGTGCGACATGATGAACAACTGGAGGCGGCGTCAACACAAGACTTGGCTTCTCTGGCGAAGCGCGGAGCGTCATGGCGTGGCAGCGCGAGAAGGCTCGTGGCAAGTACTAGAAGAGTCACAGCGTGGCGCCACGCCCGGCGATCAGGTGAGGCGGCGTGAAGCGTGAAGCGAAGAGCAAAACGCTCGGCGAGACAAGAAAAGGCCAACACCTCAACTTCGGGGGAGAAGAGCGAATGGAAGCCACTAAACACTCTCTCTAGGCGACAGAGCGAAGCCCCAAAACATCTAGCAGGCGAGGAAGGCGAAGCAGGAGACGGAGTGAAAGTCTGTACCTCTTAACTGAGCAGATTCGAATCTTGAAAGGTTCATGAGCATCCAGCTGTTGCAAGCCCAGCAATCTTGCAGCGTTGGAGAAAGCCACTCTCTAGGGAGGGCTGAACCTGAGAAAGGAAGCAGGCGTATACTTCCCTTCCTGGGAAAAGCTCTAGCCCTTGCCTTAGCGACAGGGATGAAGTAGCGTCATCATACGAAAAACACTTTATTCTCTTCTGCAGGGAGGAATAATACGCAGCTTTTCGGGAAAGAGAGAGTACAACGTCCTAGGAAGAGGAAGTGGCGTCCTCCTCTAAGCTTCTGCAAGAGGCAGAGTCAGCAGAGCTCCAACCCGAATGAGGGACGTGTCGGGGCAGCAATCCTTCAGGATGCGTGCCTGAGCACGATCCCTGGCAGCCTGGGTAGCGTCATCAGGACCTGCTGGGCCAGATCGATTGGGAAGCCCCGTAACCCTCATCACGACTTCGACATGCCCCCTCCTGGTCCTGGGAGTTCGACAGAGGTCAGGCCTAGAGGCATTGATATGGGGCCGATCTGGCGCCCCCTCCACAACACCTAGGAACACTAACTTAACACTATGTGTTTAAAATTGCATTCACTTTAGTTTCAAAACGCGTGACTCCACCACGAGAAACCAGGAATTACCTTCTGCAGCAACAAACTACAGGGTTAGTACTAAAATTTACTACAGGGTTACTAGTAGGAGAAAAACCTGACTGTCCATCTAAGGATGCACTCTAGGAGGAAGATTTCCTGAGCCTATCACGCTCCAATTTAAGCATATGGAAGCTGCATTTATTACCACTCACCCTCAGACAATCACACATTCATTACCGATTATCATAGAGCATTGAACACCCTTACATATCCTTTACATACAAAGTGTGAGATCTACCAAGCCTTCGATAGCCTCACTCATATTTACCCAAGTTACAGACTCGATAGCTGGAGAAAGACATCTTAATTATAAGAAAAGTCAAAAGCAAAATCAAAACGGTCCACAAAAGGTGCCAAGTCACAGATCAGTTGAATACCAAAAACAAACAAAATACTTAAGTGACAACAAATTTCGAAATCCAAATATGGAGGAACTGACAACAGGTGTTGACAGTCCGGCGACAGAGAAAATCTGAATAGAAAATGGGAATGGTTCTGATACCCGCCTCCCAGCGGCGGGAATGTGTACTAACCACCTGACCGGCACCGCGTGGCCATGACTTTGAAATTCTGTCGGACTTCGGAGAATACGGCTATATATATATATGTCTGGCAGGTAAGGTAAGTCTCATGAACAAAACCAAAAATATTGGGGGAAAGGTGAATCAAGGTAAAGGTGGAAGAAACCCTTTAAATAGAGAAGGGAAAGTAATGCAGTGTGCAATGTGCAAATCGGAATGGCATTGGGCCAGAGATTGTTCTCAGAATTTTCAAAATAAGAAGAAATCAGAAACTGGACAAAAAGAAAAAGTTTATATAGGAGAAGTTAGTAAAATAGAGGAAGAATCTTGGGAAGAGGTTGATGCAATTTTAGACACAGGATGTAAGTCAACAGTTTGTGGGGAATTGTGACTAGCATTCATTGTCGTGGGTTTGAATCAGGAAGAGTTGAGGAGAATGAATGATACTAAGAAAGAGTCTTATAAAGTATTTAATTTCGGTGAGTCATCATACAAGTCGAAAGGATTATGGAAATACCAGTGATACTGAAAATTTGCCGTAACTATTCAACTGTGTGTAGTGTGGGTGATAGACCCCGCCCACTTTTGGGGTAAAGAGAGAAATGACGTGTAGAGCTCCTCAATCGCTTTTCTGCGGCTTCGATCAGCAATCGTTACGTTCTGCAGCCTTCCTCTTCATCGCTTTTGGGTGATTCATTCAGAATTTGATGTAATTTTTCATGGTTATGGCTTTGCTAGTGATTTTATTTGCATAGCCTATGATTCTTTTGCTTTGTTAGCACTTAGTTAACTTTTACTTAGCAGAGAGATGTAACTTAGCAGAAATATGCAATTTTTGTTGCTAGACAAGCACCGTAAAACCGGATCGCTGATAACCGGGGACTGCCTGTATTAGGAAACAGAAACCTACAAATATATACAGTATATATATATATATATATTATAAAATGTTATAATATATAAAACCATTCTACAAAATATTATATGTGAAAATTTTTGTGTTTTGCTTGCAGATTCGTCATTTGTTGTGATGATATGATTTAAAATGCCTTTCTTATAGATAAATTGTGTATCATGTGAAATCTTAAAATGTCTTGATGATGTTTTTCCATTTGTTTAATATATGATGCAGTGTATTAGAGTGTTATGGACTGGAATTTTAACGTGCTGTGGAGAGGGCAAGATTTGCACGCTTAGTACATCCCTTGACATAAGTGTTTGACTAAGTCGGTGTTTGAGAAAGGCAGAGTAGCCTCTTGTAGTTATCTGACGAGTTTGCCAGCCAATCGGGCAAATTGCCTGTTATGCATTTATTCTGTGCCTATTCTGAGGTTATCATCTTTGTCTGTGCTTATTATTTCCATGATCTTGAGTAATGGAATGACGAACATAGAGAAGTGAAGTTGACATGCTGACAGCTGGAGCAGTTTTGGTCCAAAAGCACTTCCTTCTGTTTGCTCAGGTGTTTTGAGTGAGTGGATGGTGCTTCATCATAGATAAGAGCTCTGGCACATTTCCTTCTGTGTCTTAGAATTCCCTGTATGTATTCAGTACATGTATACCTGTATGTATAATGTATGTACACTTTATACCAAGTATTCTGGGAGGGCTTGAAGATAAAGAAGTGCTGAATGAGAAAAGAGTCAGTCAGGAAAAGGGCCCCCTGCGATAAGCTTCTGTCTCTCTCTCTTAAATACCATTCATGTATATAAGGTTCTTATACTGGTTGCTCTCACATTTGTACATGTTTGTTAAACTCACCCAAGAAGTGTATACATTTTGTAACAGTGATCCAAATTATTTATATTGTGCAAACATTGTGAAAGAAGTATATAATATTGCTAACACTGGTAAAAGGTAATGTAATGTTTACTGGTTTTATGTTAAAAGTTAAAAGTTAAAGAGGTGTTCTCTAGGTAAAGAGATTATTATTTTTGATAAGGGTGGATAATGTCTCTTATTGTAGTTCCTAATGTGTCTTACTGCTAATTATATGTCACATTGTGACTTGGCAGTGTTGTCTTTGAGAAAGTCTTAGAAAGACGTGGTTTAACTTTTTTAAAGTGAAGGTAATCTTTTGAAAGATTGATATAATCTTCCCAAACATATTTTTATTTTAGTAAAATGGCTGTTGGTATATTTCCATTTTGTATATTTCATTCTAATATGTCTGTGTCATCATATTACTCTAATTTTATAATTAAGCGTTTTCTAAAGTTTTTGTGCTGGTGATTACTTAGCATTAGTATATATATTTACTGTATATATATATATGAGATAAATCTCTGGCAGAAGCAGACATCCACACCAGACCCAAAACAGGTTGCACTGATTTTATCATTGTTACCAAGCTTCAACGACTGAATAAACTTTCGCCAAAGGTATCCATATAAAAGACAAGAGTTTGCATCCCTATAGGAACAATTCCATTTTCAGTAAGTGTGTGTTTACTATTTAAAATCTTGACAAAGACCTCCCTTCACTGACTGAAATTAAATCATTACCAAAAATAAACAGGTCAGCAAAAACTATTTAAAATCTTGACAAAGACCTCCCTTCACTGACTGAAATTAAATCATTACCAAAAATAAACAGGTCAGCAAAAACTATTTAAAATCTTGACAAAGACCTCCCTTCACCGACTGAAATTAAATCATTACCAAAAATAAACAGGTCAGCAAAAACTATTTAAAACCTTGACAAAGACCTCCCTTCACTGACAAATTAAATCGTTACCAAAAAATAAGCAGGTCAGCAAAAACTATTTAAAATCTTGACAAAGACCTCCCTTTACTGATTGAAATTAAATCATTACCAAAAATAAACAGGTCAGCAAAAAAACACAAAGAACTAATGCCTGAAGGGTGATAATCAAGGGGGGAACATAGCACATACTTACGCAAAGTAACTTTCATCAATAAACTTCTCTTTTTCAGTAGTACCATTCTTCATGTCATTAACACCAACTCCATTTTCAGATGCTCGGCGTTTCTTAGTTTGTGGCACAGAGGCTTCTATTCCAGGGATAGGACTTTCCACTGCAGCTTCCATTTTAGAGATTAGTGCCTGAAATAATAAACTTCATAAGGTGAAAAAAGATATGTCTAAAAATTTTAAAGATTAAAACAAAGAGCCAAATTTTACAAAAGGTTTAATGATATGAGTATCATTGTCAAGAACCATTTAAAAGCCCCAGCATGGGCTATTAGTTTTATATATACTTACCAAGTAATTACATAGCTATTGTTTAACAACCACAGCAGCCTAAAAATTCAAAATTCGCGGTAACTATTCTCTCTCTCTTGGGTTCCTTGCTAAAAACAAAGACCCTCCCAAGCCCTGGCCTCATTCCTTCTCCATTAAAAGTCTAGCGGACATCCTGGGTCCAGAGGAAGAGAGACTTCTCTGCCCAGTAAGAGCCCTGATATACTATCTTCAGAGGACTGGAGCTCACCGACTTGTTTAGCGGCGACTAATGCAACTAGGAGGAGCGTCTTTCTAGTGAGGTCTCTAGAGAGACTGAACGGAGGGGTTCAAAGGCTGGGCCTGAAAGCCACTTCAAGACCACATTGAGATTCCATGAGACATTTTCCGATCTCTTTTGTCTAGTCGTGTCGAAGGATCTGACGAGATCACTGAGGTCTTGGTTGGAGGACAGGTCCAACCCTCTGTGCTTAAAACCAAAGCCTAACATGGATCTATACCCCTTAATAGTAGAGGACGATAATTTCTTGCATGACCTCAAGAAGAGCAGGAAATCAGCAATCTGACTTACAGATGTCTCAGAAGACACCATCTCTGGAAGACTGTCCATTTAGACTGGTAGAGGCTGCCAGAACACTGCTGGCGCCTGCATCTAGTGATAACCTCCGCAGCCACTCTTGAAAATCCCTTCACTCTGATGAGGCCCCGGACAGTCTGAAGCCTGTCAGGGCCAAAGCAGACAACCCTTGGTAGAACCTGTGGAAGTGGGGTTGTTTGAGAACAGACAGTTTTTGAGGGAGCAGTCTTGGAAAGCCCACTAGAATACATAGCAGATCTGGGAACCATTCCTTCGTTGGCCAGAAAGGAGCCACTAGAGTTATTGAGACGTCTCGATGAGAGGAGAACTTGTTTAACATCTCTCTGACCATGCTGAACGAAGGAAACACGTAGACCTCTAGCCCCATCCAGTTCTGAAGCATGGCATCCGTCGACCATGCCACAGGGTCCGGGGCTGGAGAGCAGAAGAGGAGAAGACGATAATTCCTGGACGTCGCAAACAGGTTGATCAATGGGGTGCCCAAAGTTTCCACAGATCACTGCAGACCAGAGGGTCCAGGGTCCATTCCGTGGGAAGGACCTGCTTGCCGTGACTCAACTCGTCCGCTGAGACGTTTAGTTTCCCTTGAATGTAGCAGGCGACAAGGGTGATCTGGTTCCGTTATGCCCAGATTAGGAGTTCTCTGGAGGCTTCATAGAGGGAAAATGAGTGAGTGCCTCCCTGCTTGCAGATGTAGGTTAGAGCAGTGGTGTTGCTGGAATGAACGATCACCATCTTGCCAAAGATCTGGGGAGAGAATTCCTGGAGGCCCAGATGAATGGCTTTCATCTCCTTAATATTTAAATGGAGGTGTCTCTGATCCGTGGCCCACGTCCCGGGTACTTCTTGGTCTCCTAGAAGGGCTCCCCAACCTAGGTCCGACGCATCTGCATACAAGTCTAGGTTGGGGTTCAGCGGCAGAAGAGATTTTCCTTGAAGTAGTCTTCCTTCGCACAGCCACCATCGCAGGTCTGCCTTGATCTCCTGTTTGATGGGAAAGACATATGAGTCTGGTTGGGTCTTCCGGTCCCAGTTGGCCTTGAGAAATACTGCAGAGGTCTCATGTACAGTCTGCCTGTCACTAACTGCTCAATGGAGGCCAAGGTGCTCAGGAGACTCATCCACTGGTTGTCAGAGCAGACCGGGAGAGAGAGACACTGGCGGACTGTACAGAGGCAAGAGTAGATCCTCTTGGGGGATGGAAAAGCCTGAGAAGTCTGAGACTTCAGTACCATGCCCAAACAAAGAATCTCCTGTGTCAGAGACAGTTGTGACTTCTACTCATTGACGAGAATGCCCAACTCTTGAGTCAGGCAAAGAGTTGTCTTTAAGTCCTCTGTGCACCTTTCATTCAACTGGGAACGGAGAAGCCAGTCATCCAGATACTGGGAGATGTTGATCCCAAGGAGGTGGAGCCACTTGCTGAGAGGAACAGGAGTGAAAACCTGAGGGGCTGTCGAGAGGCTGAAGCATAAGGCCCATAGCTTAAAGATCCTGTTCTGAAAGATGAAACGGAGGTACTTCCTGGAGTCCAGATGTAAGGGGACATGGAAGTACGCATCCTGCATGTCTAGGGAGATCATCCATTTGCCCCATTGAATGGACGACATGATAGACTGACTCACTTCCACAAGGAACTTTGTCTTCAGAACAAAAAGACTCAAAGCACTGACATTGAAGATGGGCCTCCATCCCCCAATGACTTGGGAACTACGAAGAGCCGACTGTAGAACCCCTCTGACTCTTGGCACTCGACTTCTTCCACAGCTCTCTTGAGAAGGAGGGAGTCTACTTCTTGCGAAAGAGACGAGAATCTCTCGGAGCCTTCCAAGTAAGCCGTCAAGGCGATGGGAGACTTGATTAGGGTACGTCTTTTCTTGAAGGGAATGACTTATCCCTCCTTCAGAACTTGAACTATCCACGTCTCCGCACCTCCCCGACTCCACTCCTCCCAAAAGTGAAGTCTGGCTCGTACTGGAGCATGAAGGACTGGACTCTCATTTCTTGATGGAGGTTTTGAACACAGGTTTCTTCCTTAACTTGGAAACACGTAGATTGGTCTGGGGTCTTGACTGGAGTCTCTACCCACCTCCACAAAAAGGCTGAAGTTGGAGGGGTGACTCAGACTTGGCAGGGAAAGAAGGCTCCCTCAAATGCTTAGCGGACTGCACCAGCAGGTCTTGAGTAGACTTCTTTTGGAGGTCTGACGAGATCCCCAGCAGTGTAGACTGCGGGAAGAGATACTGCTGATCGAAGGACATGAAAAGTAGAGCAGACTTTAGGGGGAAGGTGACTCCTTTCGTGGTGAAGGAGCACCATAACACCCTTTTCCTCAGCACACCCAAGGAGAAGAGGGAGGCGAGCTCTCAGGAGCCATCCCTTGTGGTTTTGTCCTCACAAGATAATACAGCAAGCCAGTCGGAGGCCAAGTCCTCTGCCAGGTGCGGACAGTCCTCCATCTTCTTGGCAAGAGCACCGATGGTCCAGTCAAATAAGTTCAGCACTTCAAATACAGTATCTTAAAAATGTTTTTAATGAGGTAATTGAGTTCAATGGAAGAAAACATGACCTTCGCCAAGCGAAGGCCGTGCGTCGCGAAGAGCTGATGAAACCAGAAAAGTTCCCCTGAGAGGAGACAGTGACTCCCAGAGAGGGAGCTTCTCCGGTCGAATAGGAGAGATATCTCCTGCTAATGAGCCTGGAAGGGGGCATATTAGAGTGGCTTTGTCCTGTTCTCTCTTTGAAGCAAGCCAGTCATCCACCTCCTTGTGTGCTTTTCTTGATGAGGAAGATCGCACCATCTTGGGGAGCTGAGCAGAGGCGTCCGCCTGGCTCTTCATAAAAAAGGTAGAGGCTGGAGAAACTGGGGCAGCAGGTGAGAAAAAGTTGGAAAAGCTGGCCAACTGGTAATGGAGCAACGCAGCGTAGGCTGACTGAGGGGTAGCTTCCTCTTCAAACACTTCTTCATCAGACGAAATAGGCGATAGCGTAGGGTCCTGAGAGACTGGGGGAGCAGCTGGGGTCTTCTGAATAAAACTCATAACAGCCTCTAGCTGGTGCTTAATAGGTTCCAACAATGGATCCTCCTGAGTTGGTGAGGGGACTTGAGGTGGCAGATAGGGAGGCAGGTGCCTGTGAGTTGGTGCCAGAAACACTGGAGTTGGCGTCACCACATCGGGTGGAGTCTGACGCTTGTGGACGGGAGTCAGGCGCTCTGAAGGTGGCGGGTGATCGGAGGCAGAGAGGAGTCTGGAAGAAGAGAACTTATGCTTAGGAGGCTCTTTCTGGCGCTTGGGAGCCAAGAGCAGGCACTCCACATACTTGGGAAGTAACTCCGGGCTGTCCCAGCCCAACACCTGAGAACAAGCCACATAGGCGGCAGGAGCTGTGGGAGGGTTGGGCGCTAAGAC
The DNA here is from genome assembly GCF_040412425.1 of Macrobrachium rosenbergii. Classification (NCBI taxonomy): domain Eukaryota; kingdom Metazoa; phylum Arthropoda; class Malacostraca; order Decapoda; family Palaemonidae; genus Macrobrachium; species Macrobrachium rosenbergii. Next base: position 29,385,913 of record NC_089749.1, read on the forward strand.
TGGGCTCTCTGTGCCTCTTAGCTGGAGGAGAGGAGTGGTCAGCTCCATCAGAGTGCCTCTTGAGAGGGTGAGAGGAAGCAGGATAGCGCCACCTGCAATTCTTGTCGGGGCGGGAGGCTTATGAGTCAGAGGAGAGTTGATGTACACTCACACCAACACCTTTCCACTGAACGATTGTTGACACCTGGGGGGAAACAGGTGCGACTGAGGGGGCGACAACCTGTGGGCAAGCCCAGCTGGCCTCCCTTCAACCTCCGCTATGTATTCTCCTAAGGTTAGGGGAGTGGGACAGGGACCTTCGTCTAAAAGCACCAACGGGACGGGAAGCCACTTCCTCCACAGACACAACACTATCACTTTTCACATGAGCTGACACTTCTTCGGAAAGCACTTTCACTGAGGTACCTAACTCAGACATTACACTTAAAATCAAATTAAGCTTTTGGTCAAACCTTTCTTTGAGAATGGCAAAGGGGTCGGGATTGGAAGCATGGGAGTCTGGAATAGGAGTGAATGGCAAAGAAGTTGGAGGACTAAAAACTGGAGAAACAGCAAGAACTCGTGATGAAGGGACAGTACTTTCTTCTACTAGCCTAGCAGAGTTAAGACTGGCCCTACTTTTGGCTCTAGAGGCCGCCTTTCTCTTTTTTTTCCCTTTCAAGCTTAAGCAAATGAGATTTTAAAGCTTTCCACTTCTTCTCATCCCAGTCTGAATATTCAATGCAAATATTCTTAATATCACAAACCTGTCCCCTACATTTGACACATTTAGTATGAGAGTCAACTGACGACTTAGCTAACCTAGTTTTACATCCCTTGCTAAAAAAAAGCGAGCACTGGAAAAACTAGCGTCTGACATTCTGCTAAGTAAAAGTTAACTAAGTAGCTAACAAAGCAAAAGAATCATAGGCTATGCAAATAAAATCACTAGCAAAGCCAATAACCATGAAAATTACATCAAATTCTGAATGAATCACCAAAAAACGATGAAGGAAGGCTGCAAGAACGAACGATTGCTGATCGAAAGCCGGCAGAAAAACGATTGAGAGCTCTACCACATCATTTCTCTCTTTACCCCAAAAGTGGGTGGGGTCTAGTCACCCACACTACACAGTTGAATAGTTACGGCAAATTTTGAATTTTCAGGCTGCCATGGCTGTTAAACAATAGCTATGTAATTACTTGGTAAGTTACTTATCTAGTATATAAAATATAAAATTTCAAAAATTATTTACATTTTCCATCGCTATAGAAACCAGAGCCTTTATGTTAACAGTATTCTTGGCATGAGCTGGAAACGGTCACTGAAGCTGGGTAACACAGCAGTTAAATTGGTGGTAAGTGGGTGAGTGGGGAAGTACAGTACCCCACTTAACTGTCGTAAAACAGTACTCTTCCTTTGGCATTAGGGACTCTGAAACTATGTATGTGGTTTAGGTATGATTATGACAAAAGGCTCAATTTGTATACCCAGGAAAAATATCAAATTTTATAGCAATTTGTACTTTTCCTATGCATGCAAACCAGAGCCTTTTATTTAGGAGTATTTTTTACCTACCATAAGCCAGCATCTTTTCCTTCAGCATGGCTTTCATTTGATAGTTGAGGTGGGACTATGATAAAAGGCTCTGATTTGTATAAGAAAAAACAAATTCTTATATTGTAGTTATTTGCATTTTTCCAAAATACTACATCCACACAAGAGCTTTTTATGGCTCAGCCCATAAGGGTTTTCAGCTGAAGGTTTAAAGACAAAAGAAAGATAGTATATGAGGCCAGAGAACACACCACCCATTTTCTTTCTATTCCTACTACTGTACACTTCTTTCACTGAGCAGAAGACTGACCACAACTAGCCTATGGGTGTAAGATTTTTCCCTGCAATAAGAACAATACCTATGAGGCTCATCATTAACTGAGGACATTAAGTGCCCAAAAGACCACTCATGCCCTTGGCAATGCATCAAGTCTCATTTTTTCTCCATAAGATGATGTGGAAAAACAAATCCCAAAAACTGTAAACAAATACAGTACAGTATACAGAAAGCACAAAAACTCAAGAAAGGTTCAGCAAGACACTAGAGAAGAGTTCAATGAGAGGTCTATTCTAGAAGACAGCTGAAGATAAAGTGCTTGATGATGCAGTAGAGTGAAGGGTATTCCCACACTCACACCCTACCAACAGTTAATCACTTTGTTACCAAGTTCAACAAATATTAGTAAAACTTTACTTTACTAGTGCGGCCTGATTCCTCATATATATATAAATAGAAATAACCTTTCCTATAATGCCAGGTCCAGACCTAACCAGGTCTTACCTACCTAACCTAACTTAGGGCAATGGGCCCTGACCTGGCTGAGGGGGCTCGCCCACCCTGGAGCCCCAAAAAGGCAGTAACCTGTCCCAGTTGGTGACTGGCAGGAATCAGGCCACACAACTAAAATCGCATTTTTAAGGGTAAATTGCGTTTTTCCTAACGTACAAACCCAAGGTCCTTTAATATGGGGATACTTTCAGCGTAGCTGAACAGGCCGCTAAAGACTTACAAGGCACGAGTTGGTATTACTACCAGCTGAGCATGTGGTTGGTAACAGTGGGAAACCCACGGTACCAACCGCCCAGATTCATGCATTCACTTTACTTTCTGGTCTAGGGCAGATTGTGGGGCGGCTGAGGTGGGTAACCTGAGTAAAGGACCTCAGGTTTGTATGTTAGGAAAAATGCATTTTACTCTTAAAAATGCGATTTGTTCCTACACAAATACAAACCCTTGGTCCTTTACATATGGGGACTCAAGATTCAGGGGGAGGAATCTGAGCGGAGGTCTCTGAATGACTGGAAGTTCAACGCACCTTATGTTCAACTGGGGTAAGAGCCAAGAGGACATGGCCACTGGACCATGAGCACCATTGTGAGAAATGTGGTGATACGGACCAGTCTACTAAACCGCCCTAGCTGTGACGAGGTTATGGTATGTAAACGATCACACAGTGAGGTGAAAGCCAGAGAGAACCCTTCCCAGCCACATTAGGGGTGATTGGGAAACATCGAGGACTAAGGACCAACATAAGGAATGGGTTTGGTAATTAGCCCGCAACCTCTTCCCCGCCTTGCAGGGGAAAGAGGGGACATTACATCTAATGTGTACCTGAAAGGCAACAAAGATAGGACACTCAAGTAATGAAACTCACCTGCATTAGACGTCCGGTTCAGCTTGTACGGCCTAACTCTCTGCCCGAGGGAAAGGGTAAGATGATAGGGGAAGAGAGAGAGCCAGTCACTCACCTTTCACGCCCAATCACGCACGTACAACAGACAAGACACAACTCTGTCCTATACGAGAGCTGGGTAAGTTACACAACTTGTTGAGCAGCCACCACTGGTCCCAAGAAGGTATCTAAGGACCGATGGGTAACATCCCTTAGGTAAAGAGAGGTGAATGTGGTCTGGCGTGACCACACCCCCGCCTTCACTACCTGCTGAACAGGTTCTTCTTGAATGCTAAAGAGGGCGCAATCCCCCTGATTTCGTGAGCATGGGTGCCCAGAGGGCTGGTGACGTCCTCGCCAGCTGTTGCATACGCTTTTGTGATAACCTCACAAAGCCAGAAAGAGATCGTGTTCTTGGACACCACCTTCTCGGGGGTCCCGGTGCTAACAAAGAGTCGCCGACACTCAGGTCTGAGGTGTCGTGTTCTCTTCAGATAGCGCCGTAGCTCCCATACAGGACAGAGTCGTAACTCGTCAGGGTCATTATCTACAAAGTCACTCAGGGATGGGATTGTGAATGACTCAAACTGAGCGTCAGGGGCTGCTGGGTTTTGAGTTTTCGCTACGAACTCCGGGACAAATTCGAGCGTTACCGAAGCCCACCCCCTTGAGTATTTAACTGAAAAGGAAAGTCCCTGTAATTCGCTAATCCTCTTCCCCGATGCCAGGACTAGAAGGAAGACGGTCTTGAGAGTCAGATCCCTGTCTGTGGCCTCTCGTAGTGGCTCGTAAGGGGCACGAGTTAGGCTCCACAAAACGAGAGACACGTCCCATTCGGGGGCCCTGAGTTCCCTGGGTGGGCAAGACCATTCGGAGCTCTTCATCAGCAAGGATATTTCCAGGGATGATGAAATATTGATGCCTTTCAGCTTCATGACCAAGCCAAGGCCGCCCTGTATCCTTTTACTGCTGAAACTGATAAGAGCTTCTCCCGACGAAGGAAGACAAGGAAATCCGCTACCTGCTGAAGAGTGGTTCCGACCGGAGAGTAACCCCGTCTACGACACCAACCACAGAAGATGGCCCACTTACCCTGGTAAGTATCCTGAGGTATCCTGCCATCTCTGTCGCTGCCTGGCGAGAAAAGCCTCTCGCTCGCAAGAGGTGGTGGATAACCTCCAGGCGAGAAGAGACAGGGAGGCCACGGTGTGGTGGTACCGTTCTACGTGGGGCTGATGAAGCAGGTTGTGCCAGAGGGGGAGTTCTCTCGGAACGTCGGAGAGCAGAGCCAGTAGGTCTGGACACCAAGTGGCTTCCAGGCGCTTGGGGGCCACCAGGATCATTCGAAGGTTCATCAACACCAGAACCTGACTGAGAACTGGGCGAAGGAGACAGAATGGGGGAAAGGCATACACTTCGAGGTTGTCCCACGAGTGTTGGAAGGCATCTTCTGCAGCTGCCCACGGGTCGGGTATGTCAGAGAATGTCGGAAGCTTCCTGTTGTACCAGGTGGCGAACAGGTCGACTACTGGATGCCCTCACAGGTCGAAGAGCCTGTCCGCCACGCTCTGATGGAGGGACCACTTGGACCCCACTACCTGATCCCGACGCTGAGCGTGTCCGCCAGGAGATTCCTCTTGCCTGGAATGTACCTGGCTGACAGCTCCACAGAGTGGGCGACTGCCCATTGGTGCACCTGCAACGTCAACTCATGAAGAGCTCGGGAGACAAGACCCCCTTGCTTGTTGACGTATGCCACCACGGTCGTGTTGTCGCTCATCAACGCTACCGAGTGTCCATCAAACGGTCTTGGAAGCACTGAAGACCTAAGAACGCTGCTTTCATCTCCAAGACGTTGATGTGAAGGTGCCGGTCGTGTTGGTCCCACACACCTGAAGTATGCAACTCCTCCAGGTGCGCGCCCCAGCCCTCCTTCGACGCGTCTGAAAAAAGAAGCAAGTCCGGTGGGCGAGAAGACAGAGGTGTCCCTATGCAAAGGTTCCTGTCGTCCAACCACCAGGCGAGATCGTCCCTCACCTCCTGAGAGATGGGGACAAGAACCGACTGGGGTTCCCGAGACTGATCCCAGAAGTCCCTCAGTCTCCACTGGAGAGACCAAAGGTGGAGTCGCCTGTGTGGAACGAGTTTCTCCAATGACGACAAGTGGCCGATCACGACTTGCCACTGTTGAGCAGGCTGGTCCTGTTGTGTCAGGAACTGCCTCGCCACCTTCCTGAACGTGCTGATCCGAGCCTGAGAAGGAAAGACTCTGCTTGCTGCCGTGTCGATCAGCATGCCCAGGTACTGAGTCCTCTGTTTGGGAGTGAGATCCGACTTGCGAAAGTTGATCACGACACCCAGTTTGTGACACAACTCGAGGAGACGATCCTTGTCCTGCAGCAACTGCAAGCGGGAGCTTGCCAGGATTAGCCAATCGTCAAGATACCTCAGTAGACGTATCCTGCGTGAATGAGCCCAAGCTGAAATGAGGGTGAACACTCTCGTGAACACCTGCAGAGTGGTCGACAGACCAAAAACAGAGAACCTTGAATTGGTGGACCACTCCGTTGAGGACAAAGCGAAGGTACCGACGAGATGACGGATGAACTGGTACTTGGAAGTACGCGTCCATCAAGTCGACCGTCAGCATGAAGTCATTCCCCCTGACGGCTGACAGTACTGTGTGTACCGTCTCCATCGTGAACCGTGTCTGGCGAACGAAACGATTCGGGGGAGAGAAGTCGATCACCGGTCTTCAGCCGCCGGAGGCCTTCTCCACGAAAAAGATCCTGCTGTAGAAGCCCGGGGACCGATCCTCGACAACTTCGATGGCGCCCTTGCTCAACATCGTTTTAACCTCCTGAAGAAGGGCCTGTTTCTTCAGGGGGTCTTGGAGATAAGATGGAAACTGGACCGGAGTGTTGGTGAGGGGAGGTGGTGACACGAAGGGTAGAGAATACCCCTCCCGAAAGACATCCACTACCCAGGTCTCCGTCCCGCATCGCTGCCACGTTGCCCAATGGCTGGAAAGGCACCCCCACACCGACGGCAGTGGCTGAGGGGGCTCGCCGTCCCTAGTGAGCTCCTCCCCTCTTCTTCTTGCCCTTACCTTTCCTCTTGTGGGGGACAGGTTGGCGAAAGGGACCCTGTGGTTCCTTCCGCGGAGGCGAAGAAGAAGAGGGCCAGACTTTACCCAGAGCGGCTGTCGAAGCACCAGACTTCTTTGGGGCTGGGGTGTTAGCCTGGTTCAGGGACTGGGCCACAGAACGAGAGGGCTGCGCAACCCCTTTTGTCGCTGCCTGGTGGACAAGATGGTCGCGTTCGTCTGCCTTTCTCTTGTCCACTGCAGCGTCCACCTCCCCCTTTGGGAAGAGGGAGGTGGAGTCCAGAATGGGTCCATTATGCAGACACACTACAGCTTCTGTACCTAGTGACCTGACAATCCAGGATAGCACCGCATCCCTCCTCTTCACCACGAGGTTGGCCCAGAGGTTTGCTGCCTGGTGGGTTATAAAGGAAATAGCCTTACCCCCAGACTGGCAAAGACTCCTGAAGGTCAGATCCTCGCTCTGGGTAGATGAGGCCGCGATTCTCGACAACACGAAGGCCCAGTTGTCGAGCCAAGAGATCGCCTGGAGGGCAGACAGAGCTGTACCCTCCAAAGCGCTCATCTCAGCTTGCGAGGAAAGCACCTGCTCTCCCAGTAACTGAGCCGAAGTGGCACCAGGTGCTAACCGAGTCAGCCCTGGTAACACGACCTTCTGCTGCAGTACACCTTCTGACGGAACGTAGTACTTCTGTCTCGGTAGAGGGGGAGGTAACAGCTTGGTAGCTCAAGCCGAGCGAAGCGACGGCGACGGTCCGGAGACTAAGTCGTTCACCTGGCTGAGAACGCTGTCCGCTAAGGGAGATCACGGTAGACCAAGAGAGGGTTTGGGATCCTTCCTGGAGGCGTAGAACTCCTCCAGTCTGGACGACCGTTCTTCCAAAGGGGCTGGAAGCGGTTCCTCCAGGCCATTGTGCTGAATGATCAGCGCAACGACTTCTACAAACGCCCTCTGCATTTCCGGAGTGTCTTGATCTCTCGTAAGAGGACCCTCCGAGAGACGGTCATCCGGGAAAGCCCCACCCGCAGGAGAGCCCGAGACAGACCCCGTCTCTATGCCTCGCATGACAGCAGCGTACGACCTCTCACTTGCCTGGAGCGAGGGAGGGCCAGACGCTCCTGAAGCCGACTCCCCAAGGGCCTCAGAACCAGCAATCCTACCAACCCCGTTTCCTCCCGGAGAATCCTGAGGAAGTTGAGGGGGTGGGAGAGACAGAGCGAACACTACCGTTGCGTCCGCTGGTATAGCCAGTGGAGGCGACGGACCCCTCACGGTCCCCAACCCGCAATGGGGGAGCGTGAGAGGGCCTAGACAGACTGGCTCGTCTGGGCGAGCGACCGTCATGATGACCAGGGGACAGTCTCCTCACAACCGATCCACGCTCCGACGCTGGACGAGCCTCAACACTGGGGCGTGCAGAGGAGCCCAACACAGGAACGCGGACTGCTGATTGGAGGCCACTGTCCCTATTGTCCGGGCAGGTTCCAGCCTTCTTTGGTGTCGAAACAGATGAAGAAGGCTGTGGGGATCCTTTCGTTGATATCCCCAATGCCTTCGGGAACAGGACGTCTTTGGGCACCCTCCCTGCCGTGCCCTTCTCTGATTTGGGCAAGGGCGATGGTTTGGGTGGGGGAGAAGCCCGCAAGCTCTTCCCCTTCTCCCGTCCCGTGCCTGAACTCGTGACGGAGGTCGAGCCCGTGCGGTCTCCTGGAGGAGAGCGTGCTTTTGGCAATACGCACTTGAGAGGCACCAAACCGGAACCAGTCCGGGAGGATGGAGCTCCCGAATTGTCCGAGGAGGGTATTGAGGTGCCCTTCTCGGTGAGAGAACCAGCGGTTTGTCCCTGGGGGGGACAACGCTGCCTTAGTAGAGCGAGTCTTCTTAGAAGGAGGAGGAGCCGCCCTCCCCTTCCTAGCCCAATTTGACTTAGAAGAGGGAGGGGGAGAGGAGGACGAAGACGAGGATGACGACAACGAGGAAGAAGAAGACGGGGATGGTTAACAAGCACGCTTCTTCTTCTTCTTATCAATCAGAGATAAGACCGCATCCCCCAGCTTGCCGAAGACAGACCATACAGGGTCGACGGAAACTGGGACAGGAACAGAAGCAGGAGCAACTGGTCGAGGCGAATCTAGCTGGGAACGTCCACTGTCAGGAACAATTGGTGAAGCAGGGAGCGTCGGACGGTCCGGGGTAGGCACGGGTAACGGTGGAAGCGAGGCAGGAGGCATGAGAGCGTAGCCGGGAGGCAGCAGAGTGACCGAGCCAGCCAGCTTCGACACTGAGATGGCAGGGGTAGGGACTGCACCATATGCATGATGCGTTCCCATCAAGTCACCACGCTCCTTGGCAACACAGCAGTAACGGTGGAGGTCATGAGAGCATCCACCGTGTGAGTAGTGCGGGGGAGGGGGCAGGACCCCTGCCTGCACCACCGAGCTGATGTGCTCAAGAAGCGAGGACAAATCAGGATTGCCAACCATCCCGAGCGTCTCCCACGCCCGACTCAAACCCAGCACAGATCCCAAACCTGAAGAAGAAGACAAAGGCGGGCAGGGTCCCCCCCCTAATCCAGGGATGAGGGACTCTGGGTGAGGGGGGGTAACTGAGAGGAGTGGTTGACCGATCTTGCCTCCTCTGTGACTGCGGATGCAGACACAGGGGACAGGGAGATGGATTCCTTCAGGCGCAGTAAGGGGAGGCTGTCGGGACGCAGATAAGACTGAGAAGGATTAACCACAATTGGAGTTGAAGGAGCCGAAGACAGCCCCTCCGACGCCTTGGATTCCTTCTGCTTATATCTGGGTCTCAGGAGACCAAAACCTACACTCATCACATGGGTCATCAACAGTACAATCAGGGGGGTCCTTGCTCCCTTTGCGACATTTTAAGCAAAGGGAAGGGGGGTCTGATTCTTCACTACAGCAGAAGGCGCTGCACTTTATGTCCTTACCAGGACAAATCCGGCGCACAGGCTTATCCAAGTCATGGGTTTGCAAAAGATCATCCATCTTACAAACACACAAAAATACACAGGGGAACAAGGCAAAATGAAAACAGGAACAAACACACCGTGAACAGGTTGACACTTTAGCATCCAGAAGTCCGAGCAGAGAGCCGCAAAACACGTCCACTTCAGACAAGGCCGGAAAGTAAAGTGGGTGCGTGAGTCTGGGCGGCTGGTACCGTGGGTTTCCCACTGTTACCAACCACATGCCCAGCTGGTAGTAATACCAACTCATGCCTTGTAAGTCTTTAGCAGCCTGTTCAGCTACGCCGAAAGTATCCCCATATGTAAAGGACCAAGGGTTTGTATTTGTGTAGGAACAAGTAAACTTTTACCAGTATTTGTTGCAATTGGTTAGTGTTTGTTCATGTTTAAGTCTATTGTTTATGTTTATGATATTTACCATCTTTTGTTTGTTTTCACTCTCATCCCCAAGGGGCCACTAAACATGGTGCCCATTTTACACAAACTGGTAGTTAGCAAACCAGAGGGGTGAGGTAGTTGTCTTCAGTTTTAGGAAAATGGGCAATACAGATACGGAATGGACCACCTAATACAAACACAAAATACAATATACAATATAAAAAAGCATATTTCTGGACTTCCAGAAAGAGTGGCAAGGGTAATTATAGGAATACAGTCTAAGGCTAGAATGCGAAGTGAAGGGTCACAACTTACTTGGGGGTCTGGGTTAGGTCAGGGCATCTCAAGTTAGGTTAGGTTAAGGTAAGACTGGTTAGGTCATTTTCCCTCCGAATTGCTTACTACAGAAATGCCTACTAGGCCTACAGCAGCCCTGGCCACTCACTCTGCATTCACTCCCAGTCTAACTTGACCTAAAGAACCATATTACATTTGATGGGAAAGGGGGGGTTGGGGACTGTCCAGAGGGGTGAATGTAGAATGACAGGAACAAGTTCCAAAGATGAAAACAAACCTAAAATGCCATGTCCTGACCTAACCAGACCTTACCTTCCTAACCTCATTTAGGGTGCCATGCCCTGACCTGGCCAGGGAACTTTGCCCCCCAGGTCCCCCTAAGTAACACTAAACAACAGAAAGGCCTGATCCCAATGTTCTGCAAACTAACTCTGGTAGAACTACGCTAAGCAATAGCCCCGCAAGGGGCGTTACTTTGGAAATTGATTTTTCCTATGATATTTTCTTTGCTCATCAAGAATTTACCGTTATTTTTTGTCAATTTTTTGTCAGTCAACTATAATTAACCTGTAATTAACCTCAGAAGTTGTAGGCTGGACATCCTGGAATGCTATCATGCATGTGCAGTGTCATGGGGGATCTTTTGGTAAAAAGTAATTTCCTTCACCGAGGGCACCAGGGGGCTCTGCCCCCTGGCTAAGTAACACGGCCAGCTAGGTTGGGTTAGGTTAGGGTACGTTAGGCTAGTATAGTTCCTTTTATAATAGGTTTCCTTAGCCAATCCCTTCTTAAACATATGGCTCCCTGATGACTTGTGCATGCGTCGAACCTTTCCATAACAGCAACATGGTGGTCCAGCCTTTCTCCCAGTGTTTCCAAAACCCCGCGTACCCAAAGGGTCCCCACCCATGTTGGATAGAGATACGAGGTTAATAATAACTGACCAACTAACAACACCGCCTCCTTCATCAGCAACACTAAAAGTATAGGAAAAATCAAGGTATTTCTGAGTAAGAGTTCTGCATGGCTTATTACCTTGGAAATTGAGTTTTCCTATACTTTTAGTATTGCTGATGAAGGAGGTGGTGTTGTTTATTGTCGGTCAATTATTAACCTCACATCTCTATCGGGGACCCTCTGTGAACAAGGGGGTTCTGGGCAAGGTAAAACACAGGCAGAGAGAACGGACATTATTGTTATGATGGCCACCCTGAAACGGTTCCGTGCATTCACAAGTCATTAAGAAGCCATTGGCTAAGGAAACTCACTGTAAAAGGAACTATAATAACCTAATGTACCCTAACCTAGCAGTACATGTTTGCTTAGCAGGGGGCTAACCCCCCGGTGAAGGAAACACTACTTTCTACCAAAAGCCCCTCTATAACACTGTGTATGTGCGATAGCATTCCATGATGGCCAACATACAACTTCTGAGGTTAATTACAATTGACTGACAAAAAAAACCCGGTAATTCTAAGTACTAGCTCCGCGCCTGTTTTTACCTTGGAAACTAGTTTTTTCTACACTTTTAGGGCTTCTGATACTGGCGGAGAGTTTGTTTGTTGTTGGCCAACTGTTATTTGCCCCCTAACTCCACTCAACAGCAAAGGGAGACTGTGGGAATTCGGAGTTTTGGGTGGGGGAGAACACAGAAATGGAGCGGACATGCTTACGTTGGGGAGGCGCCTTCTAGAGAGGAAAAATGAGAGGGAGCCATTCGCCTACAGTAGGGAGTTGAATACATTTCTTCATGTTTAGTACTGCACAGACTGTACAGCAAGGTTCCGCAAATACGAGAGACATTAGGGAATCATATGTTAAAGAAGGGATTGGTTAAGGAAATCTATTTTAAAAGGAACCATACTAACCTAGCATACCCACCTAACCTAACCTACTAGGTCGTGTTACTTAGCCAGGGGGCAGGGGTCCCCTGAAGCCCCAGTGAAGGAAACTATACCACTGCACATGCACGATAGCAAAAATAGAATCAGTTCTGAGGTTAATCACAGTCGAGAGACAAAAACTAATGATAAATTCTTGATAAGCAACCAAGATACTGTAAAAAAAGTCAATTTCCAAAGTAATACCTGACACAGAGCTATTACTTTCAGCAGTTCTACCCAATTTCCACAGTAGCTAATAGCCGATGCAAGGCTCTTGCTTAGTTCTACCAAATTCAATTTCCAAGGTAATAGCCTAGTCAGAGCAGAGCTGTTCCTTAAGTATACCTTAGTTTAACCAGACCACTCAGCTGATTACCAGCTCTCCTAAGGCTGTCCCGAAGGATTAGACTTATTTTACGTGGCTGAGAACCAATTGGTTACCCAGCAACGGGACCTACAGCTTATTGTGGAATCCGAACCACACAATGACGAGCTGTTCCTGAGAAATAGCCTAATTCTTCCCCAGGTATCCCCTTGCACCTGACCTATAAATTATGCAAGTTGGTAAGCAGTACTTAGGCTACACAAAGGCCCCCGCAGCTTGTAGCAACCATAAGTCTCTGACCAGGCTTTGTCGGCAACCATCACCTACCATACAAGCTACAACTTACCGCATAGGCCTAATTTAGGCCTACGCCACTGAATCTCACCTGGCACCACCAAACGCTCGTACCTGGTATGACGGACAAAAGAAAAATGTCTAACTTTTTAGTTGATTATAACTCGGCCATTTGCTTGAGTACAAGTCACTAATCATTCAAATTGGCCAAGCCTGGACATTGGCCCTGTGTTAGGGGCAAATGCAATTAGGCGCAAGGTAGCCTCGTTAGGGTCTTTTACATAGTTCTGCCTCAAAGGATGGGTTTTCATAAAGGCATCTGATACGTCAGATAAAGTCTACTCTCTATAACATAACTGGTTAATACATCCCGACAAAAATCAACGTAAGAGATAATACAGTAATAACGTACGGTATTTTTTAAATATAAATATCAAAGGCGAAATCAGCTGACGGATTAACAAGGCCGTTACAAGAACAGAGTAGAAGACGGTTGCGTTCACTTCGTTAGCACATAACGTTTACTCAATTTTTCACTCTTCATTAATTTAAAGACCGTTTTTAAATGCAATTTTACTTGTTCTAAACACTTACAATACTTCAAAAAGCTGAAACTAGAACACGACTGATTTGCTTACTTTTCCAGTGTATTG
>NC_089749.1:29404051-29419051 GCF_040412425.1 Macrobrachium rosenbergii
CACAAAATTCCCGATTTATACTTTTCAGTTTCCTAACTATCCTGCAAAACTAAAATGAAACCATACCCGGAACTGGACATTGAAAGGCGATGCTTGGAGCAAGAACTGGTTGCTGATGGTAGCTGCTTTCCGGACGCTGAACGCTATCGTTGTCACACTTCCCGATGATGCAGTTAATGAGTCGTGAAAGGAAAATATAGTAATTGCTAAGTTACATAATCATTCTCCACACTGACAGATGATTCAGCTAAGAATATAGCAGTTGGTATTGCATGTGTGTGTGTGTGTGTGCCTATCTATGACTACATAAATGAACCTTAATACCAGCCATGTATAGGTTATAACCAACTAAAACTCAAGCGGGATTCCCAGCATGATTTGATGGGTATGAGGTTGCTACACCTATGTCCTTTTTCCACCGTAATTACAACCCACCAGAGTCAGTCAATTCAATGTACCAAATCCGCTGCTTAGGTCATAATATTCACAATAAAGATTCAATTCAGGATTCTGCCTTGACCCCAACACGTGGTGGTTAACAAGGCTACTCGTCACACTATGCGTGTGTGTGTGTGTGTGTATGCGTACATATACAGTATGTATATATATATATATATATATATATATATATATATATATATATATATATATATATAATGTATATATATGTATATGTATATGTGTGTGTTAGGGAGTGTTTATAAATTTTTATTAGACCAATTTATATTTTGCTATAGCCTTCGAAGATCATATTGAGAAAGATTCTTTATTAAACAAGGCAATAGTGATGGCTTTGTCTTATCACTGTATTAATATTAATATTTTTATTAGGCTTGCGTGTGAGAGTTGCATTATTTACGGGTGAATGTTTCATACCCCCAGCTGAAATTTCATGGCTCATACTTCTACTTCACTGTGATGGTTCCATGTATCCCTTAATTAAAGAACAATTAAAGAGTTCCTAAGTGTGTTAATATGTCAGAATTTGTTCCGATAATCGGGTAAACTTTTCTCGGTGACACTTTTTGCATGCAAAGACACAGGGGTGGGGGGAGAAAAGGCGGTTAGTTGATCATGTTCGGCGACAATTTTTAGAGGTAGGAAGAATCCAGGAGTAAAGAAGGAGGCAAATGATTCGGGAGGAAACCTCTCGCTCCCTATCGCATTGCTGCCTCTATCAAAGTGAATGAATACTATAGGCTTTCACAAGTTCATTTCACTGTGGATTAATGCAAGCTGCGTAAATCCTCTGCCTTGTTTAACGGTAATTAATAAACGGATAATAGAACAAAATATGAATAGATAAGTTTAAGTAAATACACGAATCAATTAATGAATCTTACTCTGTGAAATTGACCGCCTTTGAGTAAAGCATTGTTGGAGGAATTAATACCGTTTTACAAAAGTTCAGAACTGCGTAATTAGATGATTCCCAATGAATTTCAAGTACAGTTTTATATATATATATATATATATATATATATATATATATATATATATATATATATATATATATATATATATATATATATATATAAGTCTTACCTGGTCCTATTTTGTGGTAGGACGCCAACCACAGCACACCCAATGACTGCTAAAAAGACGTTTACCTGAAGAACACAAGAACAGTGTTAACCTATTTATCTATGTATGCATGTGTAATATATATATATATATATATATATATATATATATATATATATATATATATATATATATATATATATATATATATATATACACTATATAAAATACACACACACACACACACACACACATATATATATATATATATATATATATATATATATATATATATATATATATATATATATATATATATATGCTCGTGTTTATGCAAAGCTAATTAGATATTTGTCAGCTAATTCACAAAAGATTCTCTTGCTTGCACAAGTGTTCAACGTACTTTCATCTTAATGTCGGACGGTGGATGAGCTTTTCCTCTAATGAAGTTGAAGTATGGGACACAGATGATCAAAGCAGTTCGGTAGCACTTGTTCGGAAAAGCTTAATCTTCGTCACAGACTATTTAATTAATTAACTTTTTTTACCGGATCCTCTTCCAGTAGTGTCCAGAAGTACACTGAACTCTTCCATGACGAGCATTTGCAGCTTCACCGACTTGGCATCAGGACACGCTCTGCATGAGAAGCTGTTATCTTGCTCAAGGCTACAGTATCTATATATTTTACGAAAAAAAAAAAAAAAAAAAAAACGCCTCGCGCTCAAGCAGTGATGGGCGTTACCGACCATGGTCTGGAGATCCCGACAAGCTTCGTTGAGATGATGACGGCAATGGCTATGAGCGACAAGAACTAATCTCAATAGAGGTCCTGCTCTTCTCACTCTAACGGTTAGGATTTCACGTCTTGGGATCTGCAGAATATTAGACAGTAAAGAATATTGCCCCTCCTTCAGATGACGGCTGAGAGTTGCAGCTGCCATATCTATGTAAAAATTCGCGAAAGCTGCTATCGTGTGAATGACACATTTTGCTGTAGGTGAAAGTTGGGAAATTATAGATTAATATCTACTACGTTGGCATGCGTCCAACACATATACAATATATATATATATATATATATATATATATATATATATATATATATATATATATATATATATATATATATACATACATATACTGTATGTATGTGTATATATATATATATATATATATATATATATATATATATATATATATATATATATATATATATATATATATAGTATATATTATATATTAAAGTAATTTGACAAAATAACAGTTTTAGTGAACCTTGAGTATGGTTTCTGCTAATTTGTCGTGAACCTGATTATTGATTCAGTCATCACTATTTGTTATCTGTATGTAAATCAAAGATGCGACATTCGTCAATTTCGAGATACTGTACATTCATATTTTTGAAATAGTTTTTGACAATATTTTTTAAGCTGTGTAAGATGTATTCCGTGTAAAAACTTCCAGATCCACGTCAGTACCTGGGATGATATTTAGATTTACGTTCAAATGTACACAGTTGGTCACACGTACTATTAGTTCCAGTGCTCAAGCTTCTACCAAGAATCGGTTACACCTCAGACGCTAGCAAACAGACTTGAGAGAAACTGGAGATCTAGAACACAGTACTGTACAGTACAATGCGCTGATATTTTTGGAATTTAAATTCACTCCGCTTAGAATGCGTACTGATTATAAGCTCTTGAGCAAACATTAATAGGCGCTTGTATCGCGCATATAGCACTTATATATATATATATATATATATATATATATATATATATATATATATATATATATATATATATATATATATATACACACACACAGAGAGAGAGAGAGAGAGAGAGAGAGAGAGAGAGAGAGAAAAGAGAGAGAGAGAGAGAGATAAAACCACCAGAAAATTTTCAGACTTTTACAGTGAAAGAACAGAAGTCATAAATTCGTGTCGCTTAGTAAGTTAACCATTACGAGACACAGTGCACGTGAATTAACCGCGAATTATTTTGTATACCAATAATTTCATGATTCATTCCGTTACTGCAGTCATCGTTCACTTGACAATAACATATTGTATTGTACAGTAGGTGACGAATCTGCAACAAATAGCTTGATATTGGCGCGGAGGTCATGCATATGGAATATAGTATTCATTTAAATTGCATTACATTCACAGACGAACTGAAAACACATTAATTGACCATGAACAACGTAGCAGGGTATATAATAATTTTATATCTATTTTGTTATAGGTTTTAAAGCATTGTCCTTGAGAGTTTAAATTAATAATTTTACCTAAAAATTATTGATAACGAAGCTTTGATATATTGCAATAAGCAAACAATATTTCGTCAACAAACCGATATTTGAATGGCATTCAGTCGAAAACAGCGCAACAACCAAATTGTTCGTTGTAATGCTTAGATCAAGAGTAAGTTTAGTTTTAAGTCTGGGTAACATACGAAAAGGTTTATATATGTAATAACTTAACATATGTCTAGCATTTGAGTTTACCTTATTCCTGCATATTCTGAAATTGGTCTAGGAACGAGTTGAGTCGTTATTTTACGTGACATTTTTAAGATAATATGTTTCATAAAAAGTGAAATTGTTTCAGAGGTTTAATAAATTCTCAAAACCCTCAGTTATACCTTCTTTAAATAGAAGAGACACCCGGGAAATAATGAGACTGTCAAGCTCTTGCGTGGACAGCACATCCGTAGTGATCCGTGCATGCGTGAAATACTTCCTGTTAGAAGCTTATTTTTAGGTACAGTTCAAAGAGTTATTGTAAGAAGATGTAACTTGCCCATCACGCCACTCTGGAAAGCTTGTAGTAACTCCAATACAACACAAGCCGTGTTCTATACAAGATCTAAGAAAGCATGGATTGGGATTCTATAAATGCGCACAAACCTAGACTAAATAAATACTTTGCAGCAGCTGAAATGTAATGAAAGATCTTTCAAGAGTTCGGTATCGATACGTTCTAGTGAACCGTTTGATTTGAATCGTCGACACCGATGCACTGTTAACTTTCGTGCACAAGGTAATTACTGAACTGGCATCCGTCATCAAGACCGAAGCCAATAATCACAGGAAGCGACAAAGATACATCACCTGACACGTTTTGATCGCTGTTCGTGAATTTTAGGCAGTTGAGTGTGGCAGTTCACGTTCTTACTTCTATTTCGAAAGAACAGAGTGGTCTTGACATTTGATTCACCCGAAGTTACCCTGCATATTTGCATTCTTCTATTTTTTCAGGGCATAGGCACCGGTTGTCATTTCTAAAATAATTTTACCGTGCCAGCGATATTCACCGAATGCCTCGGAAAAAACATCATGAAAATCTAACCTGGATTTTGGTTTAGCCTCTTCGAAATACGCCACGACTAAATACGCGGGAATATGCATACGCAAGGAGAAACACTATTAAAAACGAAGCCTGTATATAAGAACAAAATTTAACATCTACACTTTCTGAGACCTAAAGAATAGGGTGCACAAAAAGGATGGAATGAGAGTAAGAAATTTGGGCCACATGGATAAATTCAGGGAAATAAACATTAGATGTAGGCGCAAAGTTGAGGGACAGGACGGATAATGAATTGAGTTTGGAATGGATGACTTTTGCAGATGATGTGTTGATTAGAGATAGCAAAGAGAAACTACAGAGGTTGGTAAAAGGAATTTGACTGGTAATGGCGGCCACACATTCTTCTTTCTAGTAATGTTGCATAGAACTGGTGTATGTAAATATATACATTCCTACTCTTTCAGGGAAATAAACATTAGATGTAGGTGCAAAGTTGAGGGACAAGACAGATAATGAATGGAGTTTGGAATAGATGACTTTTGCAGATGATAAGCTGATTAGAGACAGCAAAGAGAAACTACAGAGGTTAGTAAAAAGAATTCGAGTTTTCAAGAGGAAAAAGTTTTGAACAAGAATGCAAATGAGAGTGAAGTTTTAAAGGTAAATAGATGCTAGGATGAATATAAATATGAATGGTGGAGCAAACAATGAGGAATGGTAGGCTGAGGGAATAGGTAAGTCAAAAAGCAAGTGAATCAAAGGGGCCAACAAGGTGTGTGAAATATCTGGGAGCACAAGGCTAAGCTGAAATGCATGAATGGACTGTTGAACCAACTTTCCATTATGAAAACGATGTATAAACGTTACATTGAACAGATGAGAAAAGGTTGTTGAGATGAACTGCTTGCACAGCACATGTGGAGTACGGACTGAAAAAGTAAGGAATGTGATTACAAAGTATAAGTGATGAAAAGACTTGAGATAGAAAAGAAGATAACTCAGAGTATTTCAGTATAGTTTGGTAGTATGGAGAGAATGGAAGGAGATAGGGTAGAGAAGAGGGAATGATAACACATACAGGGGGGAAGATGACCTAGAAATGGCCAGACAGATGGAGAAGGGGCACCAGATCTGAAAGGACTGTATCCTGAGGACAATTTAGAAATGACTGGTAATGGCGACCACACATTCTTCTTCGTAGTAATATTGCATAGAACTGGTGTATTTAAATATATACATTCCAACTCTTTCATCACAAAGATCACTTTTGATACTAGAAAGGGAGTAGCATGATAACAGAAACGTGAAAGCCAATATAATTATATTGCCACCCCAAATAACACATTACTTACTCGAACAAAAGACATTGTGATATATAATGTATATGTGTTTGTGTATCAGAACCTGAACTTGTTCTGATACTCTGGATGAAGGTTCGATTCCTGCTAGACATGAAAATTACTTCATATTCATGCATTTGGATCTAAAGCTTTGTAGTGACAAGCAAATACAAAAAGTGTGAAGAATTCGAGAAATTAAGTGGGTTTTGTGGTTATTACAATTATATACATACCTGGTAAAACGTGACCTGTATATTCTACATACACTATAGTGAGATAGATAGATAGATAGATGGTGAAAGCAAACAGATGTTTTGCAACCTAACCTCTAGCTGGTAAAAAAAAAAAAAAAAAAAAAAAGCATAGATTAAGAAACATTTTATTTGCAACACCTTTTGTTGTCGCTTCATAACAATATCCTTAATCCCAAAAGGATATAAGAAATTTCTAGTTAAAATAGTATAAGGTAGACTACAGGTTACGTAGGGGATTCCATTCCTGAAGTGCGACATAAGCCAGAAAATGACGTAAGCTGGAACACCGTATTAAAAAATTGCTAAAAATGAGAAATAAAGTGATGAGAGCCTTACCTTTAATCCTTTCGCTGTCTTGAAAACTTCCCAAGTGACTTACCTTGCTTCTGGTGAGGTGTGCATCCATGATCTTGTAGAATTTCCTCCAAAAATGTAAAATTCTTCTTCCGTTGCCATAACAATGAAGCGATGTAAACCTCAGAACATCCATTGTATCCCAGAACATATTTTTTGATAATTATATTTGAAAAGCGTTGTAAGCTCAGAACAATGTAAGCCGAGGCCGATATAACCCAGGGACTGCCTGTATATATGCTCAATAACTATTGGTAGCAAAATGGTGGAAAGTACTTTATAAAGTATATACTGATAAAAGCTTGAAAGTTACAATAGTATATAAAACTACTGAATAGTTAAAACAAAGTAAAGAGAAACATTGTATAATTTGCAACAGAAATAGGGGATATGATGTACTGTCTAGGTTAAGATTTAGTATTCTAGATATTTTGACTGACTCAGAAGTTCTTGAAGGATTCTGCAATAAAAGTAAAAATAAACACTAAAATTTCTGGACTTTCTTCCTGTGTTATTTTCCTCTATATGCAAGTAGTGGTGATTTGGTTGGTCAGACCAGCAAGCAACCAGTATGAGAAACGGCATGATGCTTTTAAGAGCCTGACCTGACTAACGTCTCACACATTCTGAAGACCTCCATGCAAATATGTAGACTGGTTGTGCACAATATATACTGGTAATTTCTTTAAGTAGGTCCTGGCTCCAGAACTATATTTAGGGTAGGTTCACACAGGGCGTTTTTAACCGCGGCAGCCACCGCTCGTTTAACACTGTAATCATTCACACGAATCGTTTTTGACCGTCAGAAATAAAATGTTCCGGGTATTTTAAGGACCTAAAGGGATGTAAACAGTAACTCTTTCAAATTTTCAGTTTTTAGAAAAGCTACTAACAAAGAAAATTATATTCATTATTTTTCCCACCACTCACAACAAGTTAAAAGGAATGTTATTATTAGCTTTGTTTTAAGAGCACTCCGTATATGCGACCCCGAATTTCTAGATGAAGAACTCTTCCATGTCGTAGATACCTTTAGGTCCTTTAAATACCCAGAACGTTTTATTTCTGACGCCATCAGCCTTGCTAAAAGGAGGTTTTATACAGGTCATGTTAATAAGGAAATAAATAACAAGAAACATGTATCATTACCCTTTGAAGAAGAAGTCTCAAGAGTGGGCAATTATATGAATAAATACCAAAATGATAAAAATTGTTTATGCCTATAAAAACACCTTGGCAAAAGCCCTTACCAAGAATAACAACAGCACCAAGAGAAACAGCAGTGTTTACAAGGTTCCCTGCCATGATTGCAAAGGTTGTTACTACGGGGAGAGTGGTAAGGGACTGGATGTAAGATTAAGGGAACATAGAAGGGCCTATGATCTTCATTAACAGGGGAGTGCTTTGGTAGCTCATAGTTTTGATTTAGACCACAAAATTAATTGGGGTGGTTCACGAACTATTTTTAAAAGTGACGATTCTCAAGTGAGAAGATTAGTTGAAGGTGCTGCAATAAACATGGGAATATCGTTTGAAGATAAGTCATTCATTAATGAAGACCCTTTCATCAACTGGTTTATTGCCAAACACTACATTAAAAATTTTAATTTCAAAATTGACGTTGACCATGTGAACCCTGATGCTCTGCTTCCTCTTCCCATCTCTCTCCAGATAGCCGTCGTCCCTGTGGATGGTTCCGACTATGGCACCTATGCAGCGCAGGCAGATGCGACATCGCAAGTACGAAGATCAAGGAGATTGGCGCAACTGCCTGTTGAATTTGGTATTACATAACACCCGAACCAGCACTTCCGTGATGGGCTGTTATCTTCTCACCCCACCCCCATTTTTTTAAAAACTTCATAAGAAAATTGCCCTCACTTTGCATTTTAATGTTAACACTGATGAGGAACACCGTTCAGGTGTTCGAAAGTCTTTGGTTCTTTTTACATAGTAATATATTTTTACTATATAATTGTGGATTTTTATTACACTGTTTATATGGTCAGTAACCTCATGTGACAAAAAGATACAGCAAATCCTTAAGTACATTGTAATTTTCCTAGGTATACAAACTGGAGCCTTCCATAAGTCCTTCAACACTTTCCCCCCTGAACCTGTGGTGACAACTCAACAAATAGTGCGATTACTGGGTCTCTACCAGGTACTCCATGTCTCATTTGAGTACTTGGCTAAAATGTTCATTTCATATGAGAGTGGAATGGGTGTTTCTCCAGCCTTCCCTCTCTTCATCCAGCCCAAGATCATAAGTACCGGAGTACATGCTGGATCCAAATGAGTACAGGTAAGTGCACTGTGAGCTCCTGTTCCACTGGTATGGAATGCAAACCATCTGTCTTGTCTTCTGTAACAAGGGGAAGAGGGGATAGTAGTAATCTTCCCACACACCTATTGTGTTAACCTTAAAGGAACACTGCTGATTGGCTGGCCATTCTTAGTAGGGGAAGGGGCCTGGCTATTCCAAGATTTATTCAGGCCCATAGGGTACAGAGAGGGGTCATACAATGCCGCACTGCCCCATGGAACAATACCAGTGGTGGCATGTTTGTAGTTCTCCTGCTTATTGCTGACACACTCTCACCAGTGGTTGGTAATCACCCTTGCCTTCAGGTTAAGTAATTTGTATTTTTCCTAGGTATACAAACTGAAGCCTTCACATTGGAGTTAACTCATCTTGTCCACCATGCTTAATTTCTTAATTTTTTCACACCGATTTTGCAGCCGGAACTACAGTGGGTAGTGTCTGTTGGTTAGACTTGGCATCCTCTCTCCCCCTCCCCACCTACGTACCCCCTTGTTAGAGGGGTCATAAGGGGCGACCCAGGCTTTGGAAAACCATGGCCATGTTCCATTCCCAGGGTCTAACCTCCCAAAGGGGGGCGTGATTGTTCGAAACTGCTAAGCATGAACACTTCCAAAGAGGTGGACAGATCTGCACCTCATAGGCAGAAGACTTTTGAGAGCTGCCCATTAGCTTTTAACAGTGGACACATGCACCTGGACTGGCTGTATACTGACTAACAAGGAGCTGACCCAGTTGATGGGAGAGAGGGGATGCCCAGTCTCACCAACCAACAGTACCCATTGTACTTCCAGCTTCAAAATCAGTGAACAACTAATGAAACAAACCAGGGTAGGAAAGATGAGTTATCTCAAATATAAAAGGCTCAGGTTGTTTACCTAAGAAAAACAAATTAATTTTAAATTTGGCATTTGTTTCTTTAGATACAAACACTACACCTTACATATTTAGAGACACTTCCTAGTTGGGATGTGGCAGAATTTCAAAACACAAAAAAACAGTACACAACACTCACCCTGGTCCTCGGTTGCTGGAAGATGGAGTAAGGCGTCCAAGGTCGCCAACACAGCACACAAAACCACACAAACCAAACCAAAACAGAAAAACACACGACTCATGAACATACAGCAACAAGAACAGCACACTAACAAGGGAAAACAACAACTTTGCATCAGCACAAAAACTGTCCAAACCAAAAACAGACCAGCACTAGCTCTGACTCAAGACTCAAAAAGACTGCCTTCAAAACCGAAAAATCCTCACACACATATTCCACAGACAGACAGCGCCAAAACAAACTAACGACCTCATCCCTCTTCCAACAACCAAAGCACTCACTTACGACAATTACACACTCTCTCTCTCTCAAAACGTTGGGAAATGCTAAATAAAAACAAATTTCTTCATCCTCTATATTTCTCCCCCCTTTTAGCATTTCCCAACCAACACCTTTCACACCTCTTTCAAATCGCCTTACGCAACACCCACGGATGCTCACTAACAGGTCCTCTAGATCGTTCATGGGCACGCAATCATTCTCTTCTAGCAACATTCAAACTCACATCTCCTCCATTCTCTCTCAGATTCACGCTATCTTCTTCACTATTACCACTCTCAATTTCATCCACAATCTCATCTATACCCTCTAACTCGTTCCCAAATACCTCCCCAATTCTTCAACTAACCCATCCCATTCGCTCATTGACCTTTCCAATTCTTGCAAACGATTCATTCATGCTTTCAATCACTCGTATATTACTGCTTACGCTCTTACTCTTACACTTTTGCTCACCTCCAACCGTTCACTAACCCCTACACGTTCAGTCAACTCAGTTATATCAAACCCGCATATGCTATACGTTCTATCCATACCATCCCATTCATCCGATTACACACTTTATCACTCATTTCCACTTTGGCACTCACACCCCTATCACACAACTTCTACGACCATTCAGTTTACTTTTACGCTCTTCCCTTTCTTACGTTTTTCTACCATACTCTATCAAAACAAATTGCTTCATGCACTCGTCAGTCTTTCCAGCAAAGCCCTCATGCAACAACCCTCACGTACATGCATCACACGCACCGCTTGCATCCTGGAGGATCCACCCATTTGAACCCCTTCACACTCAGTTTCCGAATTCACTGTCACAGTCACCCTCTTTCGCCTACATACACTTGATACATGCCCTTCCATTCCACATTCGTCACACTTCGCTCTCGGTTCTGAACACATTCTCGATAATGCCCATTCTTACCACAGTTGCCACATATTACATTCACTTTCGGTACCCCCACAACCATTAGCAATATGACCCACCTGTCCGCACCTGTAGCATTTAACCCCTATCTTTCGTACACTCCCTTACCAAATGTCCTCCGTTGCCCACACCCGAAACATGCTCCTAAAGCCCACCTACACTCATTCTTTGTATGTCCTTCCTTTCCACATCTAAAACACTTCGCTCGACTTCCACTCACTCGACCTTCCCCTTTGTACACTACTATCCCTAACCCGTCCAACCCGTTGTTCCTTACAAACCCATCATTCGTCCTCCTGGCACCTCCACATTACTTGCTCTTACACTCCTATCTATTACACTATCGGCCATTCTCATTGGGCCCTCAACACTGCATCCCTAAAGCTTCCAACTCTGGTACCCTCTCATCTACCCCAGCCCTTACACTTACACTTCTGCTTTCTTTTATAACCCTGTCAAGCTCATAATCTTCTACAATTTCCAAAATTTCTCCCCAAGTCAACCTTTCATTCGTCCATCTTTTCTTCTCCTTCCGCTTCAAGTTCACAAATTCTCTAACTCCATCTGGCACTGTCCCTAACAACTTCCGTATTAACTCCTTACACTCATCTATCCCATCATCCCCAAACTTCTTCCTTGCCAACGTCTCAACCTACAAGCATACAGTGACAAGGTTTCCCAGCTTTCATTCTTGCATCATCAAATTCGTTCTTCCTCTTATATACTTAACACTCGCTTTCATACGCCTCGCTTGCTCAACTAGTCTAGCTTTCACCTTGTCATACTCAACATCCCCACACTCATAATAACCCTATACATATCAAGTAAAAACCCGGTCAAATACTCTCCCAATTCTCGTGCCCACACTCTCTTACTTTCCCAAACTTATCCTGACAAAACCTTTCATACTCCCTAAAGAAATCATGCACATCCCTACTTCCATACTCATTATACTTTTCACACCGGGGTACCTCCCTCACATACATAGCCTTTCTCACTTTCACTCTCACTTTCGCTACTTTCGCTCTGTCCTTTCATACCCTCTTCCAATACAGAGTCCACTTCTGCACTTACATTCATCTTGCTCATTACACTCTTCTTCCCCTCTTTTTATCCACTTTTATCCACTCACCTCCATCCACCTCACTATCACTACTGCCTTCACCCTCTCCTTCTTTCCTGCCTTTCCCACTTCCTTACCTCCTTCTTACCAGTTTCCTTTCCCTTTCCCTTCTTCCCTTTTTCTTCCCCTGACTTATCCTTACTTTCCCTCTGTTCCTTCCTTGCTTTTCATTCCCTTTTCCTTACCCTGCCTCTCATTCCCTCGTTTCTTACTTCCTATTCCCATATCACTTTCATCACTCACGCCCCATTCACTTCCTCCTCCTTTTCTTTCTCTCTCTTGCCCCTTCACACGTTCCAGAGAACCTGCCTCCAACAGCCCTTCTCCAAAAACACCCTTGAACATACCTTTCACCATTTCTTCCACACCTTTCATCATTCCCTCCAACTTTTATCCATCCTCTCTTCTGACTCTTTCATCTCCCCTTTCATTTCTTCTTTTGCACTTCCTAGCATTCCTCCACCTCCTCCAACTGACTCCTCAATCTCTCATTCTCACCCTCAACCACGTGATTCTCCTCTCAACCTTACCAGTTCCTCTTCCATCCTTCTCTTCAGTCACACTACCAGCCACCAACCTCAATTGCAGCTGCAATACCAGCTGCCCTGACGCTGGGCGCCAAATATAATGTGGCGGAATTTCAAAACACAAAAAACAGTACACAACACTCACCCTGGTCCTCGGTTGCTGGAAGATGGAGTAAGCGCCCACGGTCGCCAACAACACAGCACACAAAACCACACAAACCAAACCAAAACAGAAAAACACACGACTCATGAACATACAGCAACAAGAACAGCACACTAACAAGGGAAAACAACAACTTTGCATCAGCACAAAAAAAACTGTCCAAACCAAAAAAACAGACCAGCACTAGCTCTGACTCAAGACTCAAAAAGACTGCCTTCAAAACCGAAAAATCCTCACACACATATTCCACAGACAGACAGCGCTACCAAAACAAACTAACGACCTCATCCCTCTTCCAACAACCGAAGCACTCACTTACGACAATTACACACTCTCTCTCTCAAAATGTTGGGAAATGCTAAATAAAAACAAATTTCTTCATCCCTCTATAGGGACTTAGTGCTTGAAAGCAAGGATGAGTACCAACCCCTGGTGACAATGTTTCAGCAAATGTACCACCACTGGGGCCTCTGCATGGGATGGTGTGGTGCTATATGACTGCTCTGTACCTCACAGGCTGGAACTCTGTTGTAACAAATCTCAGAGAATCCAGCAACCATACATCCCTGGTCCCGAAGAGGAAGAGGACGGTTCACCGGCTGGCAGTGTTACTTTTGCTTTACACAATCAATGGGTTTGAAGGAAAACTCTACCACTTCCCTTCTTCCACTTGTCATACAAAAGGAGACAGAGGGTTCACATTCTATATTAGTAGAACAAGAACTCTTAGTGCACTTATCTGTACTTATTCAGGTTGAGTAATGTTAAGATATTGTGGTATTTATCATATCTAGCATCCAAAGCAATATTCATCCTTCTGACCACCTTAGAGACAAGAAAAGTAAGAGAGACATATTTGGTGGTCCAAAAGGGTGCTGCAAAAGAACTTTAAGTATTGCCTCAATGGAGCATTTCATGCACAGTACCAGTAGGAAACAGTCTGCTGAATGAATCTATTCTCTAAGAACATTTCCCTTCCTGCATATGTAACCAAGTTTGAATGTGTTTTGAACCATACCAAAGTTGCTCGCAATCCTATAAATTCACTTCTTTTCCCATTCCTTCATATTTTATCTGGCCCTTCTTGTCTAACTTTCCAACTATTGTACTGTAAGTTTGGCTTTTTCCAATTCCAATCTATTACGAAAAATCTTTAAAGCCAGCAGTATGGGTTTAGAAATGGAGCAGTCTTTACTTTTAGAAAGTCACATGTTAATTCATAAACATGTGATGGAAGGCTCACTCATTGGCACAAAAAGTCATTTGTTCATTGTGGCTGCTCAAGCAATATATTTACCTATTAAATCTTTTTTTCACTGATGATCACAAGATTAATGTAAATGTGTAAACTAGGTCACCAAAATTAATGTAAATGTGTAACTAGGTTCACTCAACTACAGTAACTTGCAACAGGGATACAAGAAAATTATACACTGTAACCTACTGACCATATAGATGAAAGTGCGAGTGACTCATATTCCAGTCAGTGAAATTTTTGTTACCAACTCCTTGACAGTGCATTGTTTATGTATTGCAATAACCAGTTCTGAGATTTTTAATGTTAGAATAATTATGTGATGCATGCCTCATCATCTAGGTAAAACATCCAGAAATTACAATAAACCAAGATCTTTTCAGTGTGTGTGTATCTGCAGTGTAAATAAATTGAAATCCCTTGATTAGCCTTAAATAATGAGTTCTGTTTAGAGCTTATTTCCTCGGAGAAGGATGATATGCTCCCTGGGTAAAGTCTCAAGGACTTTGCCATAGATACCAGCATTCTTTTAACCTCATGCATATATACCCTCCAA